>NC_072880.1:839993-1139993 GCF_028858705.1 Grus americana
TTTTCCTGCTATTTACTACCACCTCTGCCTCCCAGCCCCGCTCAGCTTTTCTGCTGGGGCGGGAGAGGGATGTGGGCCGGTGGGTTTTACCATGCTTTAGTGCTGCAAAAAGCGAAATTTAAAAAAAAAAAAAATTGCACTCAAAATAGTTCAAAACAGAAGTGCTGGGGTAGTCCCGCAGATGAAAGGAGAAAAAGAAATGGGTTCAGTTGCAGAAACGAGAGCAGGACGCTGCACGAAAGCCGTGGTCAGAGCATGGTGTGGGATTTACTACCTGCCTGCTCTAGCCCACAGAGTTAGAGCAACCCTGAGGCTGCTCTCATCTACGCTATGGGTGAAAAAAAGTCTTTCCCCAAAGCAGGGTGAATAGATCCGCCCCACAGAGGGAAGCTCTGCATATCGGCTCCAGGGAAGGGACCGCAGCCCCTGGAACGGCAGCGGGCAGTGCCCGGGCTGTGGCTGGCACGGGGGTGAAGCCGGAGCACGGCAGAGGTTTGCTGGTTTGCTGGCACTGCTAATCTGAGCTGATCCTGCAGCACCTCCGGGTACGCGGGCGGAGGAGCAATGGGAGTTTTCTTACTGGGGTTTGGACGTAGAAGGCAGCGGAGGCTGGAAATGAATAGATAAACATCAAAGGAAAAACATGACGTACAAGTGCCTTGTCTCGGTTCTGTCCCCGGCAGGAGAGGCCAAGCAGCCGAACGGGCCTTTCCATCCTCACTATTAATTATGGGCTGCGGTGTGACGGAGCCCAGCGGCCGAGCTTGGTGACGGGCTGTTTGTTTGCCCGTTGCCAAGTGCCCCGTGGCTGCGCGTTGGGATTTGCAAGCCCTGTGGTTCAGCCACTGTGTCAAACTTGCAGAGGGGGTTTGGGACAGGGGAAGCCAGGGGGATCCCTGCCCTGGATCTGATGGCAAAGCTCAAACTGGAGGGTTGGGTTGGACTGGGCAGGATGGAGCCTGTGGTACCAGGCAAGGGGTCTGTGCTGGCGGTGCCGGCACCGGTGGAGACCCCATCGGCAGCGACTCACGCTCCAGAAACACCCTTGGCTCCGACAACGAAGACAGAGAGCACCAAACCGTCCTCCCGTTCCTTTGCTGGAGGTGAGATTCCCCTTCCAGTTGCCTCCGCTTCTACCTTGGCACTTCTCTGTGCGAAGCCCGGCCCCTCAGCACCGCTCTTTCAGCCCTGCCGTGCCCGGTCCGCAGCGCTCGGTCCAGCTGTCCTGGTTTGCGGCTGGGATACAGTTAATTTTCACCGGAAGCTGGGAGGGGACACGGCCAGGACAGGTGACCCAAACTAGCCAAGGGTTATTCCATGCCATACGACGTTGTGCTCAGCTTATAAAGGGGGCTAGTCGGGGCGGAGGGGCGGCTCCAGGATGGGCTGAGTGTGTGGTCCGTGGGTTGTGACGGGTGAGCAAATTGCACGGTGTACACTTTCTCTGACCCTCCTTTTCTGGCTGCCACACCTGCAGAAGCTCTTCTTCTCGTTCTTTGTGTCCCTTGCCAAGTTCAGCTCCAGCTGCGCCTTGGCCTCCCCGACCCCATCCCTCCAGAGCCGGGCGGCGTCCCTAGACTCGTCCCAGGATACCTGTCCCTGCTCCCCCCGCCTCTGCCGTTCCTTCTTGCCCTTTGGTTTGACCAGCAGGTCTCGACTCAGCCATGCCAGTCTCATCGCCTTCCTTTCCTGATTTCTTACGCCTGGGGACTGACAGCTCCTGCACTCGGTGGAAAGCGTCCTTACAGCTCTGCCAGCTCTGTTCTGCTCCCTTGTCCCTGAGGGCATTTCCCAGGGGGTCCTATAGACCCACTCCTCGAACAGCTGGAAGTTTGCTTTCCTAAAACGCAGCGTCCTGATTTTACTCTTCGCCTGGCCCATATCCCTCAGGACTGCAAACTCCACCGGTGCACCATCGCCGCAGCCCAGGCTGCCTCCAGTCTTGACGTCTCGGATTAGCTCACTCGCGTCGGTGACCAACAGGTCCGGTAACGCACCCCCTCTGGTAAGGCACATATATATCTATATGGCCCCCCGCAAGGCCAAGCCCTGCCCTCATCCGAGGATGCTGGAAACTACCCTAATACAAATAAAGCCGCGTATTATTAATGATTATACAGCGCCGTCCGCACCGCGTGCTCTGCACAGTCCTCAGCTCTGTCAAGCAAGTGCCAACACCCCAAGTCCGACCGGTCGCGGGATTTTGCAGACACACGTCCGGGTCCATCCCAGTTCCCTTCCCTTTGGCAGCGTGAAGCCAGCACGGCCAGCCGTCCCCGTGGCGCTCCGCGTTGGCAAAGACACGGCACGAAACCGTCTCTTACCGCGTGGACCCCGCAACCCCCAGCCTCTCTGCGCCCGCCCACCCGCCTGCACCCCGCAGACGCGGTGGCCGAGGGGAGATGTCAGCTCTCCAGGAAGCGATGGCAGGGTCACGCACGCCGTGGGCGATGCTGGATCTGTCCCCCAGGAGAGGCTGTGTTTAGCAGCAGGGTGCTCTCCCGGCCGGACAAGGTCCATGGCTGAGCTCAGCGCATCCTGGTTACCAGGCAGGGAACAGGAGCGAACGGCAGCACCATCTCGTGTCTGACGTGTGCAGTACAGAAGAGGCGAGTCCAGTCCTGGGACAACACCGTCCACGGCGGCTCCTCTCCTCGTCTCCCAGGGACCCCGAGGCAGGGGGGGTGCTCTGGGGGCTGCCAGCATCGCAGCCGTCCTCCCCCAGCGGCTTCTGGAGGAGGCTGGGACTCATGACAAGAGATGTCACTCGTCTCCGAGAAGTCCCCAGCCTGGAGACCCAGGGTGGTGCGGGGATCGTCCCGCTGCCGTCCAGAGCTTTCAGGCTCCCAGCAGCGCACGGGGATGCCACCCCCTCGCTGCCCCATGCCACCCCGCTCCGCAGATCCCTGTTCTCGCTGCAAAGCACATGGCACCGACAGCACAGGCACAGATTCGTTTTTATAGGCACGGCGCCAGCGCTGAGAAACTGCTTCTCATTAGAAGAGCAGAGCCTGGTAATAAATGGTGCTGAGCTCCCATAACAGGCTGGCGTCCTGCCAAGGGATGCAAAGGGGATGGGGAGAGGAGACATCCCTCCCTGGGGTCTGCACTGCCTGCAGCGCTTGTCCCTGTGCACCCAACACAGCTCTGGGTTGCGGGGAGCACGTCCTTGTTCCCACTCGATGCTGGCGTGGGGAGAAACAACCATGTCCTGGCCCCGCGGAAGCACGGCAGCGTGGCAGTGCAGCACACATCTCCCTCTCCCTGAGCTGCAACCGCCCTGTGCCGGCCCGTTTCTCCTTCCAGGCTGTTTGCCAACAACATGCTGCAGAGAGAGGAGAGAAGGGAAAAAGGCTCCTGGACAGGAGATAGTCCCGGTGAGCCGGCCAGGAGACGGGACACGCTGCCAACAAGGCTGCTGGGTGAGAGCAGGAATTGGAAACCAGCTGCAGCCCCTGCATGGAGCAAGCTCTGGTGCCACCAAGGACCGGGTGGGATGGGGATGGAGATGGACACAGTGCCCCGTGCAGGTAAAAACTCGTTGTGCTGGACCAAAAAGACAGCATGGGCCTTTGGAGACTCGGGATGCAAGCAATAGCTCCTGCATCCCGACCTCTCTGCACGGAGCATGCCAGACACGGAGCCAGGCTCCCCGGCTTCTGGGATGGTCCCACAGTCCTTCCTGCCTCCCACTGCCCTTCCAGCCCAGCTGCACGGCCCCGGCATCCTCCCCTGAGCACAAACCACTCCTCTGCTCTTGCCGGCACATCGCTGGCGCCGGGATCTCGTTGCTCCCAAGGCAGAGCGCCAAGTGATCTGGACGGGAATAGTTAGCAGGCTGACAGCCGGGCTGAGCTGCAGGTGTTGGGCTGACAGCAGCACCTCCCCGCTGCTCGGGGAGGTGGCGGGGGCAGCGCCAAGGCTTCTCCAGTTTCCAGAAACAAGATCTCCAGGGAGGCTGCCTGGCCCAAGCACCAACTGGCAGACGTGGCAAACGCCGCGGCTGGGGACGGCCCGGCAGCGACGTGCTGCTCTGCTGCACCACAACCCTGCCTGCCGCAGGAGCGTCGCCCGGTAAAAGGCTTTTCGGTGCTGCCTGCGGCCAGCCTGCTCGCCAGCCCTGCACCTCAGCGCTGCCCCGAGCGCCCGTCCCACTGCACTGACCTCGCAGCTCCTCTAAGCAAGGCGATGGGTCGGGCATGGCCCCAGGAGCCCACTGCATCTCCTGACACTGGGATCTCGGACGAGGCCCCGCGTGTCCTGTGAAAGCCGGCTGGGTGGCTCTTTGCCAGCGTGCCGGATCGCGCCATATGCAAGAAACACCTCCCTGCAATCAGCCACCAGGCAGGGAAGCCAAGCCCGGCAGCCCACCCTCCCCAAGGCAAAGGCAGGGTGGGATTTGAGGCAGGAGGGGGGTAAAAACCGGCATCGGCATTGTCACCCTGGGTGCTACTCCCTGACCTGACCCATGTCACTGCCCTGAGCCACCTCCTTGCCTCGGAGATGCTGAAACCAAGGAGTGGGAGGCTGCAGCCGTCACGGGATGCGCTGGGGGTCTCTGGGGCTGTGCAAAAGCGGGGCCAAGGGCTCTGCCCGCGGTGAGACATCACGGCCGGGGGCTGTGGAAACCTCAGACATTGTCTCCCGCTCCACTTCGCCTTCTCCCTCCTGGCCACATCCGCGTGAGAAACCTGCGGCCCTTGCGCGTTTGGCACGGCCCCGTGCCCCACGGGGGGGCTGGGACCCCAGGAGCTCCCAAGGGGCGGGAGGATGTTCCCACAGCCAAGGCAATCCCAGCAGTTTGGGGAGCGTCTGGGCTGTCTGCAGCTCAAGCTTGGATTTACACCAGGTGACCCTTTGCTGCTTGCAGAGGATCCGGCCCCTTGGCAGGCTCCGAAATGATCCCAAGCCCCCCTGCTTTGTTATTAAATCAAATCCATCTGGCCTCGACCAGGGACGTTTGTTATTCGAGATCCCTCCAAGAGCGGAGCTGGGATTAGCTGCCGGGCATGGGGGGATTCTCCCTCCCTCTCCCACCCGCTCCCAGCCCCTCCTGCCTCTCTCTTTTGTGTTTCTCCACTTCTCAGAGGAGCAGGGGGAGGCGCGGGCTCTTAAGGCAGCTTTTGTGCAGCATGGAGCTGCACGGGTGTCCCCGCGGGACCATTATCCCACCGCGCTCCCAATGGGTCCCGTCTAGACGTAATTGCCTGCACCTGACTTACCCGCGCACGGGGCAGCCGGAGCCCCCCAAACCCCGGGGGTGACACCGTGCTTTGTCCCAGCCACCTGCCGTTCCCATTTCTGACCCCGAGCAGCCGGAACCGAAGTGCTGCCGGGGATCCGCTTTCCCCAGGGGACGCGTAGGGCTGAGCGGGGTCAGCCCCCACCCCAGCCCCGGGGAACCCACCGTCCCACGAGAGCGGAGGCAGGCGCCAGGGTAAATCAGAGCAACGCAGGACATGCTGCTGCCGAACAAGTGCTTTTAAGCGTTACTGCAAGTGCTTTTAAGCGTCGCTGCTTGCCTGGGCCGTCACTGCCGGTTTCCCTTAAGGCTGCAGCTTTCAGACCACTGTTACGGAGTCGCTGGGTTGAGCAATTGAAGATGACCGATTTCCACCGCTCTGACAACATAGAAACCGGTGGGGAAACGCAATTGCCGACGAGCCGCCAGCACGACGCGGAGGCCGGGGACGCAGTCGGTGTGGGGAAGCACGTGTGCTCCCGGTGCCACCCTGGGGGCCAGCAGACACCCACCCGCCACAGCCGCCTCCACCCGGCAGGGACGAGGCGACAGCGTGTCTCGCTCCAGCCCCCCAGGGACCCCTCGAGGTTGGGCAGACAGGAGCCGTGGTCCCCGCAGGCTCCCCAGCACCGGTCCCCGTGTTCAGGCTGCCAGCAAAGGTGCCAATTAGCGCGCCAGCTCATTTGGGAGCTATCGCTGGGCACGGGCTTTCACTGAACACCGGCTGGGGGCTCGGGGCATGCCCCAGCCCTACCGCTCCCAGCTGAACTTCACCTTGGCCACTTGCATCTCTTCTGCTGCAAACTCCTCTGCTGCAAACTCCTCTCCAGAGGACACAGCTTACAGCCCCACACGCTGTTATCCCCACCGCCGCTGGCATACGCGGTCCCCAGCAAATTACAGGTGGATCCCACTCCTCGCCCGCTCACACCTCCAGCCCCTCAGCCCCCCAGAAGCTGCGGTGGGAGGCGCATCCTTCCTGGGATGCAAACAAACGGCAAAGCATTGAGTGAAGACCAGCTGGGTACAGCGCGAGCAGAACTGGACAAGTCAGAGACTAACTTTAGACACAGACTCGGTGTTTAAATCTCATCTGCAAAGCCGGGAGGAAGCGGCGTGCCCGGGTTCCCTTCCCAGCCTCGGCAAACACGTGATGCCTTGAATACACCCTCGGAGAGCCTGCACCGTCCCCCATGTTCCCCCTTCACCACAGGCTTACGTGAACCAGAGCTCGTTCTCCATCTGGGACCAGGGAGGTGGCATCCGAGCAGCCACGGCACGGACGGCCCTGCACCCCCAGGAACCATCGCAGCGCGCACAGAGGCTCAGAGCCTCCTCGGCACGAGCCGGCAGCTTCCCATCTCACTGCAGACCTCTGCAGGACCAGCGCCGGGGCATTCGGCATCCCGCAGCCGGGCAATGCCAGATACGCTGGATTTCTCCCTGACTTCCAAGTCCTGGTCCTTCTGCGGCTGACTGGAAAATATAAAAGGAGACAAGACACTTTCTCAGGAAGCCCTGGAGACCGGGACACTCAGCAATGCAATAATTCACAACGGGTGCCTTCGTTCCTGGGCCACACACACGTGTACGAATGTTATCGCACCAATTCTGCTCTCTTAGATGATCCTCAACATTTAGGCGCAAAGCCTGCATCCAGCAGGAACTTTTTAACGGCACAAGGGAGACCTCTCAGTGACAGACGGTGCTGTCACCTTCTCCCAGCGGCTCTGCTGGTACCAGTCCACATGGAGATCTAAGCACAGCATCGGTGGAGTCCCAGCTCCCTCCAGGAACGCGTCCACTTGATGTGCCTGAAAAGCAGCACACATCTCCCCGTTGCTATGGAAACACTTCTTTTAAAGCAAACGAATAATAATAATTAACACGATCTATTAAATAATAGTAATAAAGGCATTAGTAATGACTTGTAATTGGTAAAGCACTCTTAATAATACATGCTCACTCCGCAACCGGCTCCCAGCGCAGGATCCGGGGGCAGGATCTCGCACCCGAAGGGGAGTCCCGGGTTAGGGCGAGTGCCCTCTGCGTTCAGCGCCGCGAAGGCAGGAGCTTAGCGGGATTCAGCAAGGGATCAGACATTTATCTGGATAATGAGGATGTCTAGACTGATAAGAAGAAGGGTTAAATTGGCTCAGGGCCTGATTCTGCTTCATCGCGCGGTTCGCGTAGCTCGGCACACTCCGGCGCTCTCGGGAGTAACTTGTGGGCAAAACCAAGACGGGTCGAGGCTGTGTGTCGGCACCCGGGCTGGATGCAGCCCTTCTTCTTCCCATTTTTTAAACTAGCAATCAGAGGTATCGTCAGGATCCTTAACCCCTGGAAGGCAGAGGTGAGGAGAACTCCCTGGAGGTGTTCAAAAAACGTATAGACGTGGCACTTCGGGACATGGTTTAGTAGACACAGTGGTGTTGGGCTGACAGTTGGACTTGATGATCTTAGAGGTCTCTTCCAACCTTAAAGATTCTATGAGTCTATGGTTTACAAACTCTAAGAAACCTTTAACACGCTCAAATTAGCTTTTCTGAGCTCTTATTTTTCCATCTTAGCTATGCCCTCACTGTCTCCTCACTCTCCATGGAGCAAACCCCACAGACTGGGGCACAACCACATCCTACAACCTGCCTTTGGCAGGGGAGACAATTTTAGACCGAGCCGTTGGCCTGGAACCACGCAGGACTGAGCTGGACAAAACAACCGTGGGTTTCACAGTGACTGGGCAGAAGGATGGCTCTTGCTAACTCAAAGAAGGAATAGATGAAGAAGAGCATCTTCTCCCTCAGCCTCCCCTTCTCCCTCACCTGCTGCATCTGCTCCTAGTCCCAAGGCAAAGCCAAATCTCGAGGTCCCTGCAGCTCTGTGGTTTCCCCCGGCCAGGCCAGCTGGGTTACTCTGCTCTGCCGCGCACACGCCGGCCCTTCGTGTCCCGCTCCTGAAGCTCCATCACCAAGAGCAGCACCCAGGGCGAAGCGGTGCAAGGTTGAGCCCGGAGGACTCAACAGGGACGGTTGCACGTGGAGCAGAGCTACTGCTGGAGCTGGACGTGGGGCAGGAATCCCACGTGGATCCTCTGTCTGGTGGAGCGGATGCTGCGGACTGGCCTTACGGGGCTCTCGCCTCTACAGAGACATCACTTTGCACAAAACTCGAGGAATTTAATACCTCTGGGGCCTCCAGCCCTCTGCCAAACTTGGTAGAGGCTGGTCAACAGGTTCAGACTAACAAACCCTGGGATCAGGCGTGACTTTGCCTCCCTTAGGAAGCCACGCTACAATGCCACCTCTTCAAGCTGCGAGATGCTTTCAAAAGGATCTGGAATTGCAGCGAGCAAGGAAATCCCAGGACCTGACAGTGTTACCTGCTTTTTTGTGCCAAGAGTCCCTTTGCTGACTGCAGCCAGCTGACAAAGTCTTCTTGGTGCAGCAGTAGTGAGGTCCGGCTCGCTCAAAATTGCTCAGCGATCTCCTAGGCAGGCAGATCCAGGAGGCGAATGCTCCGGGAAAACCTGGCCCTGATTTAGGTGCCTGCACGAGAGCTGAGCTGTTCGGAAAAGTGGGTCCTCGCTGTCAGCGCTGAGCCTCTGGAGAGGCATCGTCTGTCCCTGGGCTTGCACAAAGCAGCTTCAAATCATCTAAAAAACTGCAAGATGCGCTCTTTGGGCTTTTCCCCAAACATGCTGTACCATGCCGGATGCTGGAGCAGCGTTAAGAGCAACGAGGTGTGTCGCAGTGATTACAACACACCTGCACGGCTTAGCCCGAAACACCGTGCTGCAACTTCCACCACGAGACTAAAATTAGTAGCAACAGGAAGAGCTCCAGAGTACGACGGGATGATTAAAGCATCCCTGGAAAGGAGGCATCACGTGCAACGTAATGACTTTCCTCATCTCTGGCACAACGTGCAACAACCGTTGTGGAATACGACGGGGAAAGGTAAGGAAGGGAGAAAGAGGAAGGTGCTCCTACACAAAATTGGAGTGATGGTGCTGGTCTAGAGGAGAAAAACCACGACCTGGGCTCTGCTGGACTGTGCCACGGACACACTGTATGACTTTGGTGAAATGGCTTAAAAAGACACAAAAAAACTTAAGGATCATGCAGACTACTACCACGTGAGATTTATAAACTGCTTTGGTTACAAGTAAACACCTAGTTTAAAGGGGGAAAAAAAAATCTCTTTTACATCTATTTAACTCTGGGTGTTGAGAGCGCTTTGTGAATAATCAGCGTCACCGGTTTCCAGCACAGCCAGCGGGGATGAGGCATTGATCTTTCACTCCATGCAAGGATATCCAAATCCACGCTTTTCAGCTCTTTGCTGGCCTTGTTTGGCCAAAACTATGACTGCAGCCAGCCCCATCACCCACATCCATGTTCCTGAAAGGCAACGGGATTTCACTGAACCTCACCCCAAGCTATAAACCTTCCCCGTTCTCATTTAAAAATCACCCGTAATTGGGAAGAGCATTAAACCTGCGGGTACACCAAGCCTCCAAGCAGGAAGAGAGTTTGCTTATAGCTCAGGAAAATAGATCTGCCCTTCTGGTTGCACCCTAACGCAAGTTGGTTTGACTCCGTGACTCAGATCCTCCTCTCGAAACTGGAAATACGGCACAGGCGGATCCGTAAAGACGGTTCTCATTCGGGAGGGCAACAGGAGACAGGTAAGTCCCTTGGATGGGGCTGCCGTATTTCCGTACAAGATTTCCTGGACAGAAATATGTGCGCATGCGCTGCACAGCTTGACGACGAACGTGCAGTGAATCCAACACATCCCGGACGTGTTGGATTTGCTGGGCACATGCGAACCATCTGGCCAGCACACGGGCCTTGAGCTCGACATGTCCAGGAAGCATCTGACTTCCTGCGGACGCACCAGGCAGCCGATCGGAGCACGTGCGGGAAATCTGCCCCACCGGCATCGCAGCGGAGGACGGTGCGATGCCCAAAGTGCCGATCCGCTGGCGCAGCTACGCCAGGATTTCTGGGCCGGTGTAGATTCAGAAATACCAGACGAGTGGCCAAAACCCCAACATCCCCCCCGGACAAAATTTAGAATCAAGGAAACATGGTAATCCTGACATTCTATAAATTGAAATCAGGAATTATTTGCTTGCAGAAGAGAGATTCCAATGGGAGGAAAAAGTATTCCTTGGAAAAGCACCCACTTGTATAAGCAGCAGGAATAAGGGGAGAGTCTGACCCTGAATCTGAAACCCCCTTTCGATCCCAGCCCTAAAATCATCCAAATTTCAAGATGAAGGCATTTCTTTAGCAACCTTAGGGCAGTTTCCCACACCCGCCAAAAAAAAAAACCCAAACCCAACCCAACCTTATGACCAGAAGTCCAAACCATCCACACTTACAATCATGATCAGGTCTGCAAATGGCTCAGTCCCGCTGCCAGATTGTGCCTGTAGCTTAGCACTCCATCTGCAGCCAATATGCTGAGCTCTTAACAAAATTGAGGGGTTTTTAAATCTGGGCTCCTGGGCCTGATCCCACCGACTCACCAGAACCAATGGACTTCAAGGAGCTTTGGCTCAAAGCTTTGCAGTAATTTACTTATCTCATAGAAGAGCTTAATTAACAAATGTTTGCAAAGCACTTTAGGATCCCTGCATGGAGAGCAAGATACCTCTCGCTAGCGGTCCCGTCTACAAAGCAAAGAGGTTTAAAATCAATGTGCAGCAAATGAATTTGCAAGGGCACTCGCAGCCGCAGATGGGGCTGCAGCGACGTACCCTTGGGTGGGTCGGCTGCCACGGAGGGCAGATTAATTTCTGAACCCCGTGCCACGGGAAACGGCCAGCACACGGATGAGATTGTGGGCTCAAAGGGGGATCCCTTCCAGCTTTTGAGTGTTTGGGATACTCCCGTTTCACCTGCAGTTATTGAAATGAGCCGCCCAGACATGGGGAGACGATGTCTCGGCGCTCTCGCGGTGATGTTACCCCAGCTTCCGTCTCACGTGAAACAAAAATGAAGAAAAGCCTACAAAAGGCGTCCTGGTCACCAAGCAGCGTTTTTGCCTCCCTGCTGCTCGTACCACCCTTGGCTTCTCACAGCCGTTCGTGGGAACGGGAATGCTCACCCAGCATTAAAGCTTTTCTAGCAGCTGCCATCTTTCACATACCTCTTTCCCCCAGACTCAGGTACTTTCGGGGGGAAGAGGGATGCGGCGCTGGGAAGCGCCAAACTTTGCTTTGCATCGATGACACAAATTACCCTGGAAAGTTTCTTTCCCGTGTTTGCTCTCGATGACGAATATGAGTTACTGTTTTGCCTAGGGACAGTCTGCTGGCACCACCTCAGTCAATGTCAGCTTTATCCCTGCCCTGCCTTCCACGGGGCTTTCTATTACAAACCGTGGTGCCCAGACTCCCCTCCCCGATGGCTCCGGCACCACCGGCAGCTGCATTTTGCAGTTTCTCCCTTTTCTTTGAACGTACTGCGACCTATTGCCTAGGAAAGGGGTGAGGAGCACGTGACGCTGCTATACGATCTCAACCTCTCTGCTTGGCGGAGTCTTCCGTCGTCCCTGGTTTTAATTAATACTTTTTTAATTTTTTTTCCCTGACAGTAATTCAGGGATGGGGATTTTCAAACACTTGGAAATACCAACTTTTTAACTAGAAACACTGTTTTTCTGCCAAAACCTCGGTAAGGACATTTGCAGAGGGGATGTGGCTGTGCACGGGCTGCACCCGCAGCAAACTACTCGGCTCGCAATCCTACACCACTACCTTGGAACCAAAAAAAATAACCTTTTACTCCCATGTCCAGGGAGCTGCAAACATTCGAGCCTCCAACAGTCCTGTGATACGAGCCCCGGCGATCTATTCCAGCTCATCAAGCCACCTGGCAGCGCTAACTTTAACCTGAATTACTATTGAAATACAGCTTCCCCAGAGGGCAACGATGCCAGACGGTAGGTAAGATCATTCCTAAGCAGTTGCTATCACCGTGAGGAGGATCAAAGTCTTGGTTGGAGCCCAGCTACGCCCCCAAAATGTTGTATGAACTGAGAAACGTTGCTATCAGGGACCCATCAGGATTAGTCATTGCCCGTGTTGCCAATTCCTGCAATTTTTCGATGAGCATTCATGTTTGCCTGAAATTCCCAGCTCCATGAGTCATGTGAATATGCGCGAGTAGGAATTTTCATTTTTTAAAGTAAGTTTCGAGACCTTGTGGCTGTGCAGAAAAGTGAGGTGATGTAACTCCAGTGAAATCTGAAAGCCTCGGGAGAAGGCAAACGAAAGGAAACCCCATATTCATTATTTTTGTGGAGTCACGCAAACTTTTCAGTTAGTTTTATGATTTCTGGGCCTGACTTGTGCTGTTTGAAAGCTTGGAGCTGGAGCTCTGCAGTTTTGGTGGGGTTTTTTCGTTCTTTTTTTTTTTTTCCTTTCACTTCATGATGTCGAGGGGCACTTTCTTCTCCTGAAAGCTCCAGGACAAAACTTAAAATGGAGGTTGGAAGCAAAACCGTGTCCCTGAAATGACACGATACCTACAGAGCAGGCATCTTTATTGGCTTCACGAATGAGATCAACCTCTGAGAGACGCAAACGTTGCTCTATAAGTTACACGACAAAGCACAGTATTTCCCAACAACACCACAACATAGCGTACGCACAAGCGTTGATGCGCATGGATGCACGCGCGAGTACACCCCCACGTTACGAACACACCTGCACACAGACATACGTGCACGCAAAACACTTCGTATAAAAATACATCTGGAGTTTATGAACATATTTCAAGCAAACACTCGCCACTTGCACGCTCGCTTTATGCGTTTGCATTTTGCACGCACGCGTGCCTGTTACACACGTGCTTACGTGGATGCACCCGATCTTTTTACATGGTTTTAAGTGTGTGCGAGCCACAGTCGGCAGGTGTGGGCAAGAGTAACAGGCAGCGTGTATGTGAACACCCACGTGAATTAAATGCACGCATTTTTTGTCCGTATAACCTCCATGTGGCACGCGGGACCGAGCGCATCCGTATTACACAAACGCTCCGTATGATGCGCGTGTATGTGCATATAGAGCCACTATCCATCATATCACAATACAAACAGATGCCGCCTCTTAGACCAAGGAAAACGTCCCAAACTGCTGGATTTTCACAAGTCCCATCACCATGCAAAGGTTAAAAAAAAAACCCCCACGAGTAATTCAAGACATTGTTCTACAATCATGACCAAAACGAGCCAGCCACATGAAATGCAACAGCACGAGGTAGGTTCTTCTGTTCTTAGCTAGACTTCTTTCTTGTTTCTTTTCTTTTTGGGGTTTTTTTTTTGGTTTTTTGAACACTCACAACACAAACACCAAAACCTCTAACCCCACAGCGGCTCTGCTCCAGGTCCTACAGCCGAGGGAACCTGCCACCACCAGCCCTGCCGGCCGGTGTCCCAGCATCTCCGTGACTTTGTGCTACGGATCAGGAAACCTGGGATGCCAAACCAAAACGAAAGCAAAATTCCCATTCCCAAAGTGCCTGGGCAAACTTGCAGGGAAAGCTATAGCAACACCTTACCGTCTGAGTCAGTGGATGAGACATTTCCTTGTGCTGGGTGCCCCATCTGCTTAGTTCATCTGCAAGCTGAGATCTTCTGCTTGTAGACCCAGAAAGGCGGGGTGGGGGGGTGGGGGGAAGAGAGAGAAACCTTGCTGCAAGGATCTGAGAGCCAGAGAGAGGAAATCATACAAAATACAGTGGGGGGTAGAAAATTCCTGCCTCGGTGACAAGGCATCAGTGCCACCATCCCCCCCGCTCCGTCCCCAGCCAGAGCCGCAGACGTCGCCTCTGCCAGAGCTGCAGTGCAATGTGGCTCGATGGGAGCCTCGCATCTTTCTGCATTGTCTCTCTCCAGTGTAAGCTCATGCAATCTCATTTCATGGGAGAGACATCTGGTTTGATTCAAAGGGAAGAAAGGGGAAGAGGGGAGAAACGCACACTCACACACAGCCCAGCCTTGCTGGCGGGGAGCTGGAAAGCTATTTTCAATGCTTCCCTCCGCGCTAAATCGCTCCTCATTTCAATGAGAAAAGCTAGCCGAGGGAGCAGGGCTGTCCCATGGCTCTCCCCCAGCATCCCCAGTTTGCAAGGGGGGCTTTGCTGGGGCAGGGAGCCAAGGGCGAGGAGGCTGAGCCCCAGCAGCCCCGCCAAGCCTAACTGCTCCTGTGCCTGGAGCCACCGCACGCATGGCCTTGGGGTGCCAGGGGGGTGCCCCTTCTTCTCTCTTTCCATGATTCCTGGTGCTGCTGGACGTGTATTTTCAGCCCTCAAACGCTTGTGATTTCGGTTGGGGGGTCTTCCCATCACAAGACTGAAGGCCCTATGTTTGGGGGAGACCCAGCACCTCTTCGAAGGCCATGTCCCCCTTTGCACGAGCATGAAGCCAGTGAGTCCATGGGAGGTGGGCTCGTCCCTTCAGGACCTGCCCATCACGCCCAGCTCCCTTCTTCCCACCGTTGGCCCCACCGACTCTGGTGCTGCTGCCAGGCTATGGCCCCAGCAGTTCCACCTTGAGGTGTCCCTGCCCAGCCACGGCTTCTCCCACAGGTCCCTGCTATCCCTGTGGATCTCTAGGCTCCGACCCCTTGACATCTCCACAGCACCCCTCATGGGTGGGCAGTGGCAGGTCCCCACACAGACCCTCCTTGATGGGGTGCACATCGACAGGTCCCCATGCTGTCCCCCTCCACCTGTGACCCCTCCATGCTGGGGAGCACATAGCGGGTCCCCACGCAGACCCCTTCCACCCGTGGCTCCTCTGTGCCAGAGGAGATGCTGTCGGGTCCCCATGCTCTCCTCCTCTACTTGTGGCCCTCCATGCCTCGGGTATGCACGGTGGGTATCCATACAGCCCCCTCCACCCTTGGCATGGCAGGTCCCCACGCAGCGTCCTCCACCCATTGCACGACAGGTCCCCACGCAGCGTCCTCCACCCATTGCACAATGGGTCCCCCTGCATCCCCCTCCACCCATGTAACAGTGGGTCCCCCTGCATCCCCCTCCATCCATTCATTGCATGGCAGGTCCCCACGCAGCATCCTCCACCCATGACACAGCGGGTCCCCACGCATTCCCCTCCACCCTTGGCCAGCGGGTCCCCCCGCAGCCCCCTCCACCCGCGCTCCCCCCGCCTCCCGTGGGCCGCTGCCGGCGCGCCGGAGGGGGGTGTGCGCTGCGGCCGGGGACTACATCCCCCAGCAGTCCGCGGGCCGGGGCAGCCTCCCGCTGCGCCCAGCCGCCTTCAAACAAAAGAGTTTTCCCCCCGCGGGGCTCCGCGCCGCCCCGCGCCCCGCCGGCCCTCAGCACACCCCGCCGGCGGCTGGGAGCCGGGGGCGGAGGCGGCGGCGGGGGGACCCCGGCGGGCTGGAAGTGCCTGGGCGAGGGAGCTCGGGTTACAGAGAGAAAGGGGCTTGGCCAGGCAGAGGGGAGGTGGGCGGAGGGTCCTTTTCTCTGTCTGTTTCTCTCCCTCTGCCTTTTTTTTTTTCCCTTCTCCCTCCCGAGCTCTTTGTGTCCCCCCCCCCCCCACTCCCCTCCTCTCGCTCTCACACCCCCCCCTCCCCAACCAACCACCACCACCCAACCCCCTCTCAAGTCTTTGTTAGCCATGCCTAGCCTGGTAGTACCAGGGATAATGGAAAGGAACGGGGGTTTCGGCGATTTAGGCTGTTTCGGTGGGAGCGGCAAAGACAGAGCGCTGCTGGAGGATGACCGGGCGCTGCAGCTCGCCCTGGACCAGCTCTGCCTGCTGGGGCTAGGCGAGCCTTCCTCCTCCTCCTCCTCCTCCGCCGTGGTGCTGGTGGAGGACAGCAACAACAACAACAATAACCCGCCGCCGCCGCCGCCGCAGCAGCCCCCGCCGCCGCCGCCGCCGCCGCAGCAGCAGCCGCCGCCGCCGCCGCCGCCGCCGCCGCCGGCCCCGAAGGGTTCGTCGGCGCCCAGCGCCGGGGCGGCGGAGCCCAAGTTGTGCGCGCTGTACAAGGAGGCCGAGCTGCGGCTCAAGAGCAGCTCCAACACCACCGAGTGCGTCCCGGTGCCCAGCTCCGAGCACGTGGCCGAGATCGTGGGCCGGCAAGGTGAGCGCCGGGGCGCGGGTCCCCGCCCGGCCGCCGGTCCCCCGTGTCCCGTGTCCGTCCCGTGTCCGTGTTTCCCCACCACCCCCCCCCCACCTCCGCCCGGCCGGGCCCTTTCCTCGGGAAACTTCCCCCGCCGCCCGCGGCATCCCTGCGGCCGGGAGGGCTGGGGACCGCCCCGCCGGGGGGCCCCGCCAACTTCCCCCGCGGCTCGCCCCTCGCCGCTCCCTCCCTCCCTCCTTCCCTCCCTCCCATTGTTCGGGACCGGGGCCGGGCGGGCATCCGCGCCCCGGCCGGCTCAGCGCTGCCGGGGACAAAGCGGAGGGGGCAGCCCGCCTCCCACCCCCCCCACACACCCCGGGCGGAGCGGGACTCCCGGGGCTGCGGAGGGGGTCTCTGCTCTTCGGGCAGGGGGGCTCTTTTGGGAGGATGGGGGGGAAATCTATAGGAATGCCTGCGTGGGCTTGTCCGGCTGTCTGCACCGGAGCTCGTCGCTCCTCCGGTTCTGCGAAAGAGCTGTTCCTGAACCGCGCTCTCCGCCCTCCTCCTTTAAAAAAAAATAAAGAAATAAAATAAAGCGGGGGGGGAGGGAAAAAAAAGAGAGCCGGGTTGGCTGCCGGTTGAGCCCGGCGGCCCCAGCTCCCCGCTCCCCGGCCGGGCTCGGCGCGGTGGGGAGAAAAATCCCCTTTGTTGGGTTCGGCGGAGCGAGGGGGTGTGGTTGTGCCGGGGCTCGCCGGGGCCGGGCGGGCGAGCTGCCGGGCCTAGCACGGGTCCAAACAACCGATTAATGGAAGTTGAACTCCTTCTGCAACCATGTGACTGGCAGGGACCCTGGAGCGGGCATCCGACCGTCCCGCGTGGGCCCCACGCACGCCTCCGCCACCCGGCCCCGCCGCTGACCACGCTCCGCGACAGTGATGCTTTTGTTCTCCTTACGGCTCTGTTCGGAGCGAGGTGGAATGGAGGAGGGCTTTAAAAAAAAAAATTATATATATATATATATATATACACACACCACACCCACTCTTAAGTCACCCCTCGCCCACCCCCACCGCTCCGGGCTCCCGAGTGTGCGTGTGGGGGCGAGGTGCGCTGCGGGGAGGGCAGCTCCGCCGAGCAGCCCTTGGCATTGAGGGAGCCGTCGCAGGGTTAAAACATGGGGCTGGCGAGAGAAGTTTTGTGTCGCTTACAGAAGGAAAAAAAAATAATAATAGTGTGGCTAAGTGGGATTTTTTTTATTTTTTTTTTCTTTCTCTAAGCAAGTAACTTGACGCTCTGGAAGTGTGACGGGCAGAGACTGCGGCTCCAAAGCCAGATGCTTCCTCTGGGGTTGGGAATTGAAATCACCCGAGCAGGGGGGTTGCAGTTTGACCGAGGGGGGGGAGGATTGGCTCCTCGGGCCGGTGCTCTCGGAAGGGGACGTGCAGAGGCTGAGGTGGGCAGGGGGGTGCCACGGGGAGGGGGATACAAATGGCTAATGGCTGTGCATCCTTCCACTGGAGCATGTTACGGGAACAATGGGGCCTCTGGTGGCCCAGCTCTCTCCCACCAGTGAAGCCAGAGGCCGGTCCCCGTGCTGGGATGGAGAGTGGGCAGGAGCACGGGGAGGGGGGTGCTGTCCTCCCCTGAAACTCGAGGTGTCTGCAGCGGAGGGAATGGCTCCGGCTTCCCCCCACTGCCACGTTGGGATCGTGGCCCCTGCGCCGGGGAGGTGGAGAAACAGGGGCTGGAGAGGGGGGTGATGGTATGGCGGAGAAGATCCCCCCCCGGGCCTGATCCTCCCCGTGATGCTTTTACACCGCCACGAGCTGAGCGCGGCCAGAAACGGTGGGGCTTTGCACCAACTCTGCACTGTCGGGTGCAAGGCCGTGGAGAATCAGGCCCCCTTTGTTTAATAAAGTTAGAAAAGAGAGGATTCGGCAGGCGGAATCGAATGGAAACGTTAGATGATGCGGGAGGTGCCCGGGCTATTTTCTTCCTGGATCTCACTGCTGCCCCAAACTCCCGAGAAGGGGGTGTGTTCCAATGTGTTCGGTACGCAGCGGCGTGCCCATTGTGGCCAGAGTGATGGAGAGGAACGTGGAGACCTGGATTTTTTCCACCATTTTTAGTGTGTGTGTGTGTGTGTGTGAGGGCTTTCCCACATCTGGGAAACTGGGAAATGTCAGTGGGCCAGAGCCCCGGCGAGGCGGACTCGGCGGCGTTCCATCCGTTAGTGGGTCAGACAGTGTAAGCTGTGCCCCTTTATAAAGGCGGGTGGGTCGGATCCTGTGCTGGTAGAAACCAAGATTGCTTCAGCAGAGTCCCCGCAGCCACAGCTCTTTACTCCAGCAGAGACTGTAGCCCGCACTTATTATTTTTAAAGGCCTATAGGAATGTCTCCTGGGTCTTGTTTTTGTGTGGAAGGCTGGATTATGAGGGTCTGCTCTCAGATGGAGCCGGGTGCGGGGCACCCTGGGGGGCCGAATCCTGCGCTCTCACGGATGCCTGACCAGGAATCCCTGGGGAGAACCCAGAAACTGCAGACTGTCACCCCCTTGGTAATATCGCTCATGGGGCTGGTGGTTTTCTCAGGAAACGAGTGTTTTATGGGTACTTGGGAATGGGGTGGTGAATGTCTTGGAAAAGAGAGGGGGACAAGAAATAATAGTGAAATAAAAATTATTTCAGGGCTTTAATTGGTAACAGGGTTGAGCTATTTCTTTAACTCAATATTCTCGATCTGATGAACCACACTGTTCCTTCATATTATATTAAAATAATATGTACCATCTTTGTAAGTGTACCTTCTGACATGTATGTACGTACGTAAGAGGGCTGGATCAGGGCACGGGGGCCCTTTTCCACGGCAGTGGGATTTCCACCTGCCATAAGGCTGCCCTTTGCTTTGCCGGAAGAGCGTAAAGGCACTCAAGTATAACTAAGGCTCAAGCCCCATATATTTTTATTAGAACGTTTCTAAGTGTGATTTGCGAACAGGTTTAATTGTGGCAGAGGGGGTGGCTCCGCTTCGAACGAGAGATGCTGCAGGAGCGAAACCTGTGCTTGGCGGCTCCCTGCTTTTCCCCGGGAACTGTTAACGTGCCCTCGCGGAGCCAATCGCGCGCTGGAAACCTCGCTCGAGTTTGCGGTGGTGCCGGTTTGTGCGCTGAATTTGAGCAGCGCTTCTTCAGCGGCGTGACCGCTAGCCGGGTGGGATGTGGGACGCACTGGGACGAGATCGTGGACTGCTGGAAGGGGGAACTTTGCGGGAATTGGCCGGGCAGGCGCCGAGAGCTGCTCCTCCACGATGATGCCCCGTGGTGGGGAGCTGGGTGGCCGGTGGGATGTGCCAAGGACTGCTTTGCAAATTGAAGGAGAGGAAGCCGAAAAAGGAAGGATGAGGGGATAAAGTCGTAACAATCCCTTTGACTGACGTTTACAACCTCTTCCAGTCTGCCTGGCCATGGTTGGCAATGACATCCCTTCTCTGGCTGGAAGTGGAGCCATGACCTCCATGCGTGCCCTCCTGTTGTCGCTAGGGTGAGGAGCAGGGATGTCTCTGCCTGTGTTGCGGCTCCTGCAGATCGTTCCCCCCCTTCCCTTGGCGTGCGACAAGAGTGTCAACTCCAGCCGTGCTGAGCTTGGGGGGCTGAACCTCCTGGCACGTGCCATGGCATGCACGGTGGTCCCTGGTTCTGGAGTCGGTCTGGACCTGCGTGGTGCATTGGGGTGCTCGGTGGCTTCTGTATTTCACCTGCCAACTCTTGTTGTGGGCATCTTCCCCGCAACATCCTTTCTGGAACGACGCGTGTTCTCAGGGCTATGCAGATAAATTTGCCAGGGTGTAAAGACAAAGCACTGAAGTGGTTTGCAGGTGATTTTTGAGGAGATGGCGGGGCACCAAGGGAGTTGCAAAGGAGAAGGTTCTTGCAACCCAAAGGTGTGGGTTGAGATGGGAGAGATGCTGGGAAGGGTGGAGGGTGTCTAAAGGTGTCGTACTTTGGCCATTCAGACTCTGAACTTAGAAAGGGGCAGAAATCCTCAGCCACCGAGATGTCCAGGTTCTTCCCTCGAAGTCACCTGGGGCAGGTGTAGATCAGCCTGATGAAGATCTGTGTCTGACTTTTCTGGGCTGCTGTCAGCGGAGCCAGGGAAGAGGCCACTGGACACTTAAGTGGGGCACACCTGAGGCTAGATCTTGTAGTTAGGAAGACACGGTGATGGTTCTTTGTGTGCCTGGTGTGCGCAGGCATGGGGAGAAGGTAGTGGGTCAGTTTGGCTTCCTGCTGCGCGGAGCACAACAGTGCAAGCCGCCTGCTCCCAGCAGGTACCTTCCTTCTACGAGTATTTTTGCTCTCATCATCGATAGTAGCATCCATTGTCACCTGTACCCAGAGACACCCTTTGATGAAGCATCTCCCAGCCTGCTCTAACTAGACCGTTGTCAACAGGAATGAGATTATGTGAGAGAGGAGCTTAACATAAATTGCTCTTTCTTGGCAAGGTGAAGTCAAATAACAAGAGGCCCCACTAACCCCAGGTGATTGGGCTCTTTGTGTAGCTCCAAACATGCTCTAACGCTTTCAGCATTTAAAAATAGTCCAAGGAAGCCTTTTTCATTGAGGAAGTCTGATGATTGCAGCTCCCCCACCCATCATGTGGAGGTGGATGTACAGCATCCGAGAAGCAGCGAGGGGGTCAGATCCTGTTGTCTGCTTGCTTCGCGTAAATCTTGGAGCTAAAGCCGCCTGGTCTGGCGGGGCCTGAAAACCAACCTCCTTATGCCGCTCTGGCAGCATGAGATGGGCCTTAAAGGGAGAGGGAAATCGCAGTCGGTGTCAGATTGTTATAAAGTGTTAATGAGAATTCATCTGAATTTACACCAGGGAAAAGTGCAGAACGGGATCGACTTTGTGCGGTTTGAACTAGAGGTGGGAGGAGAAAATGGGTCTGGGAGAGAGACAAAGGGAATTTTCTAGGGAGACACGCACGCTCCGCGCATCGGATCCGGCTGCTGGATGCCGCGCTGACCGAGTGAACTGCGCCGCAGAGCAGCCGGCCGGAATCTAGGGCAGTGGGAAAGCGTGCTGGCGGAGGGTGGGGGCCCCCGCCCCCCATTCCTGCCTTTGTCTGGCAGCCCCCTCCTCCTGCGTGTCCCCCCGCCGGCTTGCCTTGCCCCGCTTTCTCCCGCACGCCGTCCGGCTCCGAACGTGTGCCGCGGGGCCGTGGCAGGATTGTGCCATGCAGGGGGCCGCGGTCACACCCACCCCGATGTGATGCATTGCTGGCGGAGAGCGGCTGCTCTGGGCCGAGGGCTTCCAGCCTGAGTTCCCAACTTTCCTCCGCTGCACAACGAGGTGGCGATTGTCTGTGGCATCTGGGTTGTTGCTTTCGGGTCGCGTTGCTTTTTCTTTTTTTGTTCTTTCCCCCCCCCCTTTTTTTTTTTCTTTATAAACAACTTTCATCGCTACGTGAAAAAGCTTAAAATCGCTGCACTGAAATGAGGTGGTTGCTTATTTTTGTGGTGTGGTGGTGTGGGTTCCCCCCCCCCCTTCTTGTAAACACAACTTGCATCATCGGTACAATAAAACCTCAATGCAAAGGGATTTAGTTGTTTGTTTGTGGTCCTTTTGTGTGCATTTGTGTTTTTTTGACACCACTTTCATCAGATTTTGAATGCAACAAAATCTTACCCCACAGATATTCAGGAGGGTTTATTTGTGATGTTCTTTGTGTGCTTGTCTTTTAACATGGCTTTCATCTTAAATGGGAAAAGAATGCCCCACCTTACCAGAGATATTTGAAGGCTGTTTATTTTATGGTCTTTTTTAATTTTATGACTAAACAGAAAAAAGACCAAGTCCTAATTTGCCCTTAGGCTCTCTTATACCACGCCAGCAATGTCAAAATGTCTTAAGTGGGGTATTTACAGGTGTAATTTATAGTGGTGCAGTGTAACGGTGCTGTAGTATAACTGAGAAGAGGGTTAAAAATCTTTTGTCTGTAGAGATATTTTTGTATCTGATAAAAACGAGAAATACAAGGACCTGGAGTGATTTGTGTGGTGTATTTAAAAACCAAACCAAAACCAAAACACAAAAACACAATCAACCAAAAAAAAAACCCCACCTTGGGGCTGGATCCTTAGCCGTTTGCTGTAAGCTGGTGCAGCACCTCTGATGCTTTCGGGTGAAGCCCACACTTCTGGGCATAAACTGGCATGTGCTGGAGGTGTCCCAGTTTGTGCCAGCTAAGACCTTCTAGACTGCACCAGTAGCAGTCTGTACCTGTGCAGGATCTGGCCTAGCAGCAGTAAGGAGAAGGTTGTCAGCGGGTTTACCTCTGAATTTACACTGGAGTGACATATCCGATGGAACTGTTCCGTAGGCATGGCTGCATTTTCCATTGCACTGTCCTTCTGCTGGCATTGACACCGTGCGTGGTGCAGTGGGCACATGCAGGGCGCATCCATCCCATGCACTGCTCCGGCCTTTTCCTCCTGCCGGAGCCGGGCACGGGAGCCTCGGTGTAAACCACAGTGAGGTCCCACGGAAGCACGTTGGTTTTACGCCATTCTGAGTTAGAAAAGGTTGGGGAAGGGTTCGTGCAAAGTAAACGGCAGTCAGATAGAATCCTACGCCCTTCTTGCCCTCGTGAGCCTTAGCTGGACAGGTGGACCAAGCTCTTGAAGCCTTCTCTGTTAGTTCTGACGGATTCGTTTAACCCTGATGCAGGCGTAAGCAGAGAGGAGAATGTGGCTGTGCATCCAAATCTCCCCGATTTCCCCCCCTTACCCCTCCCCAGTTTGGCAAGGTCTAGACTCTATTTATTTATTTGGTTTTTTTAGCCAGAGCTAGCTGCTCTGCGGATTAATTCCAGTTAGATAACTGGTCTGGGTGCCGGAGGCTCCACAATCCTCAAGGGTTTGTTCCTGTATGTTAACATTTGTGGCTTACTAGGGTAATTTGCAAACACGTTTACTTTTGAGTCAATTGGCACTCAGTTAACTGAAGTTAAAAAGAAGAAGGGGTGGGGGGAGGAAATAATCATACAAGCCTCCTTTGCAAAATGCTTTGGGATCTGTGTTATTGGCAAAAACCAGAATAATAGAAGCTAGGTAGTGGAAACACAACAAGAAAGGGCTTAATTCTCTCTGTAATATAAAAACTAACTGGCAGGAGTCTGCCAGGGATCAATTAGCTGATGTCTGCACGCTGCCTTAAAGAGTAGAATACTACAGCAAAGTTATATATTATTATAGTTTCTACAGGTCCTTTTCTCCTCTTAGTTTTACATTTTTAACACCACCTACTAAGTAGTTCTCTCTCCTTTTAATAATCTACCGAGTAAAGCTGTTTGTTGCATGTTGTTTTCAAATCTCAGTTACGCACGAAGAAAGCCTTTCATTAAAAAAAAAACAAAACCACCATACAGGACAAATTTCATTTAAAAAAAAAAAAAAAAGGCACATAGGAGTGTGCGACTCATCCGGCCAGGATATAAAGGGCCACATCCTGATCTGGCTGTGCTCAGTCAGAAACAGAGCGATGTCAAAGGAGGCTCAACCCCTATTTAGTCGTGCGAAGCAAGGTCAGGGTTGGGGTTGAGATGGGCTGGGAGCCTTGGCACTAAGTGGGTAAATCAGAGTTAAGCCCAGCCTGATTTTAGCTGATGTAAATCAGTGCAGCTCTCTTGGAAGTTGGTGGAGTTATCCGGATTTCTACCGCTGATGGCTTGGCCTGTCGTCTGCACCAATTCAGAGCTGCTAGAGATCTGGGCCACTGAACCTGCTGGGCTGCTGGTCTTGATGGAGTTGGTCTAATTTCCTGTGGGGTTATTTTTTCCAGTTTTTAAGCACAGGATCCCCCATCTGTCTGTCTCCGCAAAGCTGGCTTTCCTGTCTGCAGGCCTGCATGGAGACCCTCCCTCCTCCTCCCCCTGCTTCTCACACCATCGACTGCACCACACGTCCTTTTGTCCGTTTCTAGATCCTCCCTCCCCCTCTCGCCATGCTCTCTCCTTCCCCGTCTCCTTTTTGCCGTTTTGGGGTGTCTCTCCTTTGCCTTCACACCCCTGATTCTCCTCTTCCCTTGGAGGGATCACGGCGCGCCTCTCCCTCGATTTCCATCACCTTTCCTCCATCCCTAACTCCCTCCTACCCTCTCCAGCTCGTGTAACTCGCTTACATTTGCCCTCATTCATGTGTATTCCTTGCCACCGTTTCCTTCCATCTGTCCCCAGCATGGAGCCCCTGTCCTTTGTCACCGCTCTGCTTGCCTGACCCTCCGTGTCGCCTCCTCGATTGTTTCCTGTCGTGCTGGGCTCAAGATCCCTCTTCCCCCCCCGCCCCCCCACGGTCATTGTCCCGTGGCTTAGAAAAATTCTGAACCCAAGCCCAGCTCTGACGAACGCCTACCTGAGGTCCTTCTGCAAACGAGAGCAAGCCTTGCGCTCCTGGGAGGCAGAACGTGGGTCACCGAGGAATTCTGCAAACCCTACCTCCGTCTGGGTTGATGCACGGGAGTCATTTTCAGCGCGGATGCTTGCCGCTGACACCCCCTTTTCTTTCCATGCGACACTCCGGTGATATCCCTGGGGAAATGGTGGCATCTCAGTTAATCTTCCTAAGATGGAATCTCCATCTTTGGAGTGAGCAGCCTAGAAGCGGAGCAGGGAAATGTCTGCCAGGGATGGGTCAGGGAGAGCCGAGCCTGCCCTGGGACCGTGGGAGGGCATAGGTGAGCCCTTACGGTTTTATCCTGCGCTCCTCGGGCGCCTTGGGATGAACCTTTATTCTGGGATTTTGTCTGCATGGTTTTATTCTACAGTCGTGTCGTGCCTAGCACCGTAAAGTCCTGTTCTCTGAGTTTCCCAAGTGCTGATAATACAACACCATAGATGACCATCAGCTCACGTCAACTGTGCAGAAACTTTACTAAACAAAGCGTTGCAAATGTACTTCAGGGTGCAAAGTCAGTGGGGAGTAACATATGAACTACATTGGATTTGGCAGGGGGTGGATTTGGTTTGAATTTTGGGAATTTGCCCAGCTCCTTCTCTGGGTCACATCTAGCATTTCCATTCCCCAGGAACGTGAAATTAGTGGCTTAGAGATCGGTTTAATGCAGCAGCATCGCAATGCTAAGTATTATAGGAAGTTTTGCAGTAACACAGAGCAAGAGACAGCTATTATTCCTGTTCCGCAAACGGGGGACTGAGGCTCAGCGAGCTGAAGTAGCTTTAAAATTCGCACTGGGAGTCGACAGTGAAGTCAGGATTTACCGGCACGTGTCCTACACCAATGCCAAGACCTTCTGACAGGCGGTGGGGTTTCGAAGCTATGCCGGGAGGTTTCGTGTTCGCGCAGTCTCCTGCAGTTTGACGAGGCTGCACCCCGGTGCCCATGCGATGTTGCGAGATGCGAGTGTGACCTGTCAGGCTGAGCGTGCTTTGCGCAGCTGTAACTATTGGTTGTACCGCGCGCGGCGCCTGCTGCCACTGCGAGCGCAGGGAATTATTCTTGTCAGCTGTAGTGGCACGAGGTTCTGTTTTTATCACCAGAGGTGCGGGGTTCGATTCTTGCTAATGATACGTGGTGGTGGGATCGTTACGTTCCTGTAAATACCCCGATGTCACAAGTCTGTGTCTCATGAGACGAGCTGCAGATAAGTGGCAGCACTAAGTGAATGGCAGCCCTGAAATCCCAGCTGGGAGAGATGTTGTTATTTATTAGGATCTGTATAAATAATAATGTTCCAGCCCACAAGCTGAGGAGTCTTAATTTCTTGGTTATAGAAGCATCATTTTCAGGTCCTCTCGTGTTAAAGTGTAGTGTCGGTGGAGTATGTTGAGGAAAACTTGCTGGTGTCAGATGGTCAGAGGAGAGGACGAGAGATGGGCTCCTTTTTGGGGAGAGAAGATGGGGTGAGGAAGAGGCGGGGGATCTCACAGAGGTTTCAGTGCCATATCCTGATCCTTTTGTTCCATGAGCCCTGAGTCAGGCACCTGAATCCTTGGGAAACCAGGGCAAAATGCTTGCCTTACTCCATCTGCACTAGTAGAAATGCGGTGCCCTAAAGAATCACATTTTTAAATTTTTCTTAGAGACCCGAGCTTAGAGCAAGCCTCCCCGCAGAGGAAGCTGCAGTCTGCAGGGGAACTTGGTGCCAGGCTTTGAAAATGCCTTCAGGCTCCGAGTAAGGCTTTTGGAGAGAGGGCTCAGGGGGACAGCAGGGAGGGTTTCCAGAAGTAGTTTAGAAAACTGTGCCACATCTGTAAAAATATTTAGTTGCTTGATGGCGTCCTAGTGTCATCTAGGAACCCCAAGTCACACAGCTGGCTCTAAACCCCTCTAAAAAATTATTTGGAAGCCAAAACACACTGGAAAGTCTCTTGCCTTCTTTTTTTCTTCTTTTTTTTTTTTTTTATTTTTTTTTCTTTTTTTTTTTTTAAAGCGGAAAGATGTTTTCTGAGCTGTAAGGAACAGGGGGAATAGGCTTGGCGGGTTCCAGGGAGGTAGATGCTGACATACAAAAGCAGTGGCATGGCAAATGACTTTGGGAGAGGGTCCGTGTGCCCGGACCGCTGTGGTGGGGCGGACTGCGGCCATCAGTGTTTGACACACCAGATGGGGAGGCAAGGGCGAAACACAGCCCTTGGCTGGATGGCCTCGCTTCCCCGGGCGGCCATCGCCGTGCCGTCGCTGTGGCTCCTGGTAAGCATCTGTGAAGGGCTCTGCATGGACATGGGAAGGCAGCCCTGCCCCGTTTCTTGCTGTTTTGATCCCAAAGCAAATATCCCCTGGCCTTCTAGTAGTGCTGATGTTTGGGTTCTTACCCTATCTGAGGTAGGGAGCCCAAATTGCTGCATCTCTGCTACGCCCCCCCAAGCTTGGCCCCCCAAAAGTGACCAGGGTCACACCGAATTCACCCCAGAAGCTCCACAGTAGGACAGAAGTCCCCATGGGGGCCTCTGCTCTCTTGAGTTATGGCAGACGTCTCTCCCCTCGTGTTCCCTGTGAGCTGGCATGGAGTGGCAAAGGGGCCCCACATCAGCTGTGCCTGGCCATGGGGACTCAGCTTTCTCCTGTCATCTCCAGCCTCTCTCGTGGCCCCGTGTGTCAGCCGAATCCTTCCCATCCCAAGAGCTGCTCTGATGAGAGGGAAGCCAGGATGGCCATCTTTGAGGGGCAACATGGCGGGGCCTGGGCCTCAGTGGGGACAGGCTTCCTCGCAGGGACCGCTGGCCCGTGGCAATGGCTTGAATCCCCCTCCCCGGCTCCCTGGTGCTTGGGGGCGTGTGAAAGAGACATCTCTGAGGGGTGATGGCTGAGGAGTGGCTGATGGCTGAGGGGGGGCAGCTGAGGGGGATTGTGTGGTGGGGGGCAGCACACAAAATGGTGACGCCTGCCTGAGGGTGAGGGAATGGGGAGCTTGTGAGGGATGGTGAGGGGCAAACTTTCCTCCAGCATTTCTCCCGTCAGGGTTGGGGGGAGAAGGGCCTTTCCCTCATTTTAGGTCCCCAGGCAGTGGCTGCTGCGTGGTGCATGGCCTGCTGAAAGCATGGCAGCTCAGCCTGGTTTCCTGAGGAGAGGGGAGGGCGGCGGGACAGCCTCTCTAACCTCCCTGCCTTGTTTTCTCTCTCTTCCCCAAGGCTGCAAGATCAAAGCTCTGCGGGCAAAGACCAACACCTACATCAAGACACCAGTGCGGGGTGAGGAGCCGGTCTTCATGGTGACGGGACGGCGGGAGGACGTGGCCATGGCCCGGCGGGAGATCATCTCCGCTGCCGAGCACTTCTCCATGATCAGGGCCTCCCGCAATAAGGCTGGCACCACTTTTGGCAGCGCTCCCACCTTGCCGGGGCAAGTCACCATCCGGGTGCGCGTGCCCTACCGCGTGGTGGGCTTGGTGGTGGGCCCCAAAGGAGCCACCATCAAGCGGATCCAGCAGCAGACCAACACCTACATCATCACACCCAGCCGGGACCGGGACCCCGTCTTTGAAATTACTGGCGCGCCGGGCAATGTTGAGCGCGCCCGGGAGGAGATCGAGACCCACATTGCGGTGAGGACAGGCAAGATCCTGGAGTACAACAACGAGAACGACTTCCTCTCTAGCAGCCCCGACTCCGGCATGGAGAACCGCTACTCGGAGGCCTGGCGGGTCCACACGCCGGCACCGGGCTGCAAGCCCCTCTCCACCTTCCGGCAGAACAGCCTGGGGTGCATCGGCGACTGCTCTGTTGACCCTGTCTACGAGACCCCCCGGCTGAATGACCAAAACGACTTCAATTACGGTTACCTCTTCCCCAACTATGGCGTGAACAAGCAAGATCTGTATTACGGGGTGCCGGAGTCGGGTGCCCCGATGTGGGCTGGGCAGGAGAACACCAACCCCGTCTCGGTGCTCTTCTCGAAGCAGCAGCGGTCCAGCAGTACCGGCGCCATCCACCCAAATTCACATCGCTCCCCGTCCTCCTCCATCCAAGAGCCCAATCTCTCTGGTCTCCCCAGGCGGTCGCAGGGGGAACCGCTCCAAGGGTTTTCCAAGCTGGGAACAACTACCGCTGCCCGGACGTCTGTCTCCAGCAGCCGCGAGTGCATGGTGTGTTTCGAAAGCGAAGTTACGGCAGCTCTGGTGCCGTGCGGCCACAACCTCTTCTGCATGGAGTGTGCCGTGAGGATCTGTGAGAGGACTGATCCGGAGTGCCCGGTTTGCCACGCTGCAGCCACTCAGGCCATTAGAATATTTTCCTAAAGAGACAGAGCAGGGCATTGGGGTGGGGGGGTGGGGGTAGGAAGGGAGCGTGGGGGGGTCCAGGAAAGAAAAATGATGATGATGATAATAATAATAATAATAATGATGATAATAATAATAATAATAATGACATCTGAAGAACAAACAAATGAATGAAAGAATAAATTAATTTAAAGAAGAAGAAGAAGAAAAAAAATTATTTTACAAGCAATGTATGTTATTTTTTAAAAAAAAAAAAGTGAATAATAAAATTAAAATGAATAGCAAAGCCAGAAATTTTGAAGGGCGAACGATGCTCCAGCCTGCAATGTCTTTTTTAAAGCAAGTACTCTGAACGCACACTCGGATCTCGCAAGCAAAGCGGTTTAGTTCAGTTTTTTTTGGTGGTGAGATTGGGACTTCTCTGCATTGACCAAGCCAGGCCATCTCGATCGGACGGGGAAGGGAGCAGGGACGCGGGGAGGGCCCTGCCAGCCTTTCTTCTCCAGCCACGTTCAATCTTCATCTTGGTCTGAAGCCCCTACTCTCCTCCCCCCCAGGGATGTCAGCCCAACTGGGAGCTCAGAAAGAAACAAATAGAAAGAAAGGAAAACGGATGACGGGGATTTAGAAAAACAAAAAAAAAAAAAAAAAGAAACCATCAACCTCTGGGAACCTGTTAGAACGAGGGCACAACTGTATTACCTCAAAGATTTAAACACAAAAAAAAAACCACAGCAGCTAAAGAACTTTTATTGTTTTCCTTTTTTTCTAAAAAAACAAAACAAACAAAAAACCACAAAAAAAGAAAATCAAAAAAAGAAGATGAAGAAATAAAAATGACGCCGGTGAAACTGAAGAAGGTTTGGAAGAACCTATTGGAATCACACTGGGCGATAAGCATTTATTTTATTATTCTGAGCCACCGTGGAGTCTGGAACTTTGTTCTTTTTTCCTTATCCGAGCAGGGATTTGTTCATCAGACGAATCAGGAGTCACTAACAGGGTATTTCAAAAGCAGTCCTGAGTTCCCATCCATGGGGGGAGTGTATCGACTTCCGCGTTTCCGTAGTTCACTCTTCATCCTTTTTTCCAAGTGATGCCAGCTGCAGCTACACACAACACGCATGCGCACGCGCACACACGCACACACATAACATTGTGCTTTTCTTTTCTTAAAAATATATATGTATCGCACCAAAACCTAAGAAAGACGATCATGCAATACAGGCAATGAGCCCATACGAAACCAACATGCATCCCAACAGAAAGCAAAAAAAACCCCGAGTTTATATATATAATTTTGTTGTCGTCGTTTTTAAACTGGACCAAAACTTTTGTTACCCAAAACCGAGTGGGGGGAAAAAAGAAGAAAAAAGTATTTCTTTATGGACCAAAACCTCTTCAGCTGTCCTTTACCTGGATCTTCCTGAGGTTGGCCACTTTTATATATTATATTTTTTTCAGAATGAAACAAAACAGAAAAAAAATGCCTTGTTGAACATCCTTTTAATCATTTCAAGACTCCTGGTTTTGTTAAATCAGATACTTTTTAAACCATTGGGAAGTGGGAGAGGATGGGCTTTGAATCTGGCTTCTGTGCCAATGCACGCAAGACGCGAGCCAGCATCTTAACATCGTCAGGTTTGTTCAACCAGTCTCTGGATGCCAAAATGCTGTGATGGTAAAGATGTGTGTTGGATTAACCTATCAAGTACCAATATACCTATCTATAAATATATGTGTATATATATGTATAGGCACTTAACTCATCAAGCACCTATATATATATATATGTGTATATAAAATTATATATATAATTTTTCTCCCACCACCACCGCTTCCCTGTTTCCTACCCCTCAACTTCTGCTCACAGATCCTGGACCCTGATTTAGAACTGAACCAACAAGTTTCACAACTTGGCAGAGACAGTTCTACAGCAAAAAAAACAAAAAAAACAAAAAAAAAATTAATAAAAAATCGCCTGAGATTTTTTTTTCCCTTCAGTTACAGGAGACTTTATTTTCATCGTAATAATGTTCCTGGGAACATCCCCTCTTCTGCTCAGTTTGCTGCCGCTTGCTCCCGGTTGCTGCCTCCACCCCGGTATGGTCTGCTCGAGCCATCCTCGGTCACCGGAGGAGAGGCTGAGCTTGCCACTCTTGGGGCGGGCTGCTCCGGTGCTCTGCGTCGATAAAGATCCACTTTCGATCTTCAGATATCGGGTGGAAGGGCGTGAAATGATGTGCCTCCACCATTTTGCATCAACGGTAAAATATTACGTAGGGGCAAGAGGTAGATGGAGGGGTGGACGACGTTCCTAGGCTCTGTAGTGGATGCTGATGTTTTGGAAAAAGTAAAAAAAAGAAGAATAATGCTGTGCTAAAGGGACACTGTCAGGTCGAATTTGTACTCACCTCCTCCCCAAAGCTTTAAGAAATCTCCGGCCGCTTGGTTCTCCCGGCCCTGTGGCGTGCACAGCCGTTTGCACCGGGACCGGGTCGGGATGTGAGCGCTTCCCCGAGGAAGGTGCTGTGTTTTGGACCCGCCGGTGTGGGTGCCGTGTGGGAGCCGTGGGCCGACAGAGGGCTGGGGGTGCTGGCCAGCCCTGCTCCGGCCGGACTCCCAAAGCCGCCGCGGCCCGGTGCTGTCCCAGGGCACGGACGCGAAAGCCATCCCCCCCCCGCCCCGTTGAAGCGTTGCCTCGGCAAACGCTTCAGAGCCCTGGCCAGCTCTGGCCACGTCCTTTCTGAAACTGGCCCAGTTCTCGTTCAAAATCTGGCTTTGGTTTGGTCCCAGTAAAAGAAGGGGAAGGGAGAGGGAGAACATTTCTGTTCTCTGGGCAGAAACCTCTCCCTTCCCCGTGCGCACCACCTCCTCCGTCATGTCCCGTGCCCCCCACCCCAGGGTTGTATTTTAACCGTTCATTGTGCAAAATTCTCCCGCTGATGTCGAGAGAGCGGTTGGGGCAAGAGCTGGGTTGCGGGGGCGGGCGGGGGCGGGCGGGGAGGGGGGATCCAACCACCCTTCGAAGGGGCGTTTGGAAATGTTCGTGTTGGTAACGAAGGGGATTTAGCTGGAAACTGCAACGGCAAATGCTTCCCTGGCCGAGTCCCCCGGGGCCGATATGTTAGTTGAGTGACTAGTCGTTCTTGGCTGAGTGAAGTCTGTTCGTGGTAATGTGAGCAAGTTTTTGATCAATGTCTTTATTTGATGCCAGGTTGTGAAGAGGTGGGTGGGAGTGGGGAGGGGGGAAGGAGACACCCGTGTCGGGGACCTGGGGTGGGGGGGACCTATTCTAGCACTGACCCTAGGGAGTGGGGAGGGGGGGAAGGAAGGGGAGGCTTCTTGTCTGCTCCTTTTATCTCCTCCCTTACCTTAACAAGCGAAAAACGATGTAAAAGCCTCCTGCATGCTGAAAATGTTAGAGAAAAAAAAAAAATCCTTTCTTTTAAAAAAGAAAAAAAAAGAAAAAAAAAAAGTGGAATAATGACCCAAACAAACGTCCATGCTTGCTGATCGGAACCGGAGGGGGGGCTGTCCGTCTGTCCAGGCAGCGGCACGGCTGCCCCTCTCTGCAGACGAGGTTCCTACTCAAGTCTCCAAGTTGGCCTTTAATAAAATCTTCAGTTCCAATAACCTTTATATATATATATATATACATATATATATACATATACATATATATTAAAAGAAAGCTTGATGTAGCAGTTCTAGTTTAAAATGAATAGAAGTATTTCGGCCCCTGTTTTATTTTGATTTCTCCTTTTCCCCTGCTTTCCCCTGTCCCCCCCCACCGAGTCCATATTTTGATGTAGCAACTTTGGAAGAAAGAAAAACAGGCGCTGTAAACGCACCGAGAGCTACCTCTGGCCTGAGAGGGGGCTGCACGGGGGGGGGGCTCGGGCAGTGCGGGAGAGCTGCGGCCCCCGCTGCTCCCCGGCCCGTCGGGGGGGACCCGGAGAGGGGCAATCCCCGGCCCTGCCTGTTAGCATCCATGGGGAGCCCGGTTGCGGGGCTTAAACAACAAATTTGCGTAACTTTTTTTTTTCTTTTTTTTTTTTTCTCTCTTTTTAAATATATGTATATATATAAAAATCTTAAAAAAAAAAAATAAAATAAAAACAAAAAACAAGAAAAATGCCCATGACCTTAACTATTTGCTCTGACTTGTATCTTCCTTGATAGGTGACTAAAAATGGCTTGTTGGTCTAATTCACCAGCAATAACGTTAACTAAAGACAGACCCCTCCTCCCTGCACCCTGCCCTTCTCTGCAGCGAGGGCCGAGCGGGGTTCCCCGCGCGCAGGTCTGCTTTCCTCCTTCCCTCCTCGCGATAGGAGCGGCAGCGTACAGCAGCTAGGCTAAACCTCTCGAGCTTCGACTGCCCTCGGCATCCCTCCCAGGACTCTACGGGATAACCTTTTCGGGGGGTTAAATCGATAACGGGGCGCCCCGGGGAAGGAGGGAGGCACGCGGCGATGGGACGCGGCACGCGAAGCCGGGTCTCGCCCGGCTCTCCTTCCCTCTGGTTAGGAGCAGCAAAATGCTTGCGGGGAGCGTGGTCCTCAAGACCCCCCCATCCTGCAAATCACACGGGGGCTTCAATTTACGGCTTAGCAAGCGGCCCGGTGAAATCGGGTCGGCTCCCGGCAGCGGTAAAGCAAAGTACGCGCATCCCGGCTTGCAGGATGGGACCTCGCGGGTGGCCCGATGCAAAGGGACGCTGCTGGTTTCCCCTCGGCGCTGCTGGCCAGGCAGGGGAGCGGGTCGTTCCCGAGTGTTTCCATCCGCCGGTGGGGATGGTGGAGCCAGGGTGGGGACCCGGCTGAGGACCCGACTGTGACTTGCCGTGCCCGGATGAATGCCGGTGGCTGTCTCCCCTGGGCGCTCATCCTGCTGCAGGGCTGAGCTGCGTCGGGGCGCTTTTACGAGGCAGGCGACACAGCCTCCGAGTTGCGAGCGATGGGACGGAGGGCAGGTCCCCAAAAAAGCCGGGGGACTTGGAGCATAGCAGTGTTGGAAGGTGCTGAGCTGTTAGCAGGAGGTTTCCAGGTCCAGGCAGGATTAGACCCGCAGGGGGATGGAGCGGCCCCAGCAAATGGGACTGACTTGGTGCCAGACGCCCCAGTTCAGCGCGCCACTGGGATTTACGCACGCGCTTTGCCAAACCGCGGCCGATTTCGGCGCTTGGTGAAACCGAGGAGCGGGGGGCTCCGGTGCTTTGCTGAATTTGAGACTCATCCTGCAACCTTTCCTTGTGGACATGACCTCCCGGGTAGCGCCGAGACAGCGCCGGAGCTGTGGGAGCGGGGAGATGCGCCCGGGGAGCGGACGGGGCGGCAGCGGGGTGCTCGGCGGGGGAGTTTCGGGGTGATGGCTGCGCTGCTCTGCCGCGTCCCCAAAAACCTGCTGCGTCTTCGGCCGGGGTTTGCGAGCTGCCGCGGAGGGGACGGGGGTTCCTGGAGAAGGGCCGATGCCGGGGAGAGGGTGACAAAAACGTAACAAAGGGAATGGAGGGTTAAAGTAATATCATGCTGTGATGTCATCCTCATCGACATAAATTATATAGAGAATAGTGTGTATTATAATACATAACAAAAGAAAAAAAAAAAAGAACCAAAATTGGATTTATATTTAATGAGGAGATACTATAAAAATATCTTGTCCTAGCTCCCATTTGCAAAAGTATTTTTCAGCTGGAGGGATATCTATTATTTTTTTCTCTTTTCTTTCTTTCTTAAAAAAAAAAATAATCTCCATACATACAAAGGCTCAGACTGTTAATATTGTGAACCTCTTAAATCAAAATGCTCCAACCTGTTTATTTGGTATTTGAAGGGTTTATTTTGATGCATTTACTGGTGTTTTTTAAAGAGAGAGAGAGGAGGGAAAAAAAGACTAAGATTTTAAAATTAGAACATTTCTTTATAATTTAATATTCTATTTTAATAAATGCATTTATTACATGTAAATGTAGCAAGGAACTGGGCTAATAAAAATACTTTTTATTAGGTAATTTATTATAAGAAAAAAGGATATTTTATTTTATGATAAAGTGATCCTTAAAAGTTTAGAAGGTTTAGAATATATGTAGGTTAAAAAATACATTTGTATCCAGAGTATTGCTTAAAAAGTGTTTTTAATATATGTTTCCTTTTTTGTGTGTGCGTGTGTGTATGTAAAAGGTGATAGTTATGGTGCAGATAGCCCTTTCCAGAAATAAGAAATTAACACAGTTGGATGTATTTAAAAACAGGAAAAAAAAAACAAAAAACCCTGAAAAAAAAAAAGGTAATTGAAAACCAGAGAAGTAGAAGAGAAAAACCACTATGAATCAAAGCCCGCGCGGTCGTTTCGAAGCCCCTGTCCTGTGGTTGCTCTGTCGAGCGCGTCCCTCTGCAAGGTCCGAGCACGCCGAAACGTCTTGGCGGGCTCAGCCCCCCCCGGCTGCAGAAACCCTCCGGGCTGGGGCTGGGGCCAGGGGGGGTCTGTTCGGCCCCCGGCGAGCCCCGACCCCGCTGCGGCGAAGCACTTCTGCGCGTCCCCGGGGCTCCCGGGGGTCCGGCTCCGACCCAGCGCCCCGGGGCTGGAGGTTTGCTCTGGCTGTGGGGTTTTTTTGGGGAGGGCAGGGGCTGGGGAGGAGGCTGGACGCTCTCAGAAAGCAAAGCTTGCGGTCCCCACCTCTTCAGCCCTCCTCCTGCTCGTGTTCCTACCAGCGCCACGACGGGCCCTATCCTGTCCCAGGGAGGATTCCGCCATTGATTCGGTCCGCGGCAGGGTTTCAGAGCGCCCGGTGTAAAACCGCTCCTTCTCGGAGGCGAGAGGACTTACGGTCCTTCCCGCAGCCTCGACGGGACGGACCGACGGCCGCTGCCAGCCTGGACCTCCCTGGGACAGGACTGTGGTGGGCTGCTCTGCGGACCAGGGTGGCGGTTGCCGTCCGTTGCCTCCCTTTAGGCTTTGGCTCCTTTTCTTTCTGCAGCCGAGCGGGCTGCAAGGACGGGAGTATTTTGTCCCAAGCCTGATCTCGCAAACATCCGCCGTCGTCCTTTCGGACCTAAGGGCTTGTGCAGGATCGGTGCCCAACGGCAGCTGCTTTGGGCTTGTACCTGGTGCTCTGAGCAGCCAGGGGATGAGACAGCTCGTGCAGAGCCCCTGGCCAGCTTCGACCCCTCCTAGATAGGGAAATGTTCGCCCTTTCTGCTCCCCCCCCAAGCCAGCGTGGGCATGTCTCGTGCGAGACAACGTAAGGACAGCCCGGAGCGAGCGGAGCGTCCCCCTTTTTAGCCGGTGAGGCTCTGAGCTTGCAAAGCACGTGCTTTAATCCAGGAAAGCACTTAAGCTTCAGCCGCATCCCGGAGTGTTTTGCAGGATCTTGGCCCGAGGAGCTGCTCTACAGATGGGCTGAGCAACCTCCACCTCCCTGTGGGCTGGGGGGGTGCGGGGGGGGGGGGGGGTCCCGTACCTCCGCCGCGACGGCAGCCCTTGTCCCGCTCCCCTTCCCAAAGCAGCAGGAAGATGGGGAGGGATGCTTCTGCTCTGTTGCCTTTCAAAGAAGCATTTTAAAATAAGATTTTTTTTGTTTATTTGTTTGTTTGTTTGTTTTTAACCAAAAAGGAGAAGAAGAAAAAAAAAAAAAGTTTGAGTTGATGGGTATTAAAAAAAAGTTAATAATAATAAACGTTCAAATTTATTTCATATAATCCTAGAGTAAAGATTAAAATAAAATTAACTAGTTCAAATAGTAGATGCTATCCATATTGTTTAATCTATAGTAGATCCAAGTGATCCCAGACAGAGCAGAATGTAAAATAAACTTGTAAACAAGATCAGCTATCATTTTTAACTTCCCCAGAAATTCCATCTTTTTTTGGTACTATTTTTCTGAAGCAAACAAATAAACGAATGAAAGCCTAACAAAATAACAGACCACCGACTGGTACCTTCTGTCAATCAAAGTCCTGAAGTTATTTTTATAGAGGGGGAAAAAAAAAAAGGGATCTAATAATATGTATTTTTTTAAAAAGATACGTTTGGGTTTTTATGTTGTTTTTTTAATAAAAATATAAAGATTTGGCTAGTCACTGAACAAAATATGAAAGTTTTAGGCCATTATTTTTGCCTTATTCTGACCTCCAGCCTCGGGCTTGGAGCATGAAATTGCAGAAAAAGAAGCGTTAAAAGTTGCTGTTACTTTTCTTGTGCTGTTCTTGCTTTTTGAACTTCTCCAAGCACCGCGGGTGTCGGAAGGTCCCGGTGACGGGTGGGTGGGACCGTTCCTGGGTGGGAAGGTGAAGGAAAGGAAAATTGGATGAACTCCCCTCTGTAACGTGACGGACAGAGCTCGAAGGCAGCGAGGTGCTGGTGCGAAGGCGCGGGGCTGTGAATTAGGCTTTCTGCCCTCGGAGCCGGGCAGTAGACTTAGGACTTGAGGGTTGATTTGTTCCCTTTTTTTTTTTTTTTCCTTTTTTCTTTTCTTTTCTTTTTTTTTTTGGTTATATCTCAACCCGGTGAGGAAGCATTGCACCAGGGGGACGCCGCGCGCCTTGGGCCGAGCTCGCTTTTCTAGGAACCGGCATCTTTCAGGATGCCGGATTTGGTTTGTTGGGTGTTTTAGCCCTTAAGGGAGCTGGTGCTCAGCCTGAAATCATCGGGCTGGAGCGCTGGAGCCGCGGGTGAAATGTTTGCAAAAGGCTCTGCTGGCCTGGGAGGTTCTTCCCACGGCTGCGCCGGGCCACGGCGTCCCTGCGCCTGCAGCTTTGCTTCCCGACGGCCGGCCCCACGCCGTCCCGCCCTCGGCGGGGTGACGCTGGTGGCCAGCGCTTGGTTTTTGGCTGTGAAAGCGAGGGAGGAGGCTGGAGGCTGTTGACGCATCGAGCTCCGCGGCCGGACACCTGAGTCCTTGCAGCGCCGAGAGCGGTGGTGAACGGCTCCCCGAGCCGGCGGAGCAGCGTTCGGGTGCAAAGGCTGGACGGCTGGTCCGTTCGCACGGAGGGAAGCTTTTCTGCCGATGGCAAATCTGCTTTGGGCAGTTCGGGGCAGGGGAACGTAGCCCTGGCACCGGCGGTGGGGCAGGATGAGGCCCGTGCACCCGGCCAGCGGGTTAAACCCCGGTCCTTACGTTTCAGAGCCAGGCCAGCGCTTTTCACCAGGGCGTCGGTGACTGCTTTTCGCTCCACCAAAATCACCGTTTACACGATAGAACTCGAAAATAAATGACCTCACGTCAAATCCGTTGTTATTAGAGAAGCAGAGCGTCACGAAGAAAACACTCTTGAAAGGTGGTTACCTCTGGGTTTAGCTTTTGCTCCTATCCTCTGTGTCGTGGCTCAGCTGTAGCGAACCCAGGGATGTCCTGCAGTTCAGGAGCATCCGCAAGGATCCCAAAGCCTTCGAGAAATGCAGCGGCTGCCCCTCGCTCCCTCTCCCGCGGACGGCACGCCAGCTCCTGGGGTGGGACGAGGCAGCCGCTTACCAGCATTCGTTCAGCAAAGCCATGCAATAGGGTAGGACAGGAAGCGCAGACGGTTCTCGTTCGGTTTCTGCGTATAGCACTGTGAATCAGAGATCGCTCCACGGGACTCTGCCCGGCACGCCGGGGAGGTTTCAGAAAGCAGGGCACCGTGTCTCCCGCGCTTTCGGAGGGGTTCGTGCTTGGTGGAATCAAGCGCCTGGTCCTTCCCGGCAGGGGCGGCGAGGCAGCCTGTTTGCTCTTTCATTTTTGTTTTACCTCATTTTTTTTTTTTTTTTTTTTTTTTGGTTTTGATACTTGAAGAAGAGTCAGTGATTGACATTGTACAGTGATGCCCTGGACTGGACAGTGGATGCACTTTATAGTAACTTGTATACTGATAGTGGGGTCCCATCCTGCCTCTGCCGAGCCCGCAGCAAGGTTTCCTTGGTGTCAGCACCGGCAGGAGCAGAGCCAGGATGGGCTGGTTCTTCCAAAAAAAAAAAACAAACAAAAAAAACCTTTCTAGGATGCTAGGGAGCAATCTCTGTATTTTATTGTGGGTTTTCACATACTGTAGAAACTCGAAGTCACGTTCTGCTGCCAGCTGACCCGGTGGAAAATTCAGCCGTAATTGCGCTGGGCTGCCTTCAGTTTTGCCCGTGCCGTGATGGCTGGAGACGGTGGTGGAGGTTGGGCAGCTCCTGCCTTTACTCCCGCGTAACTCACTCGTTTCAATGGGGTTACTCTGCTGGAATCTGAAGTCGCTTCAGCCCTGGCAGGCTGCGGCGTTACCGCTGGATCCGCTCCAGCGTCGCTTCAGGGCTGCTAATGGAGCAAATTGAAAGTCACCCCCAGTAAAGTGACACTAATGTAAAATCTGGAGTTGTTCCACTGGTGTCTGTGCAGGGATTAAAAAAAAAAAAAAAAAAATGAAGTCACCCTCCAACGGTGGCACCGGTTTACCAGGCAGCTGATGGCAGAACGTGTTTTCTGGTCTTGCAATGATGCTTTTGAAACAACTTGCAGAGAAAAGAAACGGAGCGGCGAGACAGAGCAGCGCTTCGTGGCCACAGAGATCTTCTCTCGGCTCCCGAGAGCTGGGACGGAGAGACACAGTCGCAGGCTGCTTTGCTCGTCTGTGAAACGATCAGCACCTTTTTTTTTTTTTTTTCCTTATGAGCTAATCATAAAAAAAGGGGGAAAAAAAAAAATCAGGGGCCAGATTCTGTTTCGCAATTGAGGATTTGCTCCTGGGTTAAAAGCAGCGTTAAGCAAACATGAAAGGCAGCGGGCACGAGTGCTGACAAATCCTAAACTAGCAGGTCTGTTGGAGCCGTGGCCGCTGCGGAGCCCGTTCACAGCGCCGTGCCCGTTCACAGCGCCGTGCCGCAGAGCCGACTCTGATCCCAGCCCCAGGCGAGCCGGGGAAATCCCCAGGGATGCCTGGAGCAGCCCCCCAGACATCCGGCTGCGCGGTCCAGAGCCTTTGGGGCTGCAGGGGGTTTCCTCCGGCTCTGCCCCGGTATCAAAGAGATCCAGGCTCCAGCTTGCTGCTGTTGGGACTCTGGCAAAGCAGCTCCGGTGGGATTTCCCACGTAAGACGTGAGCTAAAACGAAGCCCACGCCACGGGGGAACCATCAGCAGCCGATCTCGGCGATACCCACGCAGCGGCAGCGGCTTCCAGGGGAGCGCAGCCCTCCGCCAGCCCTTCGTGGCTTTTGCTTGACCAAAAAAACCACGTTAGCTTTCTGTCATCCTCGCTCGAAAATGCTGTACAAGTTTGCGTGTATCCGCTTTCCCACGGATCCGGGTGCTATCACACGGTCTTACTCCACGGTACTACCAACCTCGCGCTGAGCCAGCCGGCCACAGAGTTGCCCAGTGTTAGCCTGGCCGTCCTGACTGTGTGGCCCTTCCATTTAAAGTCCATTCCCTATTTTGTTATATTTGCCTTTTTTTTTTTTTTTCCCTATCTCTTTTCTTTTAACGTCATAGGAAACCTGTAGTCGGGATTGTTACTATTGGAAACCGATCACATGTTCCATCCAGGTATTTTCATCTCTCCGGCGTTACGCAAAAATAAAAGCCTGAGAGAGAGATATAACCGAACATAGAAGTAGAGTTAGGCTCGTTGTCTGAGTTTTGAGGCATATAGTATAAGGGGAGAAGGAAAAAAATTAAAATAAAATAAAAAATTAAAATAATGATGTTGCACAACTTGTAGAAAACAAAGAAGGGAAAGGGTTAATGTATTAAATGTGCTAAATTACATTAAGAACTTAATTTTATTAAAGTATTATTACTTAAGAAACTTGGTGTCTGCTCTTGGTTTCTGTCTGCTCACGCTTTGGGAGGGGGTCCAGGGGCGGTGGTGGGGACGGGGGCTGTGGGGCTGTACCCTCCTTCTACCACCCCTCCCGGGTCTCCCGCTGAGTTTCACGCCTTTAGCGACACTTCTGGGGGTTCCTTAGAGCAGAGGAGTTTCATTTGCCGCACTATCAGCTGCCCCACGCCGGCCGCTGTTCCCAGCCCTGCGGCAGCACGGTCCCACGTCCGTGAGCCCCGCGTGCAAACCTCTGCCTTGCTTCACCCTTCCCACTGCTCCATTCCAGCAGAAATCGTATAAAAGCTGAAAAACCTGGAAAAAACCCCCTGAGCCGCCGAGCCTGAAAGCACCTCCACGAGCTCGTCATCCCGCGCGTCCATGCCCGCGCCTGGCTGGATGGCACGTCTGCCGGCAGCGAGCCCCGAGGGATGCTCGGCTCAACCCCTGTCCCTTTGCGGAGCCGGGGGCAGCGTCCTTCTCCCGCACGCCCACCTTTCCCGGCTGACATCACCTCTTGGCACCGCGTTTCGGCGCGGGCAGATGGTGGTGCGGAAGGGGTGGCGCTTGGCGGCTCTCCGGCTGGTCTGCATATAGCCGTGCCTCTCCCAGCCGGTGCGGGCACGGGGCAGAGTCCGGCCAGGTCGGGTAATGGCTGTCAGTCCCCCTTGGGGACGGCCACCAGGCGTGCGGGGACGCAAACGGTGCCGGGGCTGGCCAGCACGGTGCGATGAGGCGGCCTCAGCCGTCGCTCGCCTGGGGACGGAGCAGTGCCGTGGTGCAGGGACACGCTGCACCGGGACGGCTGGAGCCAAGGGTAAGATGCTGGAGGGTTGGGGTGACTGCGCTGTCAGTTGGAAAAAAAGGGGGCGACCTCAACCCAAAGTGGGGGTGGCCCCCACTGGCAGCCGTTTCTGTGCAGGCACCCCTGTTCCATGGCAGCAGGATCCAACCTGCCCCTCTGAGCCTGAATGTCAAGTTCCCCCCTCCAGCCTCCTGCCGAGACATCCCCTCGCCCAGGCTACAGCTGCACCTTCCTCCCTGCCCCTCCTCCTCCTCACCTCCCATGCCCTTCATCTCCTGGGGATGGGTGCCCAGCGCACGGCCCAGCTCCTGGCCTTGAGGAGGGACCCTGGCAGAGAGAGAAGGAGCCTCCAGCAGCAACTTTATTTGGGGATTTTGCCCAAATTCCTGTTTCATCAATAAATCGCGCCCCAGGGCAAGACCCTGGCACAGATCCTGCCGGCAGAGCCAAGTGAGATGGGGTGACCGGGGGCAGCCATAGAGAGACAGAGACACACACCCCCCCAAAAAACCCCCCCACTGCGATGGGGGACACGCTCCCAGCACCGGGGTCAATGGGAAGGGACTGGCTGTCCCAGGAAAGCCGCCGCAGCCCCTGCACGCCCCTGTTGATTGACAGCTGCCAATCACCCCTGAGAGTGGCACTGGGCTCGGCAGGGTGCTGTGCCCACCCCGGGAGGTGCCGGCTGTCCCCCAGGCAGGGGAAGGGGTCCCTGCCCCCCCCGCAGGTGCAGCAGCCACCCCATCTAGTGGCAGCCACGTCCCCAGCCCAGGCCACGCTGTCACTGGCCACGAGCGTGGAGCGGGCTCACGTCCCACGGGAGGCTCCTCGCAGCCCAGAGCCCTGCGTGCCACCACCCGGGGAGACGTGCAGAGGGACCAGGTGCCCCCCCTCAGCACCCTATCCCTGCCCTCAGCCAATCAAAGCCCTGGGACCCCCTTGTCCCCTCCTCAGGGTCCCCCCCAAAGGCTATACCCCCCCGGATCCCTGCTCCAGTCTCCCTGGACTGGGGTCCCTCCGGGCATGAGCGGGGAGTCACCGCCCCCATCCCACACTGGGGTGTCCCTCAGCACCCAGAGGCACACCCAGCCCTCGGTGTCAAAGGGGCAGGGCTGGGTACAACCGGCTGTTGTTGTTGCTCGCTTCACCGGGCAAGACAAAGGTGCACCCAGTGCGTTCCCCCTGCGCACCCCACCCTGAAGGGCTGCACCCAGAGGTGCCACAAAAATGTGGCACCAAACGAGGGAGTCACGATGTTTGGGCTTGTTCAGTGCCACCCTGAGTCACCCAGTGATGGCACCTTCAGGGCTGGGGGAAGCAGGGACACGAGGGGATGGCATGTCCCAAACCACGGGAAGAGAATGGAGAGACTCTGATGCTCCCCTCCCCACCCTCCCAGTTTGTGTAGGTCCTACATAAACACAGGGAGAGCAACACGCAGGCAGCATGATGGTGCACACAAGAGCAGCCGTGCAGAAGCCCGACCCGTTCTGGGGAGCTGCAGTGAGCAGAGGTAGAGGGTGAGAAACGCAATGCCAGCACATGCTGGGTGGTGGTGGGGGTGTCAGGGTGGGGGCACCCCAAGGGGCTCAGATGTTCTGGCAGCAGGGTGCCTGCCTGCCCTCCTGCTGCGTGGGCAGCACCCGGATGGGCTCGATGGTCGTGGCGGGGCCAAACTCTGACTCCGGCTGCCCAGTGATCTGCCTCTGTGACACGATGCGGTAGATCTCTGCCAGCAGAGAGGGAAAAGGAGGAAGAAAAAAAATTCTTCAAGTATTTGTTTCAGTGGGGGACCCGCCCCCTCCCAAAACACACAACTCAAGGCGTGCAAACCCCCACAACTCTCCGTCCAGGGGAGCAGAATCCCACCCCAGAACGTACAGCCAGGGTCCCCCAGCAGTGTCCTGGGAGGACACAGTGTCTGAAACCATCTCCATCATCCCACCCTCCCTCTCCTGGTTGCCCCTTACCCGAGAGGATGTTGTGGAAAGCCGTCTCCACGTTGGTGGAATCCAGAGCAGACGTCTCAAGGAAGGACAGCCCGTTCTTCTCTGCAAGGACAGGACGAGCTCAGGCGGGTGCCGTGAGCTACAGCTGCCCCGGGATGGGACGGGACAGGCCGGGATGGGGGAGATACCTGCAAAGCTCCTGGCCTCATCGGTGGGCACGGCCCGCAGGTGCCGCAGGTCGCTCTTGTTGCCCACCAGCATGATGACAATGTTGGCATCAGCGTGGTCCTGCAGCTCCTTCAGCCAGCGCTCGGCGTTCTCGTACGTCAGGTACTTGGCGATGTCGTAGACGAGCAGAGCTCCCACCGCCCCCCGGTAGTACCTGGGGCACAGCAAGGGGACAAGGTCACAGCAGGGCCCCAGCTGAGGGACGCAGGTGGGGAGCAAGGAAACTCACGCTGAGGTGATGGCCCGGTACCGCTCCTGCCCGGCCGTGTCCCAGATCTGAGCCTTCACGGTCTTGTTGTCCACCTGGATGCTCCTTGTGGCAAACTCCACCCCGATGGTGCTCTTGCTCTCCAGGTTGAACTCATTGCGGGTGAAGCGTGACAGCAGGTTGCTCTTCCCCACCCCAGAGTCCCCGATGAGCACAACTGGGGCGGGGGGAAACAAGCACAGCGTCAGCCCCCCAGACACCCACCAGAGGCCCTTGTGTCCTGCAATGCCGACCATCCCAGCCTGGCAGCGATGGGGATCCCCCCCATCGGCCCCCACCCCCAGACCCCACTTCCATTTCATCCAGGGAGAAACCACCAAGTGAGGGGGCTGCAACTGCAGAGCCACACTCGGGGAACAGGACCAGCAGCCTCCACTCATCCCAGTGACACCCCAGCTACCTGTAAACCCCCCAGGTCAATTCCTGCCATCGCCTGGAAGTTGCCGGGGGTTTCCTGCCCCGCACCGGTGACGGGAAGGCGCCGTATGCACCTAGGTACACAAAACGGGCGGAAAACCAGAGACAGCCAGGCCAGAGAGGCCAAGCAGAACCAGGTCTCCTATTTCCAGCCCAAGCTCCAACCCTGAGGGCACACCAGAGGACTTAAGACCTGGTCTGAAAGGAAGCATCCTCCTCCTCCTCCTCCTCCTCCGCTACTGGTCCAGCCCGTGCGCTGGAAAGTCCCTGGGTGTGGGTTAGTTAAGTGCATTTTCTGCGTGTCCCAGATCTGGCTGGTTCCTGTAAAACCTGGTGCAACAGGCTCTGAGGAGGCTTTATCACACCGCTCCCCTGTCAAGTTTGTTGAGTTTATTACTCAACAGGTTTGGATTTTTTTTTTTTTTTTATTTCCCCCACTGCCAATTCTTCATTCTCCAGGTGCACTCAAACGCAGCCTGCTTCACTTTGCCCACCCTTGGGGGACACTTCTCCCCACCAGGATCAGACAACAGCAGGGCTGAAATCACAACCATCCAGTGACCACGCTGGGGAGAACGCTGGAGCAGCAACACCAGCGAGGAACCACCGAGAATGCCACGCCGCTGCACTCGACAGCAGGACTGCAAACCATGCTGCAGAATTTGCAGGAAAAAAATCCCACATCTACACTTATTCAAGGCTCAGCAGCCGCCATCCTCCAAGGACGTTGCTCCATGTCCTGGACAACCCCATCCCCATCAGCTCCAGCTCACGGGGACTTGGCTCCCTTGCACGGACTGGGATGCAAAGCCTCCGACGACGCGGCCACCCCCTTGCCGACACCCTCGTCGCAGAGCAGCCAGCAAACAGCGCTGCTCCGCTAAGCCCGGCGGCGAACGGCATGGCTCCCCGTCATCACCGAGGGTGGCTGGAAGGCACCGGAGCCTTGCCGACAGTTGCCGTGTCACGGCAGCCAGCAACGGAGGGAAGGGCGGCTCCTCCATGCAGCGCTGAAAGCTGCTGTGAGCTCCGCGGAGGCCCACGACAGTCTGGGCCACCCTGGACAAACTGGTGGAAAAATGCAGGCTAGAGCCAGGTTCATTAACGCCTGCTGAGCCTCGCTGCTCTGATCTGGGCTTGGTGTTTAATCAACGGGAAGTTGCCACTTCCCCAAGCTCAACGGCCGCGTCCCCTTTCCCCCCCCCCCCGCAGCGCCGTGTTCCTGCTGCCTCAGTGGCCCGGGGACAGGCCCTGGCTGCCAGGAGACAGCACTGAGTACAACCAGGGGAAACTGAGGCACGAGCGTGCCAGGCTGCATCACTCCTGCAGGCAGGAAAAGACCTACCGGGCCCGGAAAACCTTCGGCAACCAGCCTGGGGGAGGGAGGAAGGAGCAGAGCCATCCCGTGCGTGGCACACGCTGACCTTGCACGGCCCCTCGCACTCCCGCGGGCTTCGCACCACAGCAGGGACGGGTTGGATGGGGCAGGGAACCAGCAGCCTCCAGGACACCTCGATACAGCGGGGGTACGTGCTCAGCCCCATCCCCCTGAGCCCGAAGGGCAAGAGGGACTCGAGCCGCACCCTCCACCCCTCCACACACAAAAGTGTTTGACACGCTCGGTCCTCACTGCCTCCGAACACGCAGCACGAGCAGTTTAAAGCGGGGAACGCACATCCTGCGAGCACCAGTGAGACATCCCTGACACATCATGTCCCAGCCCAGGGGTGGGGATGGAAACAGCCTGGAGCTCTGCACAGGCGCCCTGAGGAAGGGTCCAAGGAGCAGCCGTGCCCAGGGCCGGTTCTCATCCATCCCGAGCCCCTCCAGCAGCATCGAGGGGCTTCCCGTGAGCACAGCTGGAACCTGCATTGTACTTTGCAACAGGAAAAGGCAGCTGATGCTCCCATCTCACTGGAAATCAGGGTAGCGCTGCTTCAAGCGGTGACCATCTCCCATTTCTCACGGGGAGAAGCTGGTCTCAGCAGAGCCACCTAACCCCAGAGTGCTGGCCCAGCTCCGTGCCCCTAAACATTGCGTTTGGACTTTGCTCCAGCTTCAGGAAGGATGAGCAGACCTTGCGTTCAAAACCAAGTTCTCTTTCTTTTTTTTTTTAGGGACTCCCGAGACCACCATGAGACCGAGGAAGGGAATGCAGAGCCCAGTGCCGAGCTGCTCTCAGCCCTGGCTCCTGCAGGATCACGGGGAAGGGACAGGCACCACACGAGGACAACGCGCCGGGGCCATCCCAGAGCCGTGCTGCTGGTGCGACGCTGGCCGACAGGCAAAGGACACGCGAGCCGGAGGAGCCCAGATACCTCGCTCCGAGGCGCGACCCAGCTCCGCCTGCATCAGAGTTTCCTCCCTCGCCAGGTCCCGGAATAACTCGGGAGAGGAGGATTTTCCTGGGCAGGGGCCAGGGGAGGTGTGCGAGGAGCCAGGGGCTACCGTCGTGTCGGTGACTGGAATTACACGGGGCCTTTCGGGCAGGGTAGGCTGACTCACGGCTGGCCGCCGGGTGATCTCACTCCCCAGTTTTTATTGCTCAGGAGGTTGTGACGTTGCCAAGCTGTCCCCTGGCTTCCCCCAGCACCCGCTCCAGCCACGGCCCGGCTGCCAGCGCTAACGGCAGGGAAACCCGGCATGCGGAGGGGATGGCGGCTCAGAGGGGGATGCTGGGCTCCTACAGCCAGGAAAAAACCCAACATTGCACCTCAAGGGCCCAACCTCATCCCCCCTTGCACACCAGAGAGGTCACACCGTGACCAGCACCAACAAGGACAAGCCCTGCATCCTTTCCCCTAACCGCAGCCAGGCGAGCGGCACAGCTTTTCCTCTTGGGATCGCTCACTCAGCCCCCAAAACTGCTCCTCCCACCCCAGCCACACAGAGGAGAGCGCCCAAACCCACCCAGAGGGGCTAGCACAGCACCCACCGTGCCACAGGGACCAGCTCCCCCCCCCACCCCACATCCTCAGCCCATCCCCAGGGACCAGCACCCCATCCCCTGGATGCTGAGGACTCCAGACTCCTCCTGCAGCAGTAACAAGCTGCTTTAATTAGCACCAGGGCCACAAACAGCCACCCGCACCCAGCAGCCACAGGCCAGCTCCACACAAACCCTCAGACCACGGCAGCATTTCAGCCTCCACCCTGAGGCCCCAGCACCACCAAGACCCACCACCCCTCTGCCCAGCACAGGGGAGCACCCCAACAAGCCCCCCCCCAGCCCCGGGAGCCGTGTGTTATATCCCAGTACAAGCCACAGCCCCGGCTTCCAGCTCCATCCCGAGGGTGCTGCAGGGAGACGGCACCACGCAGCAGGCTGAGGCCGTGCACAGCTCATTGCAGGCATGGCCAGGGCAGCGCAGGCATGGCCAGGGCACCCACCTTTGAAGAGGTAATCGTACTCATCGTCCTTGCCCCGCATCTCACCCAGCACCAACAGCCCCACTCCCACTGGGACAACTGGGATTTCCGGGCCTTATCCAGCCCTGCGGGGACCCTCCCCCGTGTCCCCATTGGTGGCCACAGCCCTTCCTCCTCACACCCATTGGCGGCCGGGGCTGTCTGTCACCGCCCAGGTGTGCTCACCGGGGCCAGGTAAGGGGGGGGCAGGTCCGTGGCTGCTCCCAGGGGCCGGGCCTCTGCTCCCCGCTCAGCACGGCCGGTCCGGGGGCTCTGCTTCGGGGTGTCCTCCTGCGGAGACATTTCGGGAGTGGAGCACCTCTCCAGGAACGGCTGGAGAGCTGGCCAAGAGAAGGCTGAGAGGGGATCTCATCAAAGCTTCTAATTGTCTAAAGGGTGGGTGTCCGTGTGATGGGGCCAGACTCTTCTCAGTGGTGCCCAGTGACAGGACAGGGGGCAATGGGCACAGACTGGAACATGGGAAGTTCCATCTGAACACGAGGAAAAACTTCTTCCGTCTGAGGGTGACCGAGCACTGGGACAGGCTGCCCAGAGAGGTTGTGGAGTCTCCTTCTCTGGAGAGATTCCAAACCCTCCTGGATGTGATCCTGTGCAACCTGCTCTGGGTGATCCTGCTTTAGCAGGGGGGTTGGACCAGATGATCTCCAGAGGTCCCTTCCCACCCCCACTGTTCTGGGATTCTGGGATTCTGTGAAAGCTGCACGGCAGCAGGGAAAGGCCACCACCGTGTCCACGTGTGCCACCGATGGGAACAAGTCGTGGCCACGCTCTCCATGCAGAACCACGGACACGAAATGGGACCTGGGCCAACGTGTCTTGCGTGGCGCAAAGGGAAAGCGAGCGCCCAGAACTAGAGGAAGATACGGAGAATCCAGCAGCAATTCTCCCATTTTCAAGGGCTTTTGGATAACCAGCTGATGCCAAGCCACGGTTTGGACTGCTAAACTGCCAGCCATCCCCTATAAGCCCTCGAGGGTGTGGGGATGTGGACTGGGAAAGGTTGTGTGGGGAGGGGACACAGGGAGACCACGGCATCGGGCTGGGAGGGGGCGCAGGGGGACCATGGCATCGGGCTGGGCTGCTTGGGTGGTCACGATCTCCGGCATCTCATGGAGGTGGGGACCAGGGGATGGAACTACAAACATGCAGGAATTCCAGCTCAGCAAACCCGCATTTCACAAGTCCTTTAATGATTGAGTCACCGTTGCGCTGGACACGGAGCTGCTCCCGGGCCCTTTGGCACCGGGCTCTGCGCTGAGCCCCGTCCTGCCGTGCAGACAGGAGGGACCCTCACTAGGTCCTGCCATCACACTTGTCCCATGTCTGGGATGGGCACAGAGGCGTGCCAAGGGCTGAGCGCTGCCACTTCGCTCCTGAGGGCTTGGGATGACCCCAGAGCAGCCCCCATTGGAGATGGAGACCTGTGGGGTCAGCCACATCCGCAGCGCGTGGCACAGGGTGGTCCCACGGGAGCAACTCCAGGGCCAGACACAACTGGAGCAGCTCCCGTCGCTGGCACAATCCTGGCCAGAACCTCCTGGCTCGTTCCCCAGCAGTGCCTTGGGGGTCTCTCAGTCCTCTGCACCGTGGGTCCGAGGGGCACGGAGGTCCGTGCGTGATAGTGGTGATGCTACCCTGGGCCCAGCAAAAACGAAGCAGACAGAGCAGAGCTCCCGGCACTGGTGCTTCTCACCGTTTATGGCAGAATTTGGCCACCGTCCAGGCTGCTGGTCCCCACTGCGCCAGGACAGGGGTGGAGGCTGGGTGACACCAGCTTGCGCCAGCGGCCAGAGGAGTCTGCGCAGAGGCAGACCCGGCTCTACGCCACTGGCGTGTCCCGGGGCTGCGGGGGTCCCCGGGGGCTTCCCGGGGTGCCCGGCCAGCTCAGAGGGCTACGCAGCACGGGCGCTTCTCCGGCTGCGCCGCGGCTGCGCTCTCCAGGCTCTCGCTGGCAAGCGACACCGTGTTGCTTTGGCTGCTCCTCTGCTTCTGCTTCTGCACTTTGTGGAAGATCTCTGCAAAACAAGAGGTGCCGGGGGGGGGTCTGTGTGTCAGCCAAGGGCCCCCCAAGGTAGCAGGGACAGTTTCAAGCTTGCAGCCCCCGTTGCTCGCGTGCTGGCGTGCCGCTGGGCACGTCAGTGGCTCTCCTTTATGCAGCAGAGGGGACAAGTTGAGGGGTGACAAAGGAGCAGCTCCCCCAAGTTGCATCCCTGCGGCGCCTGGGGAACACCCTGCAGTTAGGCAATTTCCTCTTGCCCAACCTGGGATTAGTGCTTCACCCCGCGCCGGGGCTGGCCGCTCACCAGGCCAGACTGGCTCGGCACGGCACGGCACGGCACGGCACGGCACGGCACACCTCCCTGCGCTCCTGCCCCGGTGCTGCTGCCATTCCTGGAGAGGTGCTCCTGGCCGAGCATCACCCCTCTCCGTTCCCGGCCCCCCCAGGTCCCTGCGGCCAGCTCAGCAGGGTGCTGGAGACGTTGAGTCAGGAGCCCAGGACAACAGGAAGGGGGACCAGGGATTACAGGGAAGAAGGAGCCCCCGGGGCTTTGGGGATGCCTGGGGGCTGGGAGAACAAAACCACGGGTGCGGAGAGCGAAACGCCCAGCATGAAAGGCCGGAAACCAAACCAGCCGGAAAGACAACACTGGAACCAGACCCAAAAGTCCTCAGTGGAGCAGGGCAGAGGAGAGACGCGCTGCACATCCTCTGCCCAGCCGCACGTCCCCGGTAAGGGACCCTGCGACGCCACAGTCCCGGGGACCCCCGCTGCACCACGGTGCCGGTGTATGTACCCTTCAGGATGGTCTCGAACGCCTGCTCGACGTTGGTGGAGTCCAGCGCCGAGGTCTCGACAAACAGCAGCCCGTTGTTGTCTGTAATGAGAGGATTTCCCCGAGATAATGCAGACGCCGGTGAGGGCATGGCTCTGCTTCCATGCCCCTTTAGAGATGTCAGGGTGCCCACGTTGGTGCGGGTCCGTGCTATCAGGGAGGTTCCCAAGCCCCCGGGCCCATAGCAGGGTGCCAGTCCGTACCTGCAAACATTTTTGCCTCCTCCATGGGCACCTCCCGAGCCTGCACGAGGTCGGTCTTGTTCCCCACCAGCATGACAACGATGCTGGCCTCGGCGTGGTCGTACAGCTCCTTCAGCCAGCGGTCCACCACATCGTACGTCTGGTGCTTGGTGATGTCAAAGACGACCAGGGCGCCCACAGCCCCGCGGTAATACCTACAGGAGAACCCCACCATCACCCCGCACTCCAGAACACGTCCCCCCCAGCGTCCCCACCCGTGGGGCCCAACTATGAGGGCATCGCTACCCAGGTACCGGGGGGAGCCCCGATTTCAGGCATCCCATCCTTACGCGGAGGTGATGGCACGGTACCGCTCCAGCCCGGCCGTGTCCCAGATCTGAGCCTTCACCACGGCGTCTCCCACCAAGATGGTGCGGGTGGAGAACTCCACGCCGATGGTGGTGCGGCTGTCGTGGTTGAACTCGTTGCGGGTGAAGCGGGAGAGCAGGTTGGTTTTCCCCACCCCGGACTCCCCGATCAGGACAACTGAGGAAAGAAGGGAGAAAGCCCACCGGAGCTGTCAAGGAGGGGAGAGGGCTGCTCCAAGGCATTGCACAGGAATTCAAATAACGCTTTCCGACCTGCGCCAGACCCGCCAGCAGCTCGTTGCCTTGGCAGTGGGACGGCCAGACCGCCCCGGGTGCATGGGGACCCCTCATTGCCTGGTGACCCCAGAGCTGGGCAGAGAGGCCGGGCAGGCATGTGGGTGTAACAAACGGGGGTCCCACCCCTGCATCGTGAGCTCTCAGCCCCCCCCCCCCGAGCGTGGCTGAGGCACCTCGACTGAGCCCAGCCATGGTCCCTGTCTGCTGGCGTGGCCCCAGCGCTGTTTGGGGGGGTCACAGCTATCAGGCTCTGGGCGGCAGGAGCAGGGCGAGGACACTGGCGAGTCCAAGGGGAGCACTGAGGTCCAGCCAGGGGCACCCGGCAGAGACGCAGGATGCCAGCGCCTCGTGCCTGAGGAGCTCAAGCTGGGGGACATGAGGCTGTGCCCCCGTTTTTCCACCCCGGGTTTGACCCCCACGTCCTCTGGGTGTGCCACCACCCAGGTCACCGCAGCAGAAGGACTTTTAAATGCCTGCCACTCTCAGGGGTTAATGGGCTGGCACAGCATTTACGTCTCGCACCCTCAGTTCCTGCCATCTCAGTCCCCACCGCGCGCCAGCAACTTGCCCGGCATCCCAGGCGTGCAGCCTTGGGGTGGGCATGGCTCCGCCAGCCCCCGGCGCCGTTCGCTAGCCCTGACCTCGCTGCCGTCAGCCAGGGACGTGGCTGAGGCCGGTGCCTGCTCCCCGATCCCCCGACCCTTCGCAGCTCCCATCAGAGCTGCAGGGATGGGCAGCAACAGCTCGGGGCATGGCAGCCCTGGGGGGAAGGCGCCCCAATTCCCTCCCCACAGCCCCTGGCCTCCCGCTCCCTTTTGGGGAGGGGGATTCGCATCGAGCCCAGGACTCACCCTTGAAGACAAAGTTATAATCCTCCTCGGCGCTGCCCATGTCGCCCCGGCTGCCACCCGCCCTTGCCGGGGCCGCCGCCACCACTTGGTTTCCTCCTTCCAGCTGCAAAGCCCGGAGCAGGCAGCGCGGGGCGGGCCAGGCTCCGAGAGGCACCAAGGGAGGAGATGGAGGGGACAAAGTTTCCTCTCTGGTGGGGAGCGAGTGGGGAGCAAGCGGGGTCCCGGGGAGCAAGTAGGGTCCGGGGGAGCGACGTCAAGGCCGGCCGGGTTGGCGTCTCAGGGCGGCCGGTTGACTCAAGGGGTGGGACTGGGTGTCGCAGCGCAGGTTGGGCAGGTAGTGTCACCCCTGGGACTGTCACGGGGCGGCCGGAGGAGGAGCCGGGGCCTGATCCTGGCTGCTGAGGCCGGTGCAGGCTGCAGCGCAGGGCAGGCTGGGGCAGCGGGCAGCGCGGGCAGCGCGGGCAGCCGGGCCAGAAGCAGATCCCCCAGCTCAGCCCGGCTCCAACCGGGTGTGAACGCGTTTCCTCGCCTCTGCTGCCATCGTGTGAAAGCCAGGGAAACCGGGGAAGGGAAGGAGCCCCCGCCACCCTCCGCTACCCCCGCGCAGCCGGGCAGGGGTGCAGGGGGGCTCGGCTCCGTTACACGGTCTCTCCCCTGGCATGAGCCCCTCGCAGCCCCTGCTCTGGTTTTCCCCAGGGTCCATCTGGAGCGATGGGCAGCCCCAAAGCACTGCCCGGGACACCCCCGTGCGTCCCCCCCAGCTCCTCCTCTTATTCACAAGAGACACAACAGGACGTAAGCATCAGAAACACTTTTATTCCCTCCTCCCCCCCCCCCGGCTTTTTTGCTCCCCCCACCTTATTTTTAAAGGCCACACCAAAGTAGGACTGAGCTCCAGGATGCCTGGGGGGGTCACTCACCCCCCACCCGCACCAGTGACAGCACCGAAGCAAACGGCCTTTGCACGGTGGCACTTCCGAACTCCCTCCGCTCCCGTGCTCAGGATGCGGCCACCTGCGTGAGCGGCTCCTCCAGGTACTGGACCAGCGCCTGCGCCTGCAAGCAGAGAGCGGCGTGGATTTTGCAACCTGCACACGCACCGCCCGCGTGCTTATTTTAATTTATATTTCATTTTAGAGACTTAAAAAGGTGTGGTGCGGTGCCTGGGCTGGCACGGAGGACAGAGGAGCCTCTGCAAGGAGGAAAGAGGTGTCCCAGGCACGGCAGCTTCCTCCACCACTCCCATCTTCATCCTCCTCCACAGCTCTCTCCCACCCGACAGCAGGGATGCAGCCCTGCGGCCCCCCCGGCCCCCTCTCCACCAGCATTACCTTGGCCTTCAGCATCCCAAATCCAACTGTCTCCTTCGCGTACATGCAGAGCAGCAGGTTTGCAACCCGTGTGATGGCCACTCGCCCCTCCTGCCCAGGGAGAAACAGCACCCGTTGCACCCCTGGCTTGGCAGGGACCACCGGCAGGGTCCTGGGTGACCCCAGAGCCGTGGCAGTGCCCAGGTCCCCAGGAAGGGGAGGACAGCCCCCAGCCCCACGTACCATGCAGTCCATGAGGATGAATTTGAGGTTGTCCTCATTGAATGCCTGGTGCCCATTCTTGTCGTAGGCCACCCAGATGTTGCTGGCGATGGCCGCGGTGACCCTGGCATCAGTGTCCCCGTAGCCCGAGTAGGCGAGCAAGGACCCCTCGTTGTTCAGCAGCCTGGAAACAAGGCGGGGGGAGAGGGGGGGCAAACTGGTGTCTCTAAACCCAGTGTGGCACCACACCCCACTGCAGTGCCAGGAGGCAGAGCAAACCCCCCCAGCCCAGGACACCCCAGCTTGGCAGGGGATCTTGGCAGGGGGTCGGGGGCTTCAAAGCCAGGAAGCTCTGGGGTGGCCCCATTCCCGAGCAGGGCAGTGTGGGTCTGCGGTGGCACCAGTGGGACAATGCTGCAGATCGGGCACGAGCCTGGCGGGCAAGCACTGCGCACCGTGCATGGTCCTGGCACTGTGCACAGCCCTGGCACTGTACACCATGTACGGTGCACAGTGCACGGTCCTTGCATTGTGCATGGCTCTGGCATGGTGCACCGTGCACAGCCCTGGCACTGCGCACTGTGCACAGGCAGTCCAGGCACCATGCACAGCCCCAGCACCATGCATTGTGCACTGTGCACGGCCCCAGCACCATGCATTGTGCACTGTGCACGGCCCCAGCACCGTGCATAACCCAGCACCATGCATTGTGCACCGTGCACGGCCCCAGCACCGTGCATAACCCAGCACCATGCACAGACAGTCCAGGCATCTTGCACAACCCCAGCACCATGCATCATGCACTGTGCACGGCCCCAGCACTGTGCACGGCCCCGGCACCGTGCACTGACAGTCCAGGCACCATGCACAGCCCCAGCACCGTGCATAACCCAGCACCGTGCATCATGCACTGCGCACGGCCCCAGCACCACGCGTGCCCCTTGCAGGACCCCTCTCCCCGCCGAGGGGGGCATTTCCAGGGCAGGAGGAAGAAAGCGTTTCCTCGCAGGAGTATTACCCTGCACCGAGCAGAGCGTGCCAGCCGGCCCCGCAGCCACGGGTGGGGGAAGCCGCCCCTCGCCCCCAGCCCCCGACCCCTACTCACAGGGTGCTCTGGACCCCGCCGGTGTTGGCCTGGCTCAGCACCTGCGTCAGGGCTTTGGGGCGCAGCATGGCCGCAGCCGCCCCGCTCCTCGGCCTGCGATGGCGGGGAAGGCTGGAGCAGGCCTCGTCCGTCAGTGGGACCATGCTCAGCCCAGAGCACGCTGGGATTTGTAGTCCCTGTCCTGGGGCCGCCATACGTCCTGCTGCGGGTGGCCTGTCCCCCAGGGCCACCCCGGGGTGCTGCCCCAGCACCCAGCTCGGCTGCGGCAGAGTCTGGCTGCCCAAGAGGTTCAAGGTGAAGGACAGTTTGGCCAGGGGGGAGCTCAGGGATCGGCCAGACCCTCTCAAACCCTACCCCTCGGCTGGCTGAGCGCTGCCGTTGGCACCCGGCTCTGTGCTCCCGGGTCTGGATCGGTCCCAGCCGAACGGCCATGGCATGGCGGCAGGAGGCTTGCCACCCACAACGAGCCCAAATGGTGGGGGAGTCCTGCCCCTGCTGGGGTGCCCGGCAAAAATGGACCTGTTAGAGCGGCTTTAGCAATGGGAGGGGGTACACGGCAGGCCTGGGTAAGGGGGTGGGTGCAGGATGGATCCAGCTAACCAGGGGGAGCCAGCCTGGAGCCAGCTAATGGGGGGTGCAGGATGGAGCCAGCTAACGGGGTGGGGGGCAGGTCGGATCCAGCTAAGAGGGGGATCCAGGCTGCAGCCAGCTAATAACGGGGGTTGGATGGATCCGGCTAATGAGGGAGATGCAGGATGGATCCTAATGAGGGGGCTGCAGGATGGATCCTAATGAGGGGGATCCAGGCCACATCCAGCTAATGAGGGGGATCCGGGCTGAAGTCGGCTAATAAGGGGGGTTGCAGACTGGATCCAGCGAGGGGGTGCAGGACGGATGCTGGGGATGCTGGTGAGGCAGGCAGCACTGCAGGCAGCACTGCAGGCAGCTGCCCGCGCTGTGCCCCCCCTCACCGCCCCTTTACCCCCCCCCCCCGCGGTGCTGCAGTTCCCCGCCGGGCCGCCAGGGGGCGGTAGCGGTGGTGAGGGGGGCCAGGGCGCCGCTCTCTCGCAGCGGCGCGCGCCGCCTTTCTCTGGTGGCGGCCCGGGCTGGCGGCGAAGATGGCGGAGCCGAGCGGCGGCGGGCCCGGCCCCGGCGGGGAGAGCGAGGCGGGGCTGGGCGGCCCCGGCGGGGCTCTCATCCGCGTCACGGTGAAGACCCCCAAGGACAAGGAGGAGATCGTCATCGCGGACGGCGCCTCCGTGCGCGAGGTGGGGGCGGGAGCGGGCCTGGGGGGTGTGGAGGGGCGAGGGGGGCCTGGCTTGGGGGTGGGGGGCTGAGGGGACCGGGGGGCGGGGGGGGGGGGGCTGGCCTGGGAGAGTGAGGGGCTGGGGAGCTCAGTGTGAGGGCTTTTTGGGGAGGGACCTGGCTTTAGGGAGGGGGGAGGACTTTCGAGGGGGAGTGAGGGAGCCGGGGGCCCAGAGAAGTGGGGGAAGACACAAGTGGCTTTGGGTTGGAGGTGAGGGCTAGAGGGACTTGGAGGACTTTTGGAGACCTGGCTCTGGGCTGGGGGGAGCTGCGGAGGTTTGGGGGGCACCCCTGGCCGCTGGGGCCTTGCAGGAGCCAAGCTTTGAGGGAGCTGGGAGACCTGGGTGCGGGCAGGTGCTCGGAGGGGGCTTGGGGGGGGGCTTTGGGTGGGGAGCGCTGACACTAGGGGTGGGGATGGCCCTGGGGGTAATCCACGGGAGGGTTTGTGGGCGTCGACAGCAGGGCGTAGTTGGGGATGTGGGAGGGGGGTGTGAGGGCCTTGGAGAGCAGCTTTGTGGGGAGCGGTCATGGGGAAGGGAGCTTTGGGGTGGATGGTGGCTGTGGGGAGAGGGGTGTGAAGAATCGGGGTGGGGGCTGGGCTGCGCGGGGAGTGGGAGGGAAGGCGTTCCTTGAGCGGTTGGTATGGGAAGGGCGCTGCGATGGGGAGAAGTGGCTTTGGGGACAGAGCTGGATGAGTGCGTATGGGGCTGCCTGCAGGGAGGCAGCTGGGTGTTGTGGGGTGGGTCTGGGCACTGGGAGGCAGATCCCACGGGTGAGGGGAGAGGGGCCGGGCAAATCCTTGGGTCAAAGGTTGGATGGAGCAGAGGAAAGGGAACATCAGCCCACGAATGGGCTGGGGGGGTCAGCTCCTGCGAGGGAGATTCACACAGGGCACGGTGGTGTGGGGTGGGCGGGAGGAGGCTGGAATTTGCAGGGGCTGGCTCAAGCGCTGTCGAAGTGGCTGTGCCCACTGGGGCAAGGTGTCATCAGCATGGCTCTTGGCTTGCTGTGCACTTTGATCTGGGGTGTAGGGCGCGAGGTTGTGATGTGAAGGCCCTGGCGGAGGTCTCTGGGGAGCAGAGTTGTGGGTAGGCAGGGGCTGTAGGATGTGTGGTCCTCCTGCTCCTTCTTGGCTGCCTCCTGAGAGCCCGTCGGTATAAGCGGGATGTTAAGTGACGGCTTTGTGCAGAGGAGGACACGAAGCTTTGCGACCAGGATGACCTGGGGCTCAGGGCTGTGCTCTCCCGGGCATTGATTTGAGGGTTCTGGTGCGAAGGCTGCAAGCTCCTCCAGGACAGGTGTGTGCTTCTTTTTCTGTCCTGGCCTTTCCCTCTGAATTTTCTGTAGTTTGTGGCTTCCAAATGCAAGGCTTTTTTTCCTCGCAAATCAACTTGGGAATGCCCCAGCTGGGCTAGCAATGACAGTCTTATTGGCAGGTGTTAATCCCACCCCATCACACAGTAAAGAAGAGGTGTCCGTGTTATGTGGCGTGGCATGCTCATAGGGAATTCAGTTGCAGAAATAGGAATTGGAGAAGACCTAGTTTATTTCCATTGGCTGATAAAGGATTGTTCCCTTTTCCATAGAGCTCTGTCCTGTATTAAATCAGAGTTGGGCTTTCCTTAGGAAAAAATCAAATGAGCAGAGACAAAAACAGTTCAGTCATTCAGAGGATAAATGGTGTATTTGGATTAGACCTAAGAGACACACTTGATCTGGCTTTGGAAGCCTTCAGCTCATCTTGAGGTAATTGCTCTATTCTTTCTGAAATTTTCTCCACGTTTTGTAAGTGTAGAGCTTGTCTTTGGTTTTGGTTTGTTGTTTTTTTTTTTTTTCTTCTTAACACCTCAGACATCCTCAGCAACGGGTGACTGAATTGGTACCTGCATGGGCTCCTTTTGGGTGAGGTACTGAAGGACTGTCAGTTCCTTATGCTGTTTGCATAGTGGATATGATATCTGGAGTATTAGCTCTAAATTTCTGGTTTTGGTCCTTTGCCTGAAAAATGCTTTGTTTGTTTTTCAGTTCAAAGAAGAGATTTCCAGGCGGTTTAAAGCCAAACAGGATCAGCTGGTTCTGATCTTTGCTGGGAAGATCCTGAAGGATGGAGACACGTTGAATCAACATGGGATCAAAGATGGACTGACTGTACACTTGGTCATTAAGACTCCGCAGAAGTAAGAAACTGTTTTGTCTTGGGGGGCTGAGGGTAAATGGATGATGCGAATAAACGATGGTAGAGTATTTCTGCCGTGTCGGTGACTGAAGCGGAGTACTTGTGCGAGGCCTGAGTGCTGGCTTTGGGGTGTGTGCGAGTCTGGCTGCGGTGATCCGGCAGGAGAACTCTCCCAGACTCCCTGCTGCAACTTTGCCATGCAGCTGTGGGGTTTATCACTCGGCCTGTCTTTTCCCTATGTTACGCAGCTGTGTAAGTGCATGGCAAGTACCTGAGAGGGTTGTCTCTTCTTTAAGACAACTTGTGTATATGGCTTTGCATATTTTGAACCTTTATAATTCAGTAATCTTGAAAGAACCCATTGGGATTTGATACCATTTCTAACAAAGATAAATTGCTGTTTATAGAAATTACTTTCCCAATGAATTCATGTTGAAGTTGAAACTAATACCCATTTTTTCTTTCACTTTCTATCATATACTCTGGTCTAAGCCTGTGCTCATGCTTGCTTAGGTGCTGTGGGAGGCAGAGCACTATCTGTAGGGCAGAACAGTGTTTCCGTGTGGTACCTGTAGGCATGTTTGCATGGGCAGGTGCAGACAGGTGGGTGCTCCGCCTCAGTGGGAATGCACAGAGGTTCGGGCTGTATGACCACGTGCACACAGCGGTGAGGTTGTTAGCTCAGGCACAGTACTGCAGGCACACCCCACAGCAGCTCCCAGTTTGGACACGGCTCACTTGTGTTCATCCACTCAGCCTGAGAAAGGGACGCAGGATTGACCGCAGAGTCCTGCAGGGTTAGGTTTTTCCCAGCGCTGTCCAATGGAGCCATGGGCACAGAAGGTTCTTGGGAACAGTTGCTGTACTACAGGTGCAGCCACGTCTTTTTGATCTCGAAACCCCCATTGTAACCATTTCTTGGGCTCCCTACTGCGGTCTGATCAGGCTCCTGGTGAACTAACCGGGCTGTGTCTTTCTCTTTGTGCAGTTCTGCTGTCCCCTGGGAGAGCTGCCTCACTGGCTTAGTCAAGATTAGTGCTTCCCCTCTTTTTTTTTTTTTTCTCCACAAAGACAAGCATGTGTATTGTCAGCTTCTGCAGGAGGTCTCTCTCTGGATTCTGCATCTCCAGGTAGCCTGATAGGCTGATGCTGTTTACCACTGTCTCTGCAGCAAACTGTGGTACTTGTGAACCATTTCAAAGGGTAAACGAGAGAGCTGTCCTGGGTTGCTGATTTTCTTCCCGCTAATATTCATAGATAAGTGCTTACCGAAGACATTACAGTCTCTTCCTGTGCTGAGAGAAACCAAGTGACCTTTCTCCAGCTTCCTTCTTCCTTTTTTGTTCAGCTTCCTATTCGCTTTGTTTCCCCACTCTCTGCCTCCTTCTCAGTGGCCGCTGGTTTTCAGCAGCGGTCAGTTGAGTCTGGAAGGTGGACAGGGACCTTCAGGTTTGATATTTAAAGTCCTAGAATCAGAATGAAAAAGGAAAGGAAGTAGAGAAAGGAATCATCCTTGGTTTGGAAAAAAAAAAATCAAGAATTTGTTGTTCTTATTTACTTGTAAGTGGCATAATAACATTTCTTATTTGAGGTGAGTATAATGAATTTTGGGGTCTAATTTCATGTGAAAGCTCTTCAGCACTAGTCCAGGACTCATTGTCATGACTGCAGATGCTTCAGAGAATCTTTAAATGTTGTCTTTCAAATTCCTATAAAAATCCTGAGGAGGAACTGTGATTGCAAGGTACTACCTTGGGTTGGTTTACTCAATAAAGCTGATGTCCAGCATCTGACGCTGTGGCTCATGGCACAGTATCTGCATGCGTGTATTAAAAGAAGCTCTAGTGAGCTTGTGTTGGACAGGGAAGCTTTGCATGCAAGGTACAGCCAGTGGCAGAGATGTGAATTCCTAGCCAAGCTGGCCAGAAACGTTCTGTAGCTTCACAGGCTAGATGCTAGCTGCATTGTGCCTCGGTTTCCCTGTCTGTAGAGTAATGCTGATACTTATTTTTGCCCCCAGGAGCACTGATAGGAATATTCAGTGCATGGGAGGATTTGAAGAAAAGCAGACTCTTGTTTACCCCATGCACTAGCCCTGCTGTAACCTCCTGTGGTTTCTGTGGGAGCAGCAGGAGGATTTTCCTGTTTGGAGCAAACTCATTGCTCAAGGATATAGCTGAGGTAAATAGTTCAGTGTGATTCAAGGAAGAGCTAGATACGACTCGGGGTAAGACCAGTCAAGCCACTTCATGTGGGCCAGGATAAAATGTCAGGGGCTGTTACGCATCAGGATGGGAGGCAGATTCCAGCAGATGGAAGGCATCTGGGAGCACAGCTGCGTATCCGTGCAGGCGGGAATGGAAACAGCCAGGGCTGGCGGCTGTGGGGACAACAGACACGAAGGGAGGCTTGGTCAGTGTGGGGTGTACCGTCCTGTGTCCCCCCCAGAGGACTCAGCTCACCATTTCTGACTCTCAGGAGTTTAATGCCTTCTTTTGTTTCTTTGCAGGGTCCAAGATTCAACATCTGCTGCTTCTGCCCCCAATGCTGCTTCTGCGCCCACTGCAACCCCTTCTTCTCCTGCTGCCCCATCTCAGCCTTCCACATCCAGCAGCGCCGTTTCTGACGCAGGGAGCGGCAGCAGACGGAGCAGTGGGTCAGGGACCATGGGAGGTCCTGGAGACGGAGGCCCTAATAATGCTACATCCATCCTGTGTAAGTGATGGCTGTGAGAAGGTGTGACACGAAAGGAGAATTTCTGAGGATTAGACCAAGGAGTTGGGATTCTTGACCCCTGTAGTTGTCTCTGCTTGCTCTAGGCTTTGCATGAGTTGCTTCCACCGGCATAGCTCAGTTTCCCTGCTCAGGATAATGCCAGAGCCCGTAGCGAAGCATGCGTAGGGGGTGTCCTCCCTCAGAGCTGGCTGCTGTAGGAATAGAGGATACCCCTAGATTAGTGTGGGTGCAGTTCAGCTGATGTGCTTGTCCTCTTTTTGCAGCTGCTGACAGTTAACTGACTTGCCCCTCTCTCCCCACGTCTTGTTCCCTTTCCAGCTGGCTTTGGCGGCATCACTGGGCTGGGCAACCTTGGGATGGGCTCTGCCAACTTCATGGAGCTCCAGCAGCAGATGCAGCGACAGCTGATGTCTAACCCAGAGATGCTTTCTCAGATCATGGAGAATCCCTTGGTGCAGAACATGATGTCTAACCCTGACCTCATGAGACAGATGATCATGGCCAATCCCCAGATGCAGCAGCTCATGGAGCGAAATCCGGAGATAAGCCACATGCTGAATAACCCAGAGCTCATGAGACAGGTGAGTCAGCGTGCCAGGGCCTGTTTAAAGCATGTTCAAGAGCATCTTTGTGGACCAGCTTCAGTGTCTGCTCTCCAAAGGGAGCGTGTGAATGCCAGATCAGTGATTTTAGAGATCTCTTCCTTCCTGCTGTAAGCTCCTGACAAACAGATGGTGGTCTTGAGTTATGTGAATACTGATTACTCAACCCACATACTTGCAACTCTTATCTCCCTTGCAGGGCTATTGAATCTATCATGTGTTGGGCAAAAAAGGATGCTGGGATCATCACAGCATGCTGCATACAAGGCTACTGTGTTCTGAGTAAAAACAGTCACAGAGAAGTGAAGCTACCGTGAAAGCTTTTTGTTTCTCTCTATTTCTCTTGATAGATTTAAGTATAGACTACAGAGCTGTACAGTCAATATTTTACTACCTGGACCAGCTGAGAGCGCTAGTCGTAGGCCGGGATCCTAGAGGTCTCAATTTTCTTTACGATCCCAGAAGAGAGGACACGTGCCCTAGAGGACTGGCTATCTGGAAGACCAGAGGTTCATCGGAAGGGAAGCGTAAGGGATGAGTGAGAGCCTGAGTGTTAAATAGCCCTTGACAGGACTCTGCTGTTGCCCCAGGAAGACTTGTCAGGAGGTCTTTCTGAGTTGTTGCTGAATGAGCCTAGTTTCCATCTGCTTCTTGGTTATCTTTCTTTCAACTGTGTCGGCCGTACATGAAATTCCAGAGCTGCAGGACTACATTGTGAATGATGCATACTTAAGCAGCTCCTCAAATTAGATCTGGATGTTCCTTGTGCAGGGGAGACACATCAGAAGTCTGGAGAGGGTGAATGTCTTGGTTTTCTTGAAATGGGAAGGATCCAATCTCTTCCACCTTCTTAGTTTTTGAATGCAGTCCATCTACTTTGAGTGGGAACATATGGGTGTTAAATGTTTGGATGTCCTGATAGTGCTTAGAAACAAAACAATCTCATCCAGCTGAATTGAGGTTGAGAAGGAAGAGAGCTGAGCAAGGATGGGAGGAGCCAGGATCCCTGGGCTCTCTTTGCTTGGATAAATGATCTCTCTGCTCTCTGACTGTGAAACGGGTTTAATTATACTCTTTCGTCTGGGAGCTGAGATTTAACTCTTTCAGTGCATGGCTGGTAGATCAAGAGAATACCACTGAGCTGCTAACCAGTCTCTTGGTCCACTCCAGTCTTCCGTGGTGCACATGGGCCTGAGCTTTCCACGTTTTCCTCCTTCTCCCAGACAATGGAATTGGCTCGTAACCCTGCCATGATGCAGGAGATGATGCGGAACCAGGACCGTGCTTTGAGTAACCTCGAGAGCATTCCAGGAGGATACAACGCCCTGCGCCGGATGTACACGGACATCCAGGAGCCCATGTTTAGTGCAGCCAGGGAGCAGGTATTGGCTGTGTTCCTGTAAGTGGGGTGTAGCGTGCTGAGCATGGGAAAGGGGTCTTGCCCTGACCCCCGTGCTAACAGGGCGACCTTCCCAAAGCGTGGCTGTTCATCCCCTCCCGCTCTAGATGATGAATGCAGCCACTAGCAGGAGAACATTGTGCCATGCCTGTCAGATGCTTTTATTACATGGTTTGGTGTATCTGAGCAGAGACCTGCCCTCGCTCCTTTGGTCTCCAAGCAGGCTAGATGCCAGCCGTCACCGATGTGAAGGCCCCGTAGCTTCGTTAGCACAGCCCTTTGCTCTCAGCCCGGCTTACTGTATTAGCTCAAGCCTGACGCCTTTGGATTGGAGCTGGCTGAGATCCATCTGGCTTGAAGCACAGGAGGAGTGAGCGCAGGTCTGTCTGCAAAAGGCTGTGCAGACATACTCCAGTCTAGCATTACCTACTGGTATGTCCGGGTGCTGATTTTACATGGATGTTTTGAAGCCCTGCATTTGGGAGCCAAATCTAGGGCTGTGGCCACTTCTTGAGCTGGATCTTTTTCTGAGCGAGGTGTGTTGTGGATTACAGATTTCTCAGGAGGCAAATTATAGCATGTGTTTAGCAAATTCTGGACCTGGATGAATACGATCGGCTGTTCCCTAGCTCATACTGCACTGAGGTTAGTTCGACATTCTCTGCTGGGGCTAACTGATGACGGCTATTTCTTTCTTTTTCCCTAGTTTGGCAACAATCCTTTCTCTTCCTTGACGGGGAATTCTGATAGCTCAAGCTCTCAGCCTTTGCGGACGGAGAACAGAGAGCCGTTACCGAACCCCTGGAGCCCCACACCCCCTGCTTCCCAGAGCCAGGCGCCCAGCAGTGAAGGGAGCACTGGCTCGGCAACCACCCAAAGCACACCGACTGTATCCAACCCCTTTGGGCTGAATGCTGCTAGCATTGGGGCTGGTACGTAAGCGAGAGAGGAACCAGAGGGTGCTACTGATGGAACAGGTCACCCAGGCTTCCCTGGAGGGTGGTTCCCTCTGGCATTTGAGTGCCTGCCTGTCCGTGGCTGCTCTCCAGATGAATGATTCTAGCCCAGTCGCGAGCACAAATGGGTTATTTCTTCTGTGCCTGTCGGAGGGTTACTTCGGGAACTCTGATGTCCCTGCAGCCCTCGAGAGCAGGGGAGACTGGCAAGCAAAGCACTGCCATGGCTGTCCACAGCAATATTCACTGTTGGCCAGGGCATGAAGTAAAGGCGTTGCTATTGTATGTCATGTTGTATTTCAGGCATCGCAGCAGTGCTCAGGCTTCTAAGGGGTTTTCCTTTGTTGTCTTTTCCATTCCCCTTGCAGGCATGTTCAACAGCCCAGAGATGCAAGGACTCCTGCAGCAGATTTCCGAAAACCCTCAGCTGATGCAGAACATGATCTCTGCCCCTTATATGCGGAGCATGATGCAAACTCTTGCCCAGAACCCGGACTTTGCAGCACAGGTACAAGTGGTGCAGTTGTCTTCTGTTGTCAGGCAGTGAGTACAGTGCTTGTGAGACCAGTCTGCTTCTGTAGTTGGAGTGGTTCCTCTTGCAGAAACCAGAGCGCTGAGTGAATATAGACAGTTTTGTTACATTTCTTGATAGCTTGAAGGCAGTCACAGTACTGAACCCTGTGTCTTAGCAGAGCCCCTAACAAAAAAGGTGACTTTCAAAGGGACACGGGAACGGCCCTTCTCTTTGCCCATGGCCAAGTGGCCCCTGCTCAATGCTGCTGCCAGGAATTGAGCTGTCCTGTTTCAGTCCCTGTTAGCAGGGGGAACTCGTTGAAAGCCCAGGGAGGGAGTCAGGGGCATGGCTTAGTTAAGTAGGGTTTACCAGCCAGTGGCAGCAACCCTCTGACCCTACCTACGTGTGCTGTCTCTTGCTAGATCATGGTAAATGTCCCCCTCTTTGCTGGGAATCCACAGCTTCAAGAACAGCTCCGCCTTCAGCTCCCTGTCTTCCTGCAGCAGGTAAAGGCCCCTGTCTGGCCCTGTGCTGTTCTCAGCCCCCGGGCTCTAGAGCTTTTCCATCCACTGTAGGACAGGGAGTATCTCGTCCGCTTAGTCAAGTGGACTAGGAAGCATGTGGGCTTGGGTGGTTTGGGCTGTGAAAGAACGGGGTTTGCGCAGGGTAGAGAGAAAGGAAGAGCTTGTTTAGACAAGGCAACCTAAATTACCTAAAGGTAGACTTCATATTAGACTAGTTAAGCCATGTGAAACCGCTGTGTGGACAGTCTCTCACTGTAATGAGTTTACAAAAATTAAAACAGCTAATTGTGCTAGAGCAGCTAGTTCACTCAGGTAAATCAAATAAAATCACTTCAATTCCAAAGGCATATGCCCCCAGTTCTAATCTGATTCACCTAGTTCACTTAGGAAATTTGATCTAAACTCTATGAGTATCTGCGTAGATGAGCCCTGTAGTCTGGAGACTTGAAGGAGGAACCAGACTCGCAGGTTTGCTCTGGCTGCAGGGTGAGAGGTGCAGCTCAGTGCTGATTGTTCGGATTTAAAGCTGGTGGGTCTCTGGCTGCGGCAGCTCTCGCTGTTTGGTACCGCTGTGTCTTTTTGCCTTTGTTCCCAGATGCAGAACCCAGACTCCCTCTCCATTCTCACCAACCCCCGCGCCATGCAGGCGCTCCTCCAGATCCAGCAGGGACTCCAGACGCTGCAAACGGAGGCCCCAGGACTAGTGCCAAGGTAATAAGCACTTTAGAGTGGGTTTCTGCAGGCAGAGCTGACATGCTTGATACCAGCAGGCAGACTAGCTGTTGATTCATCGAGGAGATCTGCTTAGGGCACTCTGTCATGGGGACTTCTGCGCGTATGTGTGCCTGCAGGCCTCTCTGAGCTCCAGCTAATTAGCACTTTCTGCTTGTTTGCACTTTACATGGGAAGTCCTTGACCCTTTTTTTTTTTTTTGGGGGGGTGGGGAGCAAAGGTTTGGAAACCACTTGGTCTCTCCCCATCTTTTGTTTGCTGTATTCGATGTTGGCTGAACTCAAAAATTTTATCTCTGGAGAACAGTACAAGATGCACAGCCCCGAGGTTGGGTGGGTGCATTGGGGCAGCCTGCTCTGCCGGCAGCCCTCGGGCCTTCTGCTCTCTGTCAGCGTGGGTCACGTTCAGTCTCTGCAGTTCCTTTCAGGCCTGCGCCTCTGTTAGGATTGCTTACTTCCAGCACCGTGTGTGACCAGGATACAAACGCAGCCGGTTTAATTTACAAAGCTGTCCTGTAGTTTGGGCCTCAGCGAGGGCCAGCCTGGCAGAGCCTGCTGGTTACTGTGCTGCCTGGCTCTCAGGGGACACCTAGAAGTGCCAGCTCGCCTCTGAGCACGCCCTGCCTTCCTCTGCAGCCTCGGCTCCTTCGGCATGCCTCGAATGCCCCCGTCCTCCACAGGAGGAAGCACAATCCCGGAGAACCCTGTTCCTTCCGCTTCGACGCCGGCCAGTGCCTCTCCAGCTGGGGGTGGTAACCCCCAACAGCAGCTCATGCAGCAGATGATCCAGCTGCTGGCCGGAGGAAACTCTCAAGTATGTAATGCCCAGCTGCATGCTGATACGCTTCTGGGGAGGGACATCTCCAGGGCGAGCTAGCGGTTGTCCCGATCCCGCCCCGCTCTAGGGACGTGGTCGCCAGCAGGTTTCTCTTGGCGATGGTGTCTCAGGCTGGCTAGCTCTTTGGGGTGTAGTAACCCTTTGCACAGGTTTGAAGCTAAGAGTGCCAGGGATCCTCCTCCCAGCGCTGCTGTCGCTGTAGGTACAGGGCTTGGACTAACTGTGTGCAGTGTGGGGAGGTGGGTAACGTCACTAAGTGAGCCCGGAGTGTTTCCGTACGCCTGAAGCTGAGCTCAGCCGTCGTTGTTGGCCCTGCCCGTATTGGATGTTGATCTCTGCTGTCTGACTCTAAGGTCTTTGTCCTTTCCCTCCGTAGGCGCAGAGTCCTGAAGTGCGATTCCAACAGCAGCTGGAGCAGCTCAACGCCATGGGCTTCATTAATCGTGAGGCCAACCTCCAGGCGCTTATTGCCACTGGTGGAGACATCAATGCAGCTATTGAGAGACTGCTGGGCTCCCAGCCTTCCTAAACTCTTGTCATGCTGCCCCGCAGACGTCAGCACATGCATCCATACACATGCACAGGGGGATCTTTCAGGAAAGCCCACCATCATTTTCATATCTGACAGCTGTCCATGTATTTAAAACAAAAAGATACAGCTTAACCCCTGACCTTCCTACTAAGTTAAGATTTCATGTTGAAATGCTCTTTAACTGGCTTGTATGTGGATTCCAGTTCTCATCGTGGCCACAGAGACTTCAGATGTGTATTTTTTCCTAAATATGCCCTCTGTCTCAGACACTCTTCTCTCTCTCTCTAGATGGTAGAGGCGATACTTCTAGTTACTTACCTGAATGATTGTGTTTTGAGTAGCTTGATTTTAACTGTACATGATTCCCTCCCCTAGCCCTCCTTTCAGGCAAATATTTAAAACTTGAGCCAAGTTTGGGTTTTGGTTATTTCTCCCAGCATCTTATTGGGAATGGATCAAAAGAAAAATTGAAATGACCTGGAAATTTCTGATGTCATTTGTCTTAATGTTCCATTGAATGAACTGAGCCTGTGTCCCTTGCACACGGGTGCCTCTAATCTCCTGGTAGAGGGTTAAAGTACATGAAAACTACATTTGAAGTGTGGCCTCTTTACACCCTTGGGATGGTGTAAAGGAGCCTAGATGCCTTGAGGGATCAGGCTTGCTGTTCTTGAACTTGAGTTGAAAGTGCCGTGCAGAAGAACGTGTTTGAAAGGTGTGTTTCTGCCCAAGCAATTTTCCTTCTTGCGCAGTGGTGTCAGGGGTTTGTTGACTCTTGTGCTCAGTAGGCTCGTTCCTGAAAGTGTGAAAACAAAAAAAGGAAATAGAAAAATAAGTTAACGATCTTTTCGCTTCACTGGAAAATGTTGAAGTTCATGTTCTTCCCAGTTTAGATCCATCCTCCATTTCCCCCCCCTCCATTTTGGTGTGTTTGAATGTTATGACTCTCCAAGAAACTCCCCGAGGACCAGCAGGGTGATATTTTCCCAAGAGCCTCCATGGCTGTGTAATTTGCATACCATTTTTATCAAAGAAAAATAAATGCGCACAACCATCTGTCTCCCTGCACTCCATGTATCTTCCTTGATTGCCACATTTAAGCTGATTGAGTTCCCATAGTTACTTGTGATTAATCTGTCTTGTCCCCCATGCTTACCTCTTTGCAGATAGTGAGGGGTGTCGTGCAACCTCCCCGCCTGGCCCAGCTTGTGGCAGGAAACCTTTCTAACGCTGCCGAAGGCTTGCCCAAAATCTGGCCCTGAACGTGCCCGTTTGGAAGTTTCCTTTGAACTGGGGACCCTCAAGTACGTGTACGACAATCCTCGGTAGTTCTGCAGCATTTGGGTGACCTGATGGACAGTGTATATATAAGAAGCCAGCGGGTTCTTTTGCTGACCTCAGAGGCGTTTGCTCGCAGCTGGATGGTGCCAGTGCCCAGGGGAACCTGGGCAGCTCTGTGCACAGTGGATTTTACCCCCGCTTTTCTGTAGCAAGCACAGTGCTAGCTAGCTGGGTGTTAGTATTCTGGGGTTTTTTTGGTTGGTTGTTGCTTTGTAAAGTTTCTTTTGGTAGGGGAAGATTGAGTAGTGAGAGGGAATGGGAGGAATCCTGGCGCTGCTTTCTGGTATACCTGTAAAACCTGCTGCACCCAGCTTGCTTCTGAGTTGGAGATGAGATCTATCAATATTCTGTGTTGTTGGAGAGTGTAGGTGGAGCAGTGGTTGCTTGAGAAAACATGGGAGTGCATGCGGGCTGGAAATGCTCCTCCCTTTGTGTATATGCATCACAAGATGATGGGATTTTTTAGATGAGGATTCAGAAAACCTAGCTTTAATCTCTTCTCTTGGAGGCTGTGCACGTACGTGTGGATTTCTTCTCGCAACCTCTCCTCCAACGTAAAAAGAATTTGCAAAAAGGTGTGTAAGGATGGCTGCTGAAGTTCCTGATTGTAGTGGCAGGGTCAGAGCTCTTTCCTAATGTTGTTAATCGTCCCTTTTGCAGCTAAATGTGGGCTTATAAAAAAGCCTGTACAGTCCTTCGTGATCTCTTAGATTTAGCAGATATCCTTTGCCTGCACTAGGGTCTGTTTATCTCTGCAAAGGTTCTATCCCCTTGCAAGCCAGCTCTTGCAAAGAATGCGCTTGTGGGAGTTGTGGACAGGGAATGGGGTAACCCAGTAAGTGAGAGGGAGCAGAGGAGGCAGCTGGAAGGAGAGGTGGTGCTGCCGGAGCATGGAGACGTACTCCCATCTTTGCAGTACGGTTGTGCTCTGCGACTGAACCTCTGAAAAGCAAAACTAGTCCCAAACCCTGTTGTTTCTGGCCAGCCAGAAACAGTCCTTCCAGCTCCCTCAGCGTTAGCAAGACGTGCTGATGTGTAAATCACACCAACGTGAGGGATCTGTGTGCGTGTGAGGGGAGCTGGTGTGTGTTTGGGGGGGGTCCGGCGAGGCCAAAGCACTGAGCCTGCCGCGAGGGAGGGCTCCTGCGAGGCTGCGGCTGCTGTTGCTGTCTCGGCTTGGACCGGTGAGGTGAAGCAGTTGGTGGGTGATGTTTCAGCGTGGCTGAGATGAGGCTGGAGCTCAGCGGCGCAGAGGTTGTCTGCTCGGTGCCTGTGAGCAAAGCTGGCTGGAAATACCTGCGTGGTGGGGGGATCCTGCTGGCAGCATAGGCAGGCTGCTGTGAGGGGAATTAATGTGCTGCTTGTGGAAGTTCTTGCTAGGATATTTTTTCTTAAGCTTTTCCTGGGCTCTGGACCATGGAAGTGTGTGGAAGCCATTCTCCAATGCTTCCCATAAAGAAGGATAACAATTGTCTATCTGGGGGAGAAGCGAGGAGGGGAAATGCTGAATCTTCACAGGCCGTGCAGTCCTTGGTGTCTCTGGTTGTTTAAGCAGGAAAACATATTTCTCCTGTCTCTCCATGTCGCAGCATCCGCTCTTGTGTCGGTTTGAGATCATTCCTCACCTGCTGCCAGCCCACCAGCCAAGGTGCTAAAATAAAGATAACAGGGCAGCCTGCTATCTCAGCTTGCAGCCTCTGTTTGCATCTGATGTTCATCTCCCAGCAATCCAGCTTCCCCCGGGCAATTTGGCAAAGCCACCACCCTCCGCGCTCTCCTCCTCGCTGCTCCGGAGGGGCTTTGCCATACTTGCGTGGAGCAGCCGGATGGATTTGTGGCTCTGGCTTTGGCGCTGGAGCAGTGCAGAGAGGAGCAGCCGCTTCCCCCTCCGTGGGGCAGGGGACAAGCTCAGGGAAACGCTCTGTGCTGGCGCGGCTTTCTCCAACCCCTCAGCCCTCACAGGAGTTATTTCCCCCGAGGTTGTGCTGAGCGCTGTCTCTTTAGCGGGTTTGCAAGCTCTTCCCTGTAGCTGCTGCAACGGATGCTTTGGTCCTCCTTATTCCTCGGGGAGCAGAAAAGCATCGTGATGTGCCCGTGCCCATGCACCGGGATGAAGTGCTGAGCTCAGAGCTCTGCACTGGCCTGGGGAGTCTCTGGTCTTGGCTCTGGGCAGGGTAGTGGGAGCAGCAGCGTTCCCCCCGGGGAAAATGGGGGAGAAGTGGGGAGGGAAGGGCCCATGGGTTCCCCAGCACTACCGGTGGGAGGAAGAGGCTGTGGGGTGGGACACAGCGGGGCAGCGGTCGGAGGAGCCTGGAGGTGTGATGGATGCAGCCCCTCCAGCCCTGGGTATCTGCGGGGGGATTCGGGTCCTCCACAGCCAGCAGCCCAGCACGGTCTCACCTCCGGTCGGCTGGGGCTTGGGAGGAAAAGGCGGCTTTGAAAATTGGTGAGAAGAGAGCTTTTTAGTGAAACCTTAATCCCCTCCAGAGAGCTCTCCCTAATCCTCGGTAATGTGCTGTTCAAAAGCCCTCTTTCAAAGGAACAATTGCACTTCTCGCTGTTGTATCTCTCCTTCCCCGAGGAACTGCCCAAAGGTGTTCCTTGCTGACTGTTTCCTCTCATTTTTCTCTGATAAATACAATTAATTCCTTTAAAATATAATGGAAGGAGCAATTTCCTCAGCAGGTAGTGGCAAATCTGGCTGATTGATTTGGAGAGATTTCTGCTGTCAAGGACTTATTTTCACTTTATTCCTCCCCCATCCCTGGAGGTGAACCGCAGCCTTTTCCCCCAATAACCAAACTTAACACTTTGAAATCAAACCTCTTAAACGTGGAGGAGGGAGATATTGTAGGGAACGAACAACTCAATTTCTTTCAAGAAACCTTTTTTTTTTTTATTACTAAGGTCCCTGGCCACAACATGGGCTGTTTTCTGTGGCCACAGCCCTGATTATGGGGGTGGAAGTTTAAACTGACTGTTAATAACTTCTGAATATGCTGCAAGAGCAGGGAAGTCTCCCAGGGTTAAGAGGTCATGGAGTGGGATAGCTTGGGAAAAAAATAAATAAAAATGTATGTCTGTTGAACTGCTGCAGCATCTTCTTTGCTCAGCCACGGGAGCCGTGAGGAAGGTGGAGCAGAGGTGGAGCAGGCTGACTGATGCTCCTTGGCCTCTCTGCTCAGTTCTGCAGCGTTTCAGGGTAGAAAACCATGATTTAGAGAGTGCTTGGGACATCACCAGCTCCCTCGGCTGCCTGCCAGCAGGAAGTGACCATGTCACATGCAGCTCCATATTCACGTTGCTCTGACTTGGTTTATTTTTAATTTCTCCAGCAAGTTGATACCTCGTTCCTTGCAGCTGCCAGCCCGGTCCTGGCCGTGTTTCACCGGGGTTTGCACGTTGGCGCAGCATTCCCAGCTTGCGGAGTTGGCTGTGCCGGCGTGTGAGCCTGTGCCCGGGGCAGGGTGGAGACTGGGATTTGTTGTTTGCTCCCCTTGACATTGGAAACAACAAAATCACAAGTCTTCCAGCCTGCCCCAGGGCTGAAGGATGTGCAGGTGGCGAAGGGTGGGCCAGAGAGCGTCACCGGAGCTGCCCTGGGGAGAGAGAAAGGGAGAGGGGTGGCGTTTGGGCACCTGCCCTCCCCTCTGGGTCTGTGTGTGCCTCTGTATGGCCCCGCGTGGGGTCACGCTGGGTCTGGCTGATGCACCCGTGCTTGCACCCATGGGTGCATGAGGGGCTGTGTTATCCACAAACCCAGTGGGTCTCTAATGTGCGCCGGGAGAGGGGCCCAGGGTGCCAGAGGGGCTTTGTGGCCCTTGGCCACCGCTGGCAGAGGTGACGCAAAGGACAGTGGTTGTGCCCAGCGTCCCCCTGCAGTGCCAGCGATGGGTCTGAGCCCCAGCTCGGCTCTGATCTCCTGTTTGGGAGCCCAGGCTGTCGCTGGACTGCTCCAGCCCCGTCTCTGCAGGGACGGAGGAGAAGCCTCCCGTGCTCCCGACGCCGCTCCGAGAAGGGTGTCTGCTTCTGGCAGGCTTTGTGGTGCTGGGAGGTTCAGTGCTGGGATGTTCGGTCCTGGTTTTCCTGGGTTCCCTGGTGGGAATATCCCTATCCTTGCTGCCTCGGTTTCCCTGGCTCGTGAGACTGCTCCTCCGTGAAGGTTATTGCTGCTTTTTTTAATCCTAGCAGACAGAGCAGATAGATGGTGAAATACGGAGCAGTCAAGGCTGCTGCCCTGCGGATTTGGGGCTGCCGTGGTCTCCCGGCGCAGCGCGACCCTGGAGATAAGCCCTCAGCACTCTTACCAAGGGGAGCGGGAGGGGAAGGCAGCAGGCGCCGGGCTGGGTGGGAAAGCGAAGTGCAAGGAGATGCAGGAGCCATGCTCACGGGGCTGGAGCAAGGGAGGGGGCGTCCCTCGACCCCTTCAGCCACGCTGGTGACACGCTGCTGCTGCTGCTGCGCGTGACGGTTGCAGCAGTGCAAAGTACAGAGCTGGTGCCTTGGCAGTATGTGGGCACACCCCGGTGCACAGCACGCACACCGCATGCACCCCGGTGCACACCTTGCGTGCCACACACCCCACGCGCTCCCCATCACGCGCCCCGTTGCACAGCACACCCCCCGTGCACCCCGTGCACGTCCCGTAGACCCCATTGCACGCTTTGCACGCCACACACCCGGTGCACACCCCGTCGGACACCTCATCGCGCTCCTGCTCACCTGGGGGCTGGCTGGCCATCCTCCCCAGCTGGTGGAGTGACGTGCAGGAGTTCGTGGCAGCTCCGGGCTGCTCCTGCCCAGCCAGAGCACGGCGTGAGGAGCCGTGCGGGGAGGCCAAAGCATTTGCACGGGGACACCCCCCCACGCACGCTGCCTCCCCGCTGGACCACGTCCTCCTCCCGCTTTAGGAAGCGCAGCTTCGCTAGAAAGGAAGTTCCAGGGGACGCAACACGGGTGCGTGTCTCCATCCCTGCAGCGTCACCCACGCCAGACCCCCAGGACAGCGGGGCAAGGGGTGCCAGAGCGGGGTGCCCCCAGCTCTGCAGGCACACCCGAGCTCAGGGTGCCGGCAGCTGCCAGACTCTGGGAGTCTTACAGCGAGAGTGGCCTGGCAATAGGCTGGCCTTGGTGACAGCTTTGAGTGGCAGCTGGTGAAGCGATGGAGCTGGGAGGGACAAGGACGCAGCGTGGCTGGGCCTGGCCCAGCTGCACGATCGTGGGGGATGGGGCTGCGCACACTGGGGGCAGAGGGGCCCTCGCACCAACTCAGGATCCGGCCCCTGCCCGCTGCCCAGCCCCGGAGAAAAGCAAACAGCCTGCGCGGCCAAGCGCTGCGCCATGCTTTGCACTGGTCTGTGTGCACACACGTGTGCGTGCACACCCCCCCTCTGAGGCTGCAGAGCCCCCTCTGCCCCTGGCCCACACACAGCAGCACCAGCACGTGTGCAAAGCAGGCGGCGAGCAGCAGGCAGGCGTGTCGCACGCACGCCACTCCCCGTACAGTTGCACAACGTGCAGGTAGCGGGTATATGCAATGCACAGACAGCAGCGTGTAAAATGCCGTGTGTGCGTGTGCAATGCACGCCTAGCTGTGTGTGTGTTCCCGTGGCACACCCAGCTGGCGGGGGCTGCGCGTTGTGTGCGCAACGCTCAGCTGGTGAGGATGGCTGGGTGCGTGTGTGTGTGCATGTGTACGTCTGCGTGCTTGCATGCGTCTGTGTGCATGCGTGTGTGCATGTGTGTGCACACGTGTAGGTGCGTGTGTGTGCGTGTATACGTGTGCGTGCATGCAAGCATACCTGTACGCCTGGTTTTGTATGTGCATGTGTCCGTCCGTGTGTGTATACGTGTGTGTATACGTGTGTGCACACGCGTGTCCGTCCGCGCCCCTGCACGGCCCAGCCCCACGCCACGCGCGCATGCGCAGAGCCCCCTTCCCCGCTGTCCCGCCGCCACCGCCCCAATGCGCATGCGCAAACCCTCGCCCAGCACCTCCGCCCCGCCTGGCCGCGTGCGCATGCGCAGTGGGCATTTCCTGCCGGGCGGCGGCAGCGTGGGGCGGGCGGCGGCGGCTGAGGGGAATCCCGCGACCCTCCGGGCCCTGCCGGACCCCGCCGCCATGAGCGCCCCGGGCCGCGGGATGCGGTTCGCGGAGAGCCAGCTGCGGCGGCACGGCTGGCGGCGAGGTGGGGGCCGGCCTGGAGTTCCCTCATTTCGCGGTTCCCGGCGTGTCCCGCCATCGCTTGGCCCTCCCTGAGCGGCCCCGGCGGTCCCCACGCCCCGGCGGTCCCCAGGCCCCGGCCCCCCCCGCCGGTCTCTGTCCCTCTCCGCTCTCACGGCTCGCCCCCGGCCGTCCCCAGCCCCTTTCCCGCGGGAGCGTGGCTCGGCCTCGCGTGTCATCCCCCCCTCACTCGCGGTCTCGCAGCAGCCCCAGCCCCCGGTGGCGTCCCCCGGCCGCGGGGTCTCTGGGGCGCCGCTGCGGCGAGTGACGGCTGCCCTTGTTCCCAGGGCAGGGGCTGGGGAAGCGGGAGGACGGCATCGCCGAGGCCATCCGGGTGAAGGTGAAGTGTGACACGGCGGGGGTGAGTGCAGCCCCCCTGCCCCGCGGGGGCTCGGCCCCAGCAGCCGCCGCCAGCCGCAGCCGTTTCGGTGGCTCCTCTGCACCCCGCAGGTGGGACACGACGCGGCAGAGCCGTTCTCCTTCCACTGGTGGGACCACGTCTTCAACAAGGCAGCTGCTAACATCGCCGTGGAGGCTGGGCAGGTAGGGGAGGGCTGGGGGGTGGCAAGGGGGTACCCTGGTCAGGCCGGGATGGTTGAAGGCAGGGGACGGCTTTGGGGTCCCCTTTGCACTGCCGCTGTATGTCGCTGCAGCCCCTAACAGCGCACAGCACTTTGCATGGGGGGCCGAGGTGCCGCTGGAAGGGGTGAAGCCGCTCGGACAAAACGCTCCCAAGCCCTTTGCGCCTCTCTCCCCTCAGGATGGCATCTCCATGAAGACGCTTTCCGAGCAGGGAGTCACAATCAGCAATAAGAAGCCCCGCAAGGCTGGCAGCACTGGTAGCATGGTGTACGGCCGCTTTGTGAAGGTAACCGGCCCTGGGGACGTGGCTCGAGGAGCAGCTGGCGTCTTTGTGAAGGCTGCCGTGAACTCTGCAGCACAGCCTCCCCAACCCATCGCTGCTGTGGCCCCCAGGGCCCCCTTTTCCTTGTCCCTCTTTCTCACAGCCCCTCTGCCTCTCCCTGCTGCAGGCAGCCACACTCACAGCATGCGGGGAGGAGTCTGTGAAGCTGCCCACCGGCTCAGAGAGCAGCGAAGAGGAGGAAGAGGGGAAGCTGGACCTGTCTTCAGCCAGGAGGCAAGGCTGGGGCAGCGGTGCATGCCCTGTCCCCACGATGTGGGAGTGGGGAGTGACAAGTGCTGCGAGGGGGAGCCCCAGTCCAGACCACGCTCCCCCCCCCACGCCAGTGCTGGGGGTGACGTGTTCTGTCTGTGTCCCGCAGGCTGACAGATGAGGAACTGATGCGAGCGTGCGGGGGTCGCACGGCACACAAGTAAGTGGTGGGGGCTGCGCGGTTGGGTTCTCCCCTCCTGACACAGGGTTTCGAGCAGGCTGGGCTGGGAGCACGTTCCCTGCCAGGGAGGTGCTGGACCCCTGCTGCCCACGGTCGTTGCAGGGGTGCCCGTCACGGCCTGACTATGAGTGCCAAACTGGCGCGCCTGGAGGAGCAGGAACAAGCTTTCCTGGCCACGTACCGGCACAAGGAGCGGCAGCGTGAGCCCCCAGAGAGCAGCAGCCCCCCAGGAGAGAGGCAGGAAAAAAGGAAGAAAAAAAGGAAACCGTCCAGGGATGGAGCTGACCCCGAGGTGCTGCAGAGCCAGGAGCCAAGTGGAGAAGAGGACGTGGCAGGAGAGGAAGGGAAGGCTGCGAAGAGGAAGAAGAAGAAGAAGAAGCAGGAGGAGGAAGAGGATGAAGAACAGCCAGTTGAGACAGAGAAGAAGAAGGAGAAGAAAAAGAAGAAGCAGAAGAAAAAGGAGGATGACAAAGAAGAGCCGGCTGAGACAGAGGTACCTCTAGAAGACACAGATGGGCCAGACCAGGCTGGGCACAGCCCCAGGAAGAAGAAGAGGAAGAAGAGGAAGAGGGAGCCAGAGTGATCAAGGGCCAAGGCTGCCATGCTGCGCAGCTGCCAGTACCACCTGGCTGTGAGGGTCCCGATCCTGCCCGCTGGTGCTGATGGGTGCCCAAGGGTGCTCCGGGCTCTTCTCAGGTGGAGCCCAGCGCTGTGGCCCAGCTGTGTGTTCACTGCCGGGGGATGCTGGCTGGTCTGGAGCTGGATCGAGCTTCATTTCACTCCCTGAGCCTTCCCTCCGTCGGGGTGACCCCAGTTCCCACCAGGCCCTGGGGCAGGGACCCATTTGCCATGGGTCTGTCACAGAGGGACACAAGGGGATGGACCCCACAGACTATTGACATTATTTTTTTTTTTAAGGGCACAAATAAATCTTTATTGCAGTGAAACTATCCTGAAGTGCAAAATACGTGGCAGACCCGATCACGTCTACGCCTAGAAGCACTCGGATTAGGTAGCAACCCCAAACAGAGCCAGCCTGGCAGCCGCCCCGTCAGTCCCAAGCTCCGGGGGGGGGGGGCTTTGGTCTGCAATGACCCTCGATCCCGCTGGGTAGGACTGGAGCCCACTGAGGTGCTGAGCATCTTTTAGCAGAGAGCTGCGGCTTTGGCAGAATTAGGCCCTGATCTGCTGTGCCAAAGCCTAGCCCAGCACCCCCAGCCCCTGCTGAGCCCCGGCCCTAGGTCAGCTGCAGGACGCAGTCTGTCTCAGGGTACGGTGGCAGATTTAAAGCGTATTTCTCCTGGAGCGCGGCGGGCACAAACCTACCCCCGAGGAAGTGGTAGCGGCCAGTAAAATGCATTGCGGCCTTCTTGGGTGCCGTGAGCGAGATGAGCATGTCGGGCTGGAGACCGTCTGCCTTCCCCTTCTCCACGTCCCAGCCTGCAACAAGCCCCGGAGCCAGGCTGGAGCCAGGAACACCCTGGCCAGGCACCTTCCTGCGGCAGGTCCGGCCATTACTCACCTGAGGGGATGTCGATACTGGCGATGGGCACCGTGATGCGCTCAAGGGTGCTGAGGATGCTCCCAAAGGGCTCCCGCACTGCTCCCTTGAAGCTGAATCCGAAAATTGCATCCACCACCAGGCCGTAGAGCTCATCGATGAGCGCAGCCTGCGGCGGGGAAAGCAGCGGATGAAAAACAGCCCCGGGCAGAGCTCCGAGGGCGGCTGCTCCCTAGCTGGGGGCTGCTCCTCACCTCAGCCGGGAACTCGGGGAGGAAGGGGATGTCCATCTTCTGGCACTGGGTGGTCAGACCTTCAAACAGGGGCTTGCTGGGGCGCTTGGGGTAGTACACGGTCGGCTCGTAGCCCTGCAAGAGCAGGAGGGACCTGAACAGCGCTCTGGCACCAGGAGCAGCCAGAGGAGTGGGAACCCCAAAGTTCCCGGGGACGAGCACCCTCCCCAGGGGGAGCACGCAGCCGCCTGCATGGGAGACTCACAAACATCTTCAGGTGCCGGGCGCAGACCAAGCCATCGCCGCCGTTGTTCCCCGGCCCGCACACGACCAGCACGGCAGGCTGGCTCGTGGTGAAGGAGCTGGCTGGGTAGGCCTGGCACGGGACAGGAGGCGTAGGGTTATGCTGGGGATGTGGGTGTGCCACGGGGACCCCCCTGGGGACCACCGCCTGCCTCTCGTGTGCCCACCTTGGCGATGGCGGTGGCGCAGCTCAGCCCCGCCAGCTCCATCAGCTGGTCCACGCTGAACTTGTACTCGGTGAAGAGCTCCTGGTCGATGGCCTGGGCCTCCTCCTGCCTGGGGAGGGAGGAACCTCTGCGGGGTCAGGGCCAGCCTGGGGGGCACCTGTGAGCCCCCCGACTGTGCAAAGCACCAGCGAGTGTGGAAGGGGGGGGGCACAGGGTCCAGCTCCCCGTGCCGAGCCCCCCGCCCCCCCCCGTGCACCTCTGCACCCCGATGTGTCCTGCCTGACCCCTCTGCAGCCCCCCCATGTCCTGCCCCCCCCCCGTGCCCCTCTCCACCCTGTTAACCCCCCATCGCACCCTCCCTGCACCCTGCGGACCCCCCAAAACATCCCCCGCACCCTCCCTGCACCCTGCGGACCCCCCAAAACATCCCCCGCACCCTCTACCACCCTCCGGACACCCCCGCAATTTCCAGCCCCCCCCCCCCCCTTTAGCCGCCGCCAGCGCAGCCCCCGGGTCCCCGCACGGCCCCGCCGCAGCCGTACCCGAGGAAGCGGAGCCCCCGCGGGCCGGGCGCCGCGCTGGGCCCGTGCATGGCGCGGTGGGGGCGGCACCGGGCCCGGTCCCAGCTCCGGTCCCAGCCCCAACCCCGGCTCGGGCAGCGCCCGCCCGCCCGCGCCCCCGCCGCCACCAGCAGCCCCAGCCCCAGCAGCGCCCGCGGGCTCGGCATGCGGCGGGCACAGCCCGGCTCCGCTCGGCTCGGCACGGAGCTCGGCACGGAGCAGGCGCGGGCGCAGGCGCAACCCCGGGGCGGAGCCCATCCCCGTGCCGCGGGGCGGTGCCAGGCTCGGGGCCCGCGGTCCCTCGAATCGCTCCCCCGCCCCCGCCCCCAGCACGGAACGGAGGACGGCAAAGGACCGGATTTAAAACCGTGTTGGCTCAAGCACCGGGCACGGGCTCCGACCGGCAGCTCGGCCCTGCCCCGGGGGACGCCCGGATGCCGCTGCCCGGTCCCGCTGCCGCCCCCGCTGCCGCCCCCCCCCCCCGCCCCGTGGGGAGCGGCCGTCACCGCGGTGTCCGCCGCCGTCAGACGAGGCTGCAGACGAGGGACAGCACCCTGCTCCCCGTGCGGGGCTCCCGGCAGCCGGCGGCGTCAGCAGCGGGGTCATCGGCGGGGCTGGGAGGCAGCGAGGCCACCGAGGCGTTACAGGGTGTGGGGGTGCCCGGCGGGGTGCACAACGGGGTGGTGGGGGGGGTCATACAGGGGCGCTTGAACCCACCCTCAGATCTGCTGCCCCATCTCTCGGGCCGGGGTTTGGGGTTGGCTACGAGGTGCCAAAATCCCAAGCCCCTGTGGTTTTGGGCTTGGGGACGTGGGCGTTGCAAGGAGCGGGGGGGTCCCAAGCCCTGCCGGGGGGGGTCCTCCATCACCCCTCCCCTCGGAGGACACTCTGGAGCCCAGAACACCCGCCCGCTCCCTTGCCCCGTCCTCCAGTGCATCACCTACCACTCCAGGGTCCTCAGCCCAAGGGTTTGGTGGTCACGATGCCCTGTGAAACGCAGTGTGAGAGCCGCAGCCCTCGGCTCGCGGGGGGAGCGAAGCTCCGGTTGTGTTCGGTATTTACCTGGCCGGAGGCCGCCGTGGCGTGGCAGGGCCGGGCATGGGCGGGTGGTGTTCGGGTTACTGGGAGCAAAGTGGAGACGGCTCGTGTGGAGGTGATGGAGAGCCATCCGTGTGACAAACTCTCCCCTATCACCTCGTTGCCGAACCCTCCCCGAATTCCAGCTTGAATTACCCCAAGTGCGCTCCCCAGAATTACGCATCTTTTAAAATCCCTGGATTTTCACCTTTAACCACAAGTCCCCGGGGTGATGCCACTCACTGCATCACATCTGCTGCTAATGCAAGGTTATGTGGGTGCAAGGAGCTGTACTGGGGTGCCCCCACCTTGCCCACCCACCTATTAGCGTGGGGCTGACTGCAACACCTTGGAGCTGTGCTGGGACCATCCTCATCCTCCCCAGAGGTGTCCAGGCGGCCGCGTGGGTCGTGGGGCTCCGGTGCGGGGCTGTCAGCCAGGGCTGCTCCTGCGCCTCCAGGGAGGAAGGGCAAATAGGCAGGAGTCCGGTACCAGACCGTGCCGAAGCCTTGGCTGCGGCAGAAACCATCTGTACGGCTCAACCAAGTTGTCTGGGTTTTAGTTTGCACCCTCTTACCTGAACGCCCAGGACGTTCTCCCAGCACAGACGCGTACTGCTTGTCCCCAGCCTGGGCTTTCCCCCCGAAGGACCTGGCATGGAAGGAAGATTTATCTCACGGTTGACACTGGGAACTCATCCGTGGAGAAAGGAGGGACAGGATGGCAGCTTTCCTACTCACACCTTGCTCCCCCGCGGCCGTGTCCCGCTGGCGTGGGGCGGCGTGGAGCAAAACCGCAGCTGGCTGGGGTCCTGCTAGGATGGAGGAACGGCCTGGGGTTACACGGCGTGTCCCTCTGCCCACCAGACCCTGGTGCCTCTCTCCACCAGCACCTATCTGGGGTGTCAGTCCCCAGCCCCCCGATCTGCCCCACGCGCCCGGGGTGACGCTCACCGGGGCTGGGGCGGGCACCCAGCCACCCCCACGGGAGAGGCGGCCGTGGAGGCAGAGCTGGTGCTGGATGGCGTTGGTGAGCTTGTGCACGACCCGCTCGCGAGCAGCTCTGGGGATGTCCTGTGGAGGAGAGAGCCCGCGCGGGCTGGGCCGAGGGGGTCTGCCCCCCAGGGCTGGGGCGGTCGCCCCGTGATGCATGGGAGGGTTTCCCTGGCATGCTTTACCTGGCAGTGGGAAAGCAAAGTCAGGGCCTCCTTGTAGTGCCCGACGGCTTTCTGGGGGTCTCCCAGGTGGAAGCAGGCTGCTCCCAGCCCCTCGCGCGCTTGCCACTGCCCCTGCATGTCCCCTGGGAGGTGAAGGGCAGCGTCGGTGCCGGCCCAGCATGTCGCAGCTGAGGTCCCAAGGAGAGAGCATCGCTGATGCCCTTTGGATCCGGCGCACGCCTGGCTCGAGTCTGCTTGGCAGCAGAGCTCCCAGCGCAGGGACGATTTACCTGCGCCTCCCCTTACCCGAGTCCCGGAAGGCTTGCAAGGCGTGCAGGTAGTTCTCTGCGGCAGCCTCGTGGCTCCCGAGCCGGCTGCAGGCGTACGCCAGGTTACTGAAGCACTGCCCCTGCGCCCTCCGGTTCCCTAGAGCGCCTGGAATTGGGAACGTGGATTCCATCCCAAGCCAGCACATCCAGCAAAGCCGAGAGTGAGATACCCGTGCGACCTACTGTGCAGCGCCGCCGCTCGCCGGTGCCAGCCCAGGGCCGTGCCGAAGCTGCGGAGGGCATTGTGGGCAGCACCCAGGTTCTGCAGCAGCGCGGCCTCCCTGCGCCGGTCTGGCTCACCGCCGCAGAGGGCAAGGGCCTGCTCGAAGCTCTCGGCAGCCAGGGAGAAGATGTGGAGCTGGGAGTAGCCGAGGCCGATGTCGTTGTAGAGTTTCCCTGCGGGGCAGAGAGCAAAAGCTGGGTGCGGGTGCTGCTCCCCCCCGGGGCACCGAGAGGAAAGGGTGCAGCACGGCGTTACCTCGCAGGGCTGGGTCGGGGATGCTCTCACAGAGCGAGCGGCACTGGGCGAGGACCCCTGTGATCTCCGCTGCCCTGAACCGTCGGCTCTGCAGCATGGAGCCACTCGCCCTGCTCAGAGCCACCGCGGCAGCTTCGGGACTCGCAGCCGCCGCGTAGGTCCGGGCGGCGTCCAGGAAGCAACGCGCAGCTCGCGCTGGCTCCCGCATCCCCAGGTAGCAGCAGCCCATCTGCACGCGGGTCCCTGCCCGGCTGCCAGCCTGCGCCGCGCGGTCATGGCCGGCAGCTTTGCCAAAATGCTCCAGAGCCTTCGGAAAGTCCCGGAGTCCTTCGTGAGCTGCTCCGATGTTGAAATAAAGGTCCCCCGAGTGCTCCCCGCTCTCTCCCTCCGAGGGCTGGGACTGGAGGAGGAACTCAAGGCCCTTTTTGGGCTTCCCGGTCTCCACGTAGGCAGCCCCCAGGTTGAAGGCACAAACCCTGCGGAGCCAGGGGCTCGTCGCGCCCCCGGAGAGGAGAAGCGCCTTCCTGAAGCACCTCACCGCCTCCCGCGTGTCACCCAGCGCCAGCGCCCAGCGCCCGGCTCGTGTGAGCCCCTCGATTTCGGCCGCCCACCCCGCCGCCTCGTCCCCTCTCTCCTGAGCATCTTCCTCAGCCTTGGGCTTCTTCCCTTTCTTCCGGCTCTTCTTCCTCACCGCAGGGGCTGCCGGTGCCGCGGGCTGCGCTCCCGGGTTAGCAGCCTCCTCCGAAGCCATGGGTGGTGCAAGCAATCTGCCTGCAAGAGAGAGAGAGATGCAGCAGGGAGCCCGAGCCGGCACGGTCCTGGGATTTCTTGAAACAAGCAGTGCTATTTTATATTATTTAAAAAAAAAAAATTAGAAAAGTCTTGTAGCCTGTTTGATGCTAAAGTTTCAGGGAGGAAGAAAGCCTTTCCATGGAGGACCCCAGCCCAGCTACTGCACTGGGTGCCCGCCTCCCGCAAACCTTGTGGCCGCCACAGAGGAGAGAGGTCCCTGGGGGTGGGAGAAAGGGGGGGTTCCTGGGGTGTCTTTCTGGGAGGCAGAATAACCAGTTGCACGCACTTACTGTTTGTTCTTTAGGTGCAAAGGGTGCTGAGAGCGGGGAGGGAAGGGGCACGGCGTTACCACCGCCTCCAGCCGCGTTGCAGCTGCAAACCACCGCTCTCCAGACAGGGACGGAGGGCGTCTGAAGGGCTTCCAAGTCCTGCCAGCGCGGGGCTGCCTGGAAAGCCGCCTGGAGCGGGTCGCAGCCCCCCGGATGATGGATGCCGGTGCCTGGTGCCGGAGCACAGACAGCTTCTGAGTGCCAAGAAAGCGTCGGGATCGTGCGTGGCACGCACAAACCGGGACAAAGCCAGGTCTCCTCCTGGGGAAGGAGCGTTCCCGCAATGGCCCGGCTGGCTCCAGTTTCATCTCCGTCACCGGCGCGGTGTACAGTGCCATGGCAACTTGGATCGGCAGCGCCGGTGTGAACCGTGTGATGGATGGCACCACCAGCCCCTCGCTGCGCTGGCGAGCTCCTGGCGGGCGCTGTGGACTCGTTTAATGGGGGAGCACGTTCGTGGTTCGGAGCAGGTTGATGTAGCGAGGGCGAAGGGGCACATCCTGGCTCTGGCGCAGGCCTGACCCCTCGGCACCGCCGGGGCTGGGGACCCCCAGCAGCCCCCGCCCGGGTGGGCAGACCCTGTTGGGACCTGGGTGTGCGGCCGGCAGCCGGGTGCCCTGGCGTGCGGGTGCCCTGGTGTGCTGAGCCTCCGGCACTCTGGGGGTGTGCCCCGTGCATGTGCCCACCCCCTGCACCCCAGCACGGCCCCTGCACCCCTGGGTTTGCCTTGCACCCTGGTGCATGCCCACCCCCTGCACCCACGGGCTGCCCCCCCACCCCAGTGTGTGCCATCCCCTGCACCCACGGGCTCCCGCCCCCCCGTGTGTGTGCCCACCCCCTGCACCCACGGGCTGCCCCCCCACCCCAGTGTGTGCCATCCCCAGCACCCACGGGCTGCCCCCCCACCCCAGTGTGTGCCCACCCCCTGCACCCACGGGCTGCCCCCCCCACCCCAGTGTGTGCCCACCCCCTGCACCCACGGGCTGCCCCCCCACACCAGTGTGTGCCCACCCCCTGCACCCACGGGCTGCCCCCCCCACCCCAGTGTGTGCCCACCCCCTGCACCCACGGGCTCCCGCCCCCCCGTGTGTGTGCCCACCCCCTGCACCCACGGGCTGCCCCCCCACCCCAGTGTGTGCCCACCCCCTGCACCCACGGGCTGCCCCCCCCACCCCAGTGTGTGCCCACCCCCTGCACCCACGGGCTGCCCCCCCACCCCAGTGTGTGCCATCCCCAGCACCCACGGGCTGCCCCCCCACCCCAGTGTGTGCCCACCCCCTGCACCCACGGGCTCCCGCCCCCCCGTGTGTGTGCCCACCCCCTGCACCCACGGGCTCCCCCCCACCCCAGTGTGTGCCACCCCCTGCACCCACGGGCTGCCCCCCCCCCCCCCCCGCAGCGCGCTGATCCCCGTGTGCTCGCCGGTCCCGGGACACCCCACGCGCGCCCACCCCGCGCGCCCCCGGTGCCGGACTACAGTGCCCGGCGGCCCTCGCGCGGCGCCACGTGGGCGGCGGGAGATTCAAATCGCGGGTGGAGCCGCCGCGGCCGCAGCCATGGAGGGAGCGGGGTCGGTGCGCTGTGAGTGACCGGCACCGCGGGGGGCGAGTGCGTGGGGGGGAGGAGGAGGGAGGGTTGGGGTTCAGGAGGGTTGGGGTTCAGGTGAATGCGGGGGGCAGGCAGGTCTGGGGGGGCAGGCAGGTCTGGGGGTTCAGGAGGGGTGGGGTTCAGGAGAATGTGGGGGGCAGGCAGGTCTGGGGGTTCAGGAGGGGTGGGGTTCAGGTGAATGTGGGGGGCAGGCAGGTCTGGGGGTTCAGGAGGGTTGGGGTTCAGGAGGGTTGGGGTTCAGGTGAATGTGGGGGGCAGGCAGGTCTGGGGGTTCAGGAGGGTTGGGGTTCAGGTGAATGCAGGGCGCAGGGAGGTCTGGGGGGGCAGGGAGGTGGGGGGCAGAAGAGTTGGGGTTCAGGTGAGTGCGGGGTGCAGGCAGGTCTGGGGGGGGGCAGGGAGGTGGGGGGCAGAAGAGTTGGGGTTCAGGTGAGTGCGGGATGCAGGCATGTCTGGGTGTGTGTGTGTGGGGGCAGTGGTGGAGCCCCTGGTGACAAGCTGGAGGGGATGTGTCTGGTGGGGGTGCTGCTGGGTGCCACCCAGCAGTCATGGGCGCCTCTAGCACCAGCGATGCCGAAGGACCCCAAACCGCAGCGGTGCCCCCCCCGGATGCCCCCCCGCGGGTGCTGGCCGTGGCCGTCACTTTGGGATAAAGGGCAATGGGAAACTTTCCTCCAACCGCCAGAAGGACCTGGCCACCTGGTCACTGTCAGGTCTCGGCGTGGTGCCACCCATGCGAGGGCCCTGGGAGGCGCAGGCAGCAACCCTGCCTTTCCTTTGCCAAATCTTCGTTTGGGGGGGGTAGGGGTGCTTAAAAAAGCCCCCCTCCCCGAACAGCGGGGGTTGACGGCGTGTCCCTGCTGCCACCCAGGCGAGCGCCTCACCGCAGACGAGATGGACGAGCGGAGGAGGCAGAACGTCGCCTACCAGTACCTGTGTCGCTTGGAGGAAGCCAAGCGGTGCGGCTGGGCCTGGGGAGCCCCTCTGCCTCGAGCTCAGATTTGGGGGGGGGGGGGGGAAGGAGTGCAAGGGTGGTGGTGGGGGGGGTAGAACACAGGGGGTCTGGGTGGGGGAGGCTGCAAGGCATAACACCGCAAAATCCTGTCTGCTCCTGGTGCTTTCCGGCCCTTCAAAGGTGGTTTTGGGGGTTGGGGTTTTTTTTGGGGGGGCACTAGCCATGCCGTTGCACCCAAACTGAGAAACACCCATCTGTCAAACCCTACAGCAAAGGGGTGGGGGCCGGCCTCTCCCTGCCATGGCGGGGAGGAATTATGGGGATAGGGGAGGGGTGTCTCCTTCGGGTGCTGCTTTTCCTACCCAAAGGGGTGGGGGGGGGTAGCGGGGGTCTGCGACGCGCCCCATCCCTGCCCTGCCAGCTGGATGGAGGCCTGCCTGAGCGAGGAGCTGCCCCCCCCCACGGAGCTGGAAGAAAGCCTGCGCAACGGGGTCGTCCTGGCCAAGCTGGGCCACTGCTTTGCCCCCGCCGTGGTCCCTCTGAAGAAGATCTACGACCGCGAGCAGACGCGGTACAAGGTAAGAGTGCGGCACCGCGGGGTGCCTTTCGAAGGGCGTACCCCAAAACTTGCAGGGATTTTTCCGTCGCTGGTGAATGCAAAGTGAGGAGGGACGTACTGATTGCAATCCTTAAGGGACAGTTTAATAGAGCCGGGCTGCAAACGGGGTCCCCGAGCTGTGCGGGGGGGGGGGGGGGGGGGGAGTGTCACAGGCTTTGCCTCTGTCTTTAACCTCGTGCCCTGGCTGGGTGGATCTGGGGGAGAGGGGGACGCCAGGGATGGGAGAAGATGGGGTTCAGCCTTACCTTGGGCTTCCTCTCTTCCAGGCAGCCGGGCTTCACTTTCGGCACACGGATAACATCAACTACTGGCGCGATGCCATGAATCACGTGGGGCTTCCCTCGGTAACGTCCCCCCCTCGCTCTTCCTGGGCCAAGGGACGTCCTGGCCTTTGTCCTTGTGGCAGCACCAGGGCTGCATGCCACCGGCTCGGCTCATTGCGGGGAGCGCTGGTGCCGCAGGGGGACTTGGTCTCTGTCCCCCCACCCTTGGGCACCATCCTCCCTATGGACCTTGGTGCCATCTTCACCTGAGCCATCTCTTGTCTTGTTGGCAGATCTTCCACCCAGAGACCACGGACATCTATGACAAGAAGAACATGCCCCGGGTGGTCTACTGCATCCACGCGCTCAGGTGAGTGTCCTTAGCCTGGTCCTGGGGCCAAAGCTGCTTTCATGGTTCGTGTTTGTGCTCACGAACCCTTTGGTGGCGGCAGCCTCGGGTGTCGCGGAAGCGTTGGGAGGGAGAAGCAAGTGACGGCACGGTCATGGCTTGTGTCTGCTTCGTCTTTCAGCTTGTACCTCTTCAAGCTGGGGCTGGCTCCTCAGATCCAGGACTTGTACGGGAAAGTGGACTTCACGGGTACAGCACCGCACGGGGGAACCTGGGCTGGGGGCTGGCGATGAGGGTTGGCCAACAATGCTCTTGGATCCCTGTGGTGGGAGGGACGTGGGGAATGAAGACCTTGGGCGAGCTTTTCCAAAGCTGCCTTGGCGATGCTTGCCCCAGTGTGGGCGTTTTCTGCACCCCTCCGGTTTGGCAGGGGAATGGGGGGGCTCCGCTGGTGCTGAGCGGTGACGCCTCTGTGCTCTGCTCCAGAGGAGGAGATCAACAACATGAAGCGGGAGCTGGAGAAGTACGGCCTGCAGCTGCCTGCCTTCAGCAAAATCGGAGGCATTTTGGCCAACGAGCTCTCGGTGGACGAAGCAGCAGGTGATGGATGGGAGCGGTGCTGGGCATCAGCCTGTAACAGCACCTCGACTCAGCCCCCAAACGTCAAATCTGGGCCCAGCAAACTGGGAGATGCTCTGAGAGATGCTCTCCTTCAGAGCCACGCATGGCTGCAAGGGCTGGCACCGCCCCGTCCCAGCCAGCACCACCCGGGGTTTTGCAGTAGAGACACGGAGACTTCCCGGGCACTGGAGACCACAGCTTGCTCTTTGAGAAGGGGGGGATCCCACCATCGTGCGTGGCGTGGCTTGTCCCACCGCGCAGAGGGATGTAGCGGACGGTCTGTCGCAGCCCTCTGCCCCGTCTCACCTGCCTCCTTTGCCTCCAGTCCATGCCGCGGTGCTGGCCATCAACGAAGCGGTGGATCGGGGGCTGGCGGCGCAGACGATGGTGGCCCTCTGCAACCCCAGCGCCATGCTTCTCGACCTGCGTGAGGGGCTGGCGGATGCCTACCAGGAGGTGCTCCACCGGGCGAAGCTGGAGAAGGGCAGCAACGCCAGGAACAGGGTGAGGAGGGCGCGGGGCCGGGGGGGGTCTGGGAGAGGAGCAGCAATTTTGCCGATGTGCTGGTGGGTGCTTCCAGCTGGGGACTGTCCCCATGCTTGGTGGGTAGAACACAGCCTGGGAGCCCTTGGGCTGCTCAGAAGATGGGAGGAACGTCATGGGGAAGTGATTTCTCTTTGGGGGCTGGTTGACCCAGGATTTGGGGTTGGGAAACGAGCCCAGGCGTCCGCAGAGGACCCCCGTGGCGTGCCGCTGGGGTGCGCTTGGGTGGGAAGTTCAGGGTGGGGACTCGCTCTCCAGTGCCTGCAGGTGATCCCCGAGGGAGAGGACATCTATGACCGGTGTCTGACCCAGGCCGAAATCCAAGGGAACATCAACAAAGTGAACGGTGAGCAAAGCTGTGGCTTCCCTCCTGGGGGGGTCTCCAGAGCTTATCGGTGGGACTGTGGCACCCCAGGGTGGGGGGCAGAGCAGAAGGGAGCTGCTTGCTCAGGCCAGCTTCGGACGCGGTGGGGAGCAGGGCTGGGCGTGCGTTCCCAAGGAGAAATTCAAGTGATTGGTATGCAGGCTTCAACTGTAGCTCCCGTTGCTCCCTGGAGCTGCGGGATGATTTACCTGCTCAGGGTGTGAACTGGCCTCTCCTCTAGTGCACGGCGCTCTGGAGGAGGTGGACGATGCCCTGGAGAGGCAGGATGCTCCAGCGCTGTACCGTGCACTGCAGGACCCTGTCCTGGCCCTGCGCTGCCTCCAGCGGGACAACCTCCACCGTTACTTGGAGCAGCTCGGCACGGATCGGGAGCAGAAGGCGCTGGTAGGGGCTGGCAGGAGCCTGCGGGCACAGGGTGCCTGCGCTGGGGTGGCACCCCGGGACTGCAGTGGTCCGTCCCCCCGCCCCGGGCAGGGGGTCGCTCTGCGAATCGGCAGCTTTCTGCAAGGGGTCTGAGCGTGGCTGCTCCGTCAGCGCAAGCAGAAGTTGGTGGGAGACCAAAGCCCTTCTTTGCCTGCGGCAGGAGCTGGGCTACGTGGACCCGCTGGAGCGGGAGGAGGTGGAGGCGGGGATCCTCGCGGCAAACAAGACGGGCGAGGAGGAGCGAGCCAGTGAGTGGTGGGGGAGAACGCTGCACTTGCCGCAGGTTTTGGTGCCCCGGTGCACGCCCTGGAGCGGGTGGCCCTGTCGGCTGCCTGGCCAAGTGTCCCAGGGGAGACCGGGGCACAGCCACCTCCTGCATCCCCCCCTCTGTGCCAGCTCACTCCGGTGTCTCCCGCAGTGCTGCGGGCCATCGGCCGGATCAACGCGGCCATCTGTCGAGGGATGCCGGCCGAAACCTTGGAAGCGCTGATGGACCCTGCGGCGCAGCTGCCCGACGTGTACCCGCTCGCCGCCCCCCTGTACCAGCACCAGCTGGCCCTGCTGCAGCGCCAGCACCCGCGGGTGAGAGCTCCTCCGGGTCCCAGCGGTGGTGAGGGGGGCTGCTAGGATGAGGGGTGCTTCCTCTGTGCCTGGGGGGGGCTCCTGGGGCCGGAGGATTGGGTTATGGGGGGGTCAGTGTCTCTGCCTGCCCCACGCAGGGTGAGCTGGTGCAGGAGGAGCTGTTTGTGGCTGTGGAGATGCTTTCGGCCGTGGCGCTGGTTAACCGAGCCTTGGACGCCGGGGACCCCGACGGGCTCTGGAGCAGCCTGGTCAGCCCTGCCCTGGGCCTCTCGGGTGTCGAGGATCCAAATGCGCCGCGGTGAGGAGACGGTCTCTGTGTTTGGGGGCGGAGGTGGGGAGCAATCCCCTGGGAGGGGATGGTCGGGGGACCTGGGCTTTGCCTGGGCTTGTTTCACCAGCCGCCCTGCCCTCTGCCTTGCCTTCTCCCCTTTGAAAAGCAAGGCAGCTGGCTCCGGCAGGGCAACACTCACGGGGCAACGGCTCGGTGCATTTTGTCTCTCGTGCAGGTATTTTGAGGACTTACTGCAACTCAAAGGCCGATTTAGGGAGACGGGAGCTGAGTTCCTGAGCTGGAACGACATCCAGGACAGCGTGAATGACACCAACTCATCAGTGCAAGACGAGAACGACCGTGAGTCCTGCCTGCGTGGGGTTTGGTCGAGCAGGGGGTTCTGCAAATGCCGGGAGGGAGGCTGCACTGGGAGCCCAGCCCTAATGAGACACCAGAGAACCTCGCGCTCCCTGGGGTGTGACTCCGTTGGGTGCCCGGAGCACTGGGGGAGCTGGACCGCGTGTCCCTTCCCTCCTGTGCAGGAGTCCTCGCTGTCCGGCTGATCAACGAGGCGCTGGTGCAGGTGGACCCTGAGAAGACGCTGGCGGCGTTGCTGCTGCCGGCGGCCGCCCTGCCCGGCGTCGCCCTCCCGACCGCTCGGCGCTACCACGATGTCCTGGCCCGGGCACGAAGGCTGAAAGCGCAGGTTTGGTGGCATCCCCCCCGCCATGCGGTACCCCCGTTGGCAGCACGGCATCCCCCCGGCAGCGCGGCACCCTGCGAAGCAGAACGTGTTCGAGGGGGGGGATGTAGCGCAAGACCAATGTGGCTGAAGCTCTCGGGGGGCTGCCTGGCTTGCTAGACCCCCTATCCGTCCCCCCCCATCTCCCCCTGTCCCCCCCCAGGCCACAGAGGACGATGGAGCCGTGCTTTGGTGGGAAGAGATCCGGGAAGGGGTCTGCAGGGCCAACCAGGACACGGTGGCAGCCAGGAGGAGTGAGTGCTCTCCCTGCTGTGGGTGCTGGGTGCTGGCCCCGCTGGCCAGGGGGCTGCTGTAGGGGAGGGGGGCAGGTGAGAAGGGGCTCACGCGAGCCCCCTCTGCTCCCGCAGTGGCTCTGGGCACTGCCGCCATCAACCAGGCCATCAAGGAAGGGAAGGCGGCGCAGACCCTGCGGGTGCTGCACAACCCCGACGTGGCCCTGCGCGGCGTGGTGAGCGCCTGCGCCACGGCGTACCAGGAGCAGCTCGCGGCTCTGATGGCTACCAAGAGACAAGCAGGTAAAAGCCTGGGGGCTGCAAAAACATCACACCCCCCCACCCCCAGGATCCTGGGGTGCATCCTGCCCGAGCCATTCGGGGGGAGCAGCATACACCCCCCCACCCCCCCCCACCCCCAGCAGAATCTCTCCATCTCGGCGTGCAGGGAGCACGAAGCCGTGCTGGATCCGGCACAGGCTGACGGACGGTGCTGAGTACTACCTGAACCTGCAGACCTTTGAGGGCAGCTGGCAGCGCCCGCGCGACAGTGGCCTCAACACCACGCACCTGAGCCGGGAGGAGATCCAGGTACGGGGAAGGATGGGGCTGGGTGGGCACCGGCGACATCGCCGGGGCTGAGCTGGCGCATCGTATCCCCGCAGTCGGTCATCACCCGAGTGACCGCGGCGTACGACCGGGAGCGCCTGTGGGCGTCCAACGTAGCCTTCGTGGTGAGGCTGCAGGCTCGGCTGCGGGGTTTCCTTGTCCGCCGGGAGTTCGCGGCACGACGGCACGTCCTGCGGGAGCAGCAGCCGGCTGCCGTCAGGATCCAGGTGACGCAGCCAGAATCCGTCCCTCCTCTACGCGGGGGGAGGATGCAAACCCTGGGCGGCTGCTTTGCAGCATCCTCCGGCGGGTCCGGGGAGCACCGGTCCTTGCTGCTCTGCACGTTTAATAGCCAGGACTCACCCAAGGCACTGCAGAGGATGGCACGGGGCTCGTTTTTCTCACAGCAGCTGCTTTGGGTGCTGGTTTTCTCTCTTTTTTTTTTTTTTTTTTTCTTCCCCATGCCGTGCGTAATTCTCACTTCTCGTGCGCTTTCTGAAAAACCGACCGGACGTCGTAACGACCTCGCGCGCATCTCGGTAGCTGGTTGTCTTTGCTCATTGCCAGGCTTGTTGGAGAGGGTACAAGCAGCGCAGAGCTTACCTGGAGAGGCTGCGCTACCTGCGAGCCAACGCGGATGCTGCGATAAAGGTTTGGAAGACTCTTCCTTCACCTTTTGCTCCCACATCGGGCATCGCCACCTGCTCGTGCGTGGCTTTTCCCCCCCCTGCCCAGTAAAGAGGCAGCTGAACTGGGGCACAACTGGGCGGCGTGTGAGGGGATGGGGGGAGAAAGTCTTGCAAAAATCCCCGTGGGTTTTCCCCCTTTCCACCCGCTTGCTTTGGCCAAGTGAGTCCTTCCAGCATCCAACTGATTGAGCATCTCTCCCAGCTCCAGGCAGGCGTGAGGATGTGGCAGGCTCGGAGAAGGTACCAGGAGAGGCTGCGCTACTTCAGGCAGAACGTGAGCGATGGGACGGGGAGTAAAACGGCTCCTTGGAGCGTGTCACCGTCTGTGGGGATGGAGGGGGACGATCCTGAGCGCGCGGTCGGATCCCTGCCTCCCCCCGCCCCGAGCGATTGCGGTGCAGCTGGAGGGAGAAATCGGCACATCCTCGCGCAGGGATAGACGGGGAGGAAAAGGTGCCTGGTGGGTCCGGAAGCCAAACTGTCTGGGTCTGTAAAGTGTGAGGAGAAAAACACTCCAGTTCCGTCAAAAACCAACAAGGACTTTGAGATGCCCATTAGAGGGGAAGGAAATTTGGGGGGAAAGGAAGTTTTGGGGGAAAGGGGTGCGTGGGCCGCGGGAAGCAAAGCTGCTCCCTGGGGTTGCTGCAGCACGTGAAACCTAGCGAGTGGAGGGGAAATGACCCCTAAGGGGGGTGAAATCCTGAAATCCCTCCTGGGCTGTGGAGACCCTCATCCCGGGAGCAGGCAGACCCCCGGCCAGATCTCCTCCGCTCCCCACGTGTTTCAGGGATGCTGCGGGGAAACATCCCCCGTCCCCTTGTTTGTCTTGGCAGATTAAAGCTGTAATTAAAATCCAGGCTTTTGTGCGAGCTAACAAGGCCCGCGGGGATTACAGGATGCTGGGTAAGTGCCTGCTCGTCTCTGCTCTGAAGTGGTTGTAATTAATTGGGAAAGGGACTCTGCCTCCTCCCTCGTTGGCCCCGCGCGGTGGGGAGGCAGCGGCAGGCTGGCCACCGGCGTCCCCGTGGCAAGCACGAGCGAGGCAGAGGCTTGGTGGTCCCTTGGCATCTGCTAGAGCTTTTTCCTTGAGGTGTCTGCAAGGAAAAAGCTGAGCTTTGTGGTCATCTTGGAGGATGAAGGCTTCTTCCAGGGGCTCTTGCTGCCCCGCTGCTCCCAAAGGCTTCCCGGGGAGGTGTCGCACAGCACGCCGCCATCTTATCCTGTGTCCTGGTGTTGCAAGAAGATGCTTTTTTGGGGAGGAGGACAGGGTGTCTTGGCGAGATGCTGTGGAGGTCTGAGGGTCCACGGTGGGGGCGGCCGCTCAGTCTTCCCCACGAGTGTTCATGGAGACGCCGTGCCTTGCTGCAGTCCACGCCAGGAGCCCGCCGCTGAGCGTTGTCCGGCGCTTCATCCACTTGCTGGAGCAGAGCCAGCACGACTTCTGGGAGGAGTCGGAGGTGCTGCGTCTGCAGGAGGAGGTGGTGAAGAGGATCCGCGCCAACCGGCAGCTGGAGAGTGACCTGGACCTCATGGACATCAAGATCGGGCTGCTGGTCAAGAACAGGATCACGCTGCAGGTGGGGAGCAGCACAGTGGTGGGGGGACCTCGGCCACCACAGTGCCCAAGCCTGTTCAGCCATCACAGAGCTGGTCCTCCCCTCCTTGGCATCACAGCTTGAACTTCTCTCTGCTTTGCTTTTAAAGTAGTTGAAGGGGTTGGGGAGCGTTGAGGTGCCACTCACTCCCTTTCCCCAGAAGCTGGGCTGAACGCCGGAGCTTGCCGGCAGTCACCAATGCTTCTCTCTCCTTGCCTGGGTGGCTCCAGGAGGTCGTCTCCCACTGCAAGAAGCTGACCAAGAAGAACAAGGAGCAGCTGTCAGAGATGATGTCTGTAGACAAGCAGAAGGGGCTCAAGTCGCTCAGCAAGGAGAAGCGGCAGAAGCTGGAGGCCTACCAGCATCTCTTCTACCTGCTGCAGGTGGGGCTGGTGGGGCTCTGCTGTGTCCCCCACAGCTGGGAGAGCAGTGGAGGGGTCCTGGCCCCCTGCCACCCCACAACACTTGAGGTTAGCTTGGTGTTCCTTGTCCCTGTAGACACAGCCTGTGTACTTGGCCAGGCTGATCTTCCAGATGCCCCAGAACAAGTCCACTAAGTTCATGGAGTCGGTGATCTTTACGCTTTACAACTATGCATCCAACCCACGGGAAGCTTACCTGCTGCTCCAGCTCTTCAAAGCAGCGCTGCAGGAGGAGATCAGGTGAGTGGCCGTGGATGTCCTGGTTTGGGAACAGGTCTGGGAAAAGGCTGGACCAGGGGCATCAGCTTGGACGCGGTTATCTCCTCTGACTGCTGCCTCCTGTGTTGGAGAACAAACACACCGGTCCATCCCCTTCATCCCATCCATCCTGTTTCTCTCTCCAGGTCCAAGGTGGACCATGTCCATGACATCCTGACGGGGAACGCCACGGTGATCCGGCTCGTGGTCAGCTTCTACCGCAACGCACGTGGGCAGAATGCCCTGCGGCAGATCCTGGGTGGCCCGGTACAGGAGGTCCTGCAGGACAAGACCCTCAGCATCCGCACCAACCCCGTGGATATCTACAAGGCGTGGATCAACCAGACCGAGTCGCAGAGTGGGCAGAAAAGGTCAGGCCCTGGGCAAGGAGGCTTAGCCCAACCACAGGGTGAGGGGAGCTGGGGTGGTGATGGTGACCTTGTCTTCCATCCACAGCAAACTCCCGTATGAGGTCAGCCCTGAGCAGGCTCTCAGCCACCCCGAGGTCCAGAGGCGGCTGGATATTTCTATCCGCAACCTCCTCACGATGACGGACAAGTTTGTCTCTGCCATCACCTCTTCTGTAGACAAGATCCCGTATGTATCTTGATGGTTTGTGTGCACATCCCTGCAGCGCTGTTGGCCTGAAGGTAGCTTCAGCAAGGCCTTAGACAGGGAGGTTGGGTGATGGGGGCCTTCCCAGTCCCTTAGCTGCTGCAGGACTGAGTTACTGCGCTGTCAACGAGGGGAAATCCAAATATCAGCGGGCGCTGCTGCTTCTCCACCAGCAATGCCCTGGCGGGCTGACCTTTGCCACTCCGTTTGTGAGCACTTCACTGCAGGTGTTGAGGTGTCTCCAAGGAAAAAGCTCTGAGCTTTGTGGTAATCTTGGAGGATGAAAGCTTCCTCCAGGGATGTCTGGGCCAGCAGCAGGGTAGGGGAAGGGAGCTGAGGGATGCTGCAGCTGCTAGCCTCGCTGAGGGGCTCCTCCATCGCCCCAAGGCTGGGGGCTTGCCGTGGCTCGGGTGATGGGTAGTAGGGATGGGGCAAGGTGGCTGAGCACGGTGCTGCCCCATGTGCTGATGGACATCTCCCTGCCCTCTCCTCAGCTATGGGATGCGCTACGTGGCCAAAATCCTGAGGACATCCTTGGTTGAGAAATTCCCTAAGGCCTCAGCAGAGGAGATCGACAAGGTACCCCGGGACTCGGGGGGTTCATGTGGCTTGGTGGGGTTCAACCACATGTGCATGTGAAGGGCCAGTGTACCTTCGCAGAAGGTCAAGTCCTCTTGAGTTAAATGTTGATTTGAAGGGTTTTTTTCCTTGAGCCATTAAGGAAATGCCAACAGCGGGCTCTTCTCTGCGCTGCTGTCCCTCTGGGAGGGTCCCACCAGGCAGCGCAAGGACAAAACAGCCTTCCCTGCTGAGCTACCAGCCCGTGTGCTCCCCAACACCCAGCCTGTCTTGTGCCCTAGATTGTGGGGCACCTGCTCTACTACCGCTTCATGAATCCGGCAGTGGTGGCCCCCGATGGCTTCGACATCGTGGACATCTCGGCCGGGGTGACCCTGCATCCTGACCACCGCCGCAGCCTGGGCTCCGTTGCCAAAGTGCTGCAGCACGCGGCTGCCCACAAGGCCTTTGATGGGGAGAACTCACATCTCTGCGGGGTGAACCAGTACCTGGAGGACACCCACAACAAGTTCAGGTGGGCACCAGGATGGCATCAGGGTGGGAGGGTGGCTGTGGGCCTGTGGCAGGGTTTTTGGGGCTGACCGAAGAGGTCCTTCTCCACAGGAGGTTCATCTCTGCTGCCTGCTGTGTCCCTGAGCCAGAAGAGAGGTTTAACATGGACGAGTACTCAGAGATGGTGGCGGTGGCCAAACCAGTCATCTACATCACAGTGGGGGAGCTCATCAACACGCACAAGGTAAGGGCATAAAGCTCATCTGCACACAAGCAGGCTCCACTTCTGCTCCCACCTCCTGGTCTTTCTGCTGCATTTCATCATGCTCCTCTGTATCCTCCCACCAGCACAGCTCCTCCCGGCCTTTTCTTTCCCTTGTTAAGAAAGCAAATAATCCAGATTCTGCAGGTTCTCCACTGCTTGTCCTTCCCTGAACCTCATAACTTTGCAGTCCCCTCTTGGGTGCAAAGAGCATTGCGTTGTTCCCAACTGGCCTTCGGTCCCCGTCTGCCCCTTTACCACTGACTGTCCTTCCTTGCACCATCCAGCTCCTGCTCGAGCACCAGGACTCCATCGCGCCGCATCACGGGGATCCCCTGCACGAGCTTCTGGAAGATCTTGACGAGCTTCCTACGGTCCAATCCCTTGTCGGTAGGTAGAATTCTGGGGCCCACCACTCATCCCAGCTGGAAGAGGTGGGAGATGGGGATGCTTTTCTTGCATGAAGCTCTAGCTGGATTGCTTTGGGCACGGGGAAGCCAGCCCTTCTGAGCCCCGCGTGGCTACTCGGGCTCTCTCTGCCCTCACAGGGGAGAACGTAGCCAGCCCGGCGGACGGCAGTGCCGAGCAGATGCTCTCCCAGCTCAGCAAAATGGAGATCTCCCTCACCCTCACTGGCAAGCTGGTGCCGGTGGCCAGCAACGAGGAGAACGACATGAGGAGCTTGTTGCTGAGGTGAGGATGGGCTCTGCGGGCTTCAGGGGAGCTTGCTGGGGTTGGGATGCCAGTTGGGAGGCAACTAAATGGCATGCTGCTCTGGTGGAGGAGGAGGGTGATGGTCTTGGAGCAGACACCTGATGTGTCCCTCTGGTCTCTAGCACCAAGCAGATGCTGGTGGACGTGATCCAGTCCCAGCCAGGAGATTCCCTCCCGGAGATCCTGCGGACACCGGCCTCTGAGCACGAGGTGGGATGAGTGAGGCTGCTGCTGGGGATGAGCTAAAAAACTTCTTGGGGAAACAGCAAACAAGCCCTCAGCAAAAAGCTGCCCTGCTCCTCTCGAAGGCTTGGCCACTGCTCTTATGCTCCAGAAGTGGCTGGGCTCTGTTTTTCAGAGAAAGCGTGTGTTTTGGGCCAGGAGAGATTCCTATCAAAGTGCGTGTGTGGGCTTTGATTGCTCCATCTCCTCGTGTCCTATGCCAGCCGTGCACCAGGCTCATCCCCTTCTCGTCCCCAGGAAGCCTCCCACGACCACCTCATGCACCGGCGAGCGCTGCAGGACGCCCAGACCCCTGCCAAGCTGAAACGCAACCGCTCCCTGGCTGCGAACAGCCAGCTGTCCATGGAGGAGAAGAAGCGCAAGATCATCCGCAACCTGCGGCGCTTGGAGAGCCTGGGGCTCGTGGACTCTGCCCATCAGTACCAGGAGCTCATCGACGAGCTGGCCAAGGTGTGCTGGAGTCTGGGGGAGACCTGAGTCAGCAGGTTACCTCTCTAAACCCACCTGAGATACCTCTCTGGTGCTTTGTTAAAGCTCAGAACGAGTTATATTGGCTTTCTCGTATGGTTTTGCGTCCTGCAGGACATCTGCAACCAGAGGCGTTACCGACAGCACCGCAAAGGGGAGCTCCTGAAGCTGAGACAGACCCTGCAGGGCCTCAACACCAAGACCTTGTTTTACGAGGAGCAAATTGATTATTACAACCAGTACATCAAGACCTGCCTCGACAACCTGGCAGCCAGCAACAAGTACGTTTCCTTACAAAAACCCAGTAAGTTTTTGGAAAAAAAAAAAAAAATTTTTTTTTTTCATTGCTATCTGGATGTGGTGAGCGCTGGAGATGTTGGGGAGGGTCTTGAAGGGGTCATGTGTGGCTGGAGACCACCTCTGAGTGTGCGGTCCCTTCTCTTCGAGGGCGAGCGGGAAGAACAAGAAGCTGCAGTCGCTGCGCTACACGGCGGCGCGGCTGTTGGAGAAGGGGGTGCTGCTGGAGATCGAGGACTTGCCGCTCAGCCAGTACGTAGCCCCTGGTCCCTGGGACGAGCTATTGCAGGTCAAAGCTTGGGCAGGTAGAGGAAAATAACCCGGGAGGAGGGTGCGCGTGGGCCCGCCGACATCCCCCCTGAGGATGGGGTGAGTCGTTTTGGGTACCGCCAGGAGAGCAGAGGGGAGGGTTGGGGTTCGGAGGGGGCTTTGGGGCTGTAGCTCTGGCCTTGCGTGTGCCGAGGGGGTTGTGTTGGGTGGGCGACCCGCTCCTTGGTTGCGTTAAAGCCGTGAAACCCCTTTTGGCAGCAAGCGGCTCCTTCCCTTCAGGTTCAGGAACGTGATTTTTGACATCATCCCCTGCGAGGAATCGGGCAGGTTCCAAGTCAAAGCCAAATTCATGGGGATTGACATGGAGCGGTTCCAGCTGCACTACCAGGTGGGGAGCCCAGCCTGGGGGTGCAGGGGGTGGGTGGTCTCCCCACACCTGGCTGGTTTTGGGGGGACTTAGAGCCCACGGGGCTCCCGGTCCCGAGCTGGGGCCACCCTCGCCGTGCATCTCCCCGCTGGCTCCCCTCTCCCCTGGGGGGTGCTGGGGGTGGGACAGCACTGGGCTGGCGGTGGGTGACGGTCACATCTCCCCCAGGACCTGCTGCAGCTGCAATACGAGGGTGTAGCCGTCATGAAGATGTTCGATAAGGCCAAGGTCAACGTCAACCTGCTCATTTTCCTCCTCAACAAGAAGTTCTTCAAGAAGTAACAGGGGTGGGTGGGTGGGTGGGTGGGTGGGCAGGGTTACGGGGAGGGGGGGGTGATGTGAACCTCGGGGTCGGTGGTCCCGGGGCAGCACGTCCCCGGGGCGGGGAAAGCCGCTGTTTGCGATGACGCTTCCCTGCCTGGACGCAGCGTGCTTGAGCATCCGCAGCCCACGGCGCCCGACGGGAGGGCTCGGAGCTCAGCCCCAGCCCTGGAGAACCTGAAATCGGTGCTGGTTGGGAGCCCCCCCGCCACTGCGGCTTGCGCAGGCGTGAGCCAGTACCCAACCCTCCCCGCAGGAAGGATGCGGCTGCCGCAGCTTTCGCAGCACGCGTAGCTTTTAAAAAATCTAGTTTTCGTGGGTGTTTTGGCTGTTTAGTTCTGGTGTTGCTACCAGCTGGCTGCTCAAGGGCACTGTGGATTTCTGGACACTACACATGGTTTTAGTGATAAAATAAAGGGTTTTTTTTAATATATATTTTTTTTCTTCCTCCCACTAAAGATGGGGAAATGTCAGAACTAGACTTTATATGGGGGGAGAGAGACTTTAGAGGCAATAACTGCTTGTGAAGACACCCGTGGGCTGTTCTCTAGTAAATCAGGGTGCAATAGGAGAGTTTTGGTCATTTTTAAAAATGAATTTCACTACCTGCCCCTCCAGCCAGCCTAGGGGCAGAAATAGAGGAGGGTGGCCCAGAGCCACCGCTGTCCCTGGGATGCCTCGGGGGACCAGAGCAGGGACAACTTCTCTCCACCGGCCCACGCTGATGCCTGGCAGCTGGGGTGGAGCAGCCCCAAGCCCCCGTCCCCTGTTCATTTGCTCTAGCGCTTTAATTAGTTTTAAAGTGTGGCGTAACGACCGAGTTTGGCCATGGCTGCTTTTAAAGCACTTTCTCCTCCATGTCACCTCCTTCCCCAACCCCCAGTGATGGGAAGGAGCTGGTACCAGTCCCAAGCCTCCTCCCAGCCCTGTCTCCTTCAGGCACAGGAGCAGCACGTCTCAGACCTGCTCCCCAAAAGACTTTTTTTTTTTTTTTTTTTTGGGGGGGACACACCTGAATAGGGGTCTCCATCGCTGCTTCAGTCACTGCCTTAGCACCTTGAGGTGGTTCAACGGTACCCTGATATATCGGAATCTAGGGCATCTGTCTTGTCTTTGGAAAGTGATGTTTGTTTGTGAGTTTTTAAGGTATTTTTTTGTTCTTTCCTTCTGTCATATAAAAGCTGCAAACTGTGCTTACCCCTCCACCGTCGGCTGTATCCCGGCTGTGCTCCCCTCGCTCATTTACTCTCAATAAATACGTATAAGAAAATACAGAATTGCTCTGGATGATCATTTCTCCCTAAACCAGCTCTGTGGTCCTCACCTGCCCCTTCTTTCACTTACTGGGTGCTCTCAGGCTTTTGGCATTTCCTACAGCCCCCCCCGTTCCCGAAGGAAGGTGCTCCCCCAGCTTACGGTGATGGGAATCGGTGCCGCGTGAGCCGGGACCTGGCTGCCTGGAAGCAGCGCTGAGTCAGACCCCGAGGCATCGACTCAGCTCTTGCATGGGAAATTTAGGCCACTTTCAGACACACTTAATTCTTAAATAAATACTATGATTACATCTCATAAAGACTATGATTATATCTCTAAAAGAATGAATTGGGATCGAGCTGCAGCTCTCTTCTAGTTTTAAAATAGGAGCGGGCTGCGGTTAACCTGTTGGGTGCTGCGCCATCAGCTGTGACACGATCCCTGGGAGGTGCTGGTGCCTGTTACCCCCGTTATCACGGGGCTTTTTTCTTCTGGTTATTTTTTTTTTTTTTTCCCCCCCCTTCTTCCTTACCGGTGGCTTCTCTGGCTGCGGCTTGGCGTGGTTTGTTTGCCACCAGCCACCTCCAGCAGCCGTTGGCTTTGCAGGAACGGCACTTGACACTCTTAAACTATTTATATGTGATGTTTTGGGGATGGAGGGGGGAGCCTGCTGTAAAGAGCTCTGCATAATGATAATAATCCCCTGCTCTTCGTTAAGCACAAGCTTTGCATCAGTCGCAGCACAGGACTTAGTGTTTCTGTGGAAAAGGTGATTTTTTATTTATTTATTTATTTATTTTGCTCCCGGAAAGCTGCGTGGTGGCCAGCCACATGACTCAGAAATTGGGTGCTGGCTTTTGCCTCCCTGCCCACGTGTTTTGAAGAGGAGGTCGGAGCGGGGGAAATTCAGCCCTGGAAATGCTGCAGGAGGCCTGTGCGCCGGCTCAGCCCCAGCGATTTCCCAAGGCAGCTCCACTAGATGTCATTGCAAGCTGGGGGAAAGCGCCATGGCCGGGGGGAGCCCAGGCACCGGCCGTGGGTGCTGTGCGGTGCCGCGTGCTGTGGGTGCTCCGGGCACCCTATAGCATCACGGGTACCAACAGCATCCTGGGTCCCGGACGTCACCTCGCTGCAAACGCACGTGGGGTAACCCCGGCCGGAGGGATGGATCGGTCGCACGGATCCCAGGGCGTGCAGTCCAAATGTGGGACAAAGGGAGACTGAGGCACACAGGTGAAGGTGACTTGTCCTCGCCCACGTGGTCCTTGGCCTCTCCTCTTTTCCCAGGGGCGCTGGGCTCACTGGGGGCTGCGTGGTGCTTGCCCAGGCTGGGACAGTCAGCTTGAAAGGGGACGGGGAGGAAAGTCAGGTCCTGCCCCAACCTATTGCTAAAACCATCTGGAAAGGTGTTATTTGGGAACGGGGAGAAAGGGACAGATTTGGGTGCTCTCTGAGGTTCATATTTCACCTAGCCCAGCTCCAGGGGGTCCCGCACAGCACCTTGCACCCATGCAGCATCCAGCGCCCAGGGCCACGTGCGCTCCCCGCATGGCCGCACGCATCGTGCTTGCGCTCAGTCCGCTGCTGACCTCCTTGGTCTGCGCTCTTGCACCCGGCTGTGATCGAGGGTCCCCAGCTCCGCAGAGGAGCTGGCGGCTGTGCCACGCTGTGCCGGAGGGTGCTGGGGAAGGTGCCGCATTCCCTAGTTCCCATGCAGCCCCTTAACTAGCCCTGCTTCCTCCAGCCCCGTTCCCTTCGTTAGGTATTGCCATAATTGCCTCCAGGAGCATAAACGAGCTGCCAGATTGGTGGGCTTTAAAAAAGATGAGAGGAAAAAAGGGTATGAGAGGGGGTTAAGAGAAGTATGTGTATAAGTAGATGCATATGTGTGTGCGTGCGAGAGGGAGAGAAAAATGGCGTGGGGTATGGGATATATAACCCCTGCAGCCCGTGGCACTTGGCATTCGCAGGAGTTAAGGAGCTTGGAGGCAGCTGCCAAGTGCAATCAGTGTGGATGGGTGCCACCAGACCCACCCTGGGGCTGCTGCCCTGCTCCTGGGTGGGAAGGGGGCTGCTGGGTCTGGGATTTCCCATATTTTGGGAGGAAGAGGTGAGATAGGATGGAGGAGGGCAGGAAGGGTCATGGCTAGGAGCTTGCTGTCCCGGGAGCATCCTCTATCCACCCCAGTACAGTTGCAGGAATCCACAAACCCAAAAAGGATGAGAAGTTGTTGAATTGGGCTCAGAAAGCTGCTGCTGCGAGTCCTGATCCCACCAACTCGGGGGCTGCCCAGCCCGGCGGAGCGGTGCTGGTGTGCTTGGTGCTGGGCAGGCTGGCTCCAAGGCAGCGCTCCGGGAGAGCTGCTCTCCCCCGGCGTCACGTGCTGCAGCGATGCTAATCCTGTTTTGAAAGCCCGCGCCCCACGCTGCACCTGCTAATCCCCCTCACTAACGCGGCTGCGGGGCTCGGGGCTGCTGTGCTGCCTCGGCACGCCCCGGGGTGTCCGTGCACCCAGGACCCCTCCACGGGTGCACCCGGCCGTATCCGCAGCCTCTCGCCTTCAGCCTTGAGGATGCTCAGGTGCTCCCTGCCCTGTGCTAAAGGGTGCTGAGTCCCAGACACCCCCCCACCCCCCCCCAAACCACACTGTTGGATAGAGGCTGATGTAAAAGTCAGCAGGGCTGGACCGTACCTGGTGCATCCCAGCCCCGAGGTCAGGACATCCCAACAGCCTGGGAAAGCACCGCGGCCGCCCAGGAGGAAGGATTCACCTTACTTGGCCAGCCTGGCTTCGGCACAGCCCCGATTACTCAGCACCCGAAGACCTCGCCTGCAGCACCGAGGAGGTAGGTGAGCGGCTCCAGCCTGCCCGTGTGGGACTCGGGGTGCAGCACGGGTTTGCCGGGCTCCTCCCCAGAAGCAGCTCCCTTCCCGGCATTGCCGGGAGCTTTGCAACGCGGCTCCTGCTGGGATGGCGCAGGCTTCGTGCGCTTAAGAATAATATTGTTGTTCCCTTCCGATGGTAGCAGCTTCCTCGTGGGAGAGGGGAAAAAGCACAAACCGAACTGGGGAGAAAATAAGAGGGGAATGTTTGCCGACTGTCTGCTGTGTGTTGTTGCTGTTTGTTGTGTTTCTGCGGTTGCTTTGGCAACCCCGGGAAGACATGCCAGGCTGTAGCATCGCGGGTACCAGCGCTCCGTGGCGAGGAGCCGGCGCTCCGCTCGGTTGGGTGAAGCTGCCGGCCTGGTAGCAGCCCCCGGTGGGGCCGGGGACCTTTGGGGCTGGGGGGGATCGATGGGGTCACCTTTGCACCCAGCTCAGCTGCTGCCCTCCTGGGTGAGCCTGGGACGGGCGCTTGCTTCGCACCCCTGGGCCACCGCATCCTCCGAGAGGGACCTGGCTCTGAGACGAGCAAAGAAAGAGCGGCTTAAGGGCCCGACGGGTTATCCGTGCCCACGGGGACAGCAGCTAGCCCCACTGTTCCCCGGGAGCCTGGGGAGCCTCTGGGCTCATCCCCTTTCCTTCTTGTCCAGAAGAAAGAGAGCAAAGCAGCAGTGTCGAGGGGCGGCTGCTGCAGGGTGCACAGCTCCCAGGAGGGGCTGCGAGGGCGTCGGGTAATGCCGCACGTGGGTGCGCGCGTATCCGTCCAGGACAGGAGTCGGTGCACCAAACCATGGCCTAATGCAGGCAGGGTTAAGCTGCTTTCTGTCTCCTGTAGCTTCGTCTCCTGCTTTGCAGGCTGGGCAGCGCGGGGTGGAGGTGGCCGCTGCCTGCGCAAGCAGCGAGGGCTGGAGCCAGGCGCCCGATGGGCAAGTTGGGGCTGGGGTGACCAGGGCAGAGGAGGGGACAGGGGCCAAGAGCGGGCTCGGGGAGGACGGCGATGCTCCCAGAGTCCCTCGCTCCCTCCCGCAGCCCCGGGAGCCGTTCCAGCGCTGACATCCGTCAGAGCAGGAGCCGTGTGTGCCCTGCAGCATCCCCAGGGCAAAGCAATCGGGGTGGGCGAAGACTTTGCCCCTGGGGGCCAGGAACCGCTCTGTGCAGCCAAAGCAGCACCAGAGATGCGTGTTAACTCTTTGGGGGCTGCAGCAGGAGAACTGAGCTCCTCGGGCACCTGGGCATGGTCCTCCCCGAGCCTGCAGACCCCAGTGCTTTGCAGGTTATTCCTGCAAGCCAAGAGTTTGGGGGCTCTGTGGCTTTCCATCCTGCTTTGCACAAGAAGTGTCAGCACGGAAAGGTTGCAGCCTGTCGCTGGTTCGAAGTGCCAGTTTAATGAAATTATTTAATTGCCACATCTCCAAACGGCGCTTATTTTAACTGAAAGGAGAGGCCTGATGAGGAATCCTGCCCTGAACTGGAAGCTGACTCATTCTCCTCCCAGTCCCAGGGTCAGCGCTGGATTGCAAATAAACACACCAAATTCCCACTGCTCGGTTCTGGGAACGTGCTCCCGGCCCCGCGCAGAGGGCAGGGACCCGGGAAGGGGCTGGGTATCCGCCTGCCTCCTGCTGCATCCTCCCGCCCGAGGAGCAGGGGGACTTCGGTGGCACCTGGAGCCATCTTGGGGTGGGAGAATAAAACCCCTGGGGCTCGGGGGAGGGAAGCACCACTTTGCTCTGACGAGGGTCTGAAAAATCCCGAAGCGCAGAGATTCACTGCCCTGTTCCCTCTCCCAAATGGAGAGAGCAAGGATCAGGCCCCAGCTCTCTTGCATCCTTGCTGCAGCTACCAGGTGAGACCCAATTCCCATGTCCAGCCCTGTGGAGCCCCATCCCGTCCTCGGTGTGTGGTTTCCATCACAGCATCTTCAGCCTAAGCCCAAGCTTCAGCCTAAGCCCAGGTCTCGGGAGCAAGGAGAGCTGAAGCCTGGAGAGGACAGAGCTGGGACCTGAAGCCGCGTCTGACTCCCAGGATGCGGGGGGGAGCGCTTTCCGCCCCAAAAAACCTCCCTGCGTGGGGCTGAGCAGAAATGGGAGCCGTGAGTCACCCCCGTGGCTCCTGCTGAGGGCGAGGCAGGAGCGACCTTGTGCTGCTGAGCCGGCGTGGGCTGGGGGCCGTGGCCCCGCCAGCCACGGGAAGGGGAAGCTTTTGCTCAGCACGGATGCTCCAGGGGAAAGAATGAGCCCTGGGGCTGAAACCGCCGGCCGGAGGGGACCGCAGCAACAGGCACGAGGTCAGGGGAGGTCTGGGGGCTGCCCCGTCTCTGAGGGGAGAGCACGAGGGCTTGCTGGAGCAGGGAGGCAGGATTTGGGCACCCCTCCACCCGACCCACCGGGCTGTGTGCGCTCTGAGCCTCGGCGAGCGGCCCCGGGGATGCTGCGAGTCACCCCGGGACACGACTCGCTCTCCTGTGAAACTCCGGAGGAAAAAAATAAATCTCCCCTCCGCTCTGTTCCTGCCACCCTGTCCTCAGCCTTGGGATCCTTCCAGGCTGGCGCTCGTGAATGTTTTCCCCCCCTGTCAACTTCTTTTGCTTGAATCAGCGGACGTGACTCACCAGGAGGAAAGAGCGAGCTCGGGCGAGCTGCGCTCCAGCCCGCGAAGGCGACAGCGGGTCCCTGTGGGTACGAGGGCCGGTGCGGCTGAACGCCACGGGACCGGTGTTGCAAACCCCCTTTGCCTGCGAGGAGGCAAAATTCTGGGGTGCCGCTCACCTCCGTCCCATGGCTGTCCCCTCCCCGTGCCCAGCCCAGTGGGTGCAGCAGGGTGGGAACTGGTTGAGCCGGCGTACCCTGTCCCGGCAGAGAGGGGAGATTCCTCTGGCAGTGGGGGAGACCTTTGGGGGGGGGGGCTGCAAGACACGCCTGCATCTTCATCACCGGGGTGGCCATCGCACCCCGAGGGGACCGGGTGCCGGGGACCTGCGTCACCCTTCCCAGGGGACTGTCGGAGGGGAGGAGCGGGCAAAAACCCAACTGGGGGGGAAAGATGGAGAAAAAAAAAAAAAATCACTCTGTGGTGGGTTTACTCCTCCTGGCACCGGGTTAGGGGAGCAGCCGAGCAAGGGTGCCAAATCTTGGCTGGATTAAAATTAAAGAGATCAAGCAGCCGAGGGATTAGGGAGTCAAGAGAGCAGAGCCACCTGCGGGGCGGGGGGGGGAACCCTATGGAGGAGGATATGCCGGAGCTCCAGAGAGAGGTGTGCAAGGCCTGGGCTTTGGAGCGATTAGATAAGTGAATCAGGGCCTCGGAGCGATTAGAGAAAGAAATCAGGTTTTACACCAATTAGGTAAAGTCCCCGAGCGATTAGATACAGTGGTGGCTGCAAAGAAAGGTCTCCCAGCGGTCCTCGGTACAGATAGGGCTGAGAATTGATTAAAGGAGCATCAGAGGCTGAGAGCAATTTGATAAGAAAACAAAACAGTGGATCAATTAGCCTGGGAAAGAGGACGAGGCCGGGCGATAATGAGAATAGGGGAGCGGAGCCGGGAAAACCAACCCCTACGGCTCCTACCATGGGGACGGGGACGGGGACGGGGTGGGATGGGAGGAAAACGCTCCCAGCTGGATCCTCCAAGGGCTGTGGGGACCTGGGGCACTGAGCTGAGTTTAATGGACTGTTTCAGCTTGACATTAGCACGGGTTAATTCGCAGCCTGGCCTAAAGACGAGTTTATCGTTGGCTGTGGCTAGCGTGAGCCCCGTGCAACTCATCACGGGATGCAGCGAAGCATCTCCAGGCTGCTGCTCCTCTGACCAAGGAAGCCTTCCTCCTCCAACCAAGGGAAGCAGCAAGTTCTTCACTTCAGAGAATTTCTTTTTTTTTTAAAAAGCAGGTTTTGCTCTGGGCTCACACCGTCGCACACCTGGAGCAAGTTTATTCACTGGAAACGCAGTTATACCAGAGTAACTCAGACCCGAGTCCCGTCCCAGATGCTCTGGGAGCTTTCAGATACGGGCGCCAGACGAGCAAGCAATTAAGTAACTCAACGGAGCCTTGAAATAATTAGACCAAGGAACGCAGCTCCGGCAGATGAGTTCAGTGAAGAAATGGGAGTGTTGGAGAGACGGAGATGAGAAGGGTGATCAGGTCTCGGCACAATTATCTAGAGAAAGTCTGCTCCAGACTGATTAGAGGAAGGGAAAAGAGCTTTCCGGGCAATTAGGTGAGGGAAATCAACTCTGGGCAGGAAGAAAATAGACTATGGAAGAGATTGGGGTGGGAGATAGAGAGTATCTCTGCTCCTGACTTAGACAAGGGAGCTCGATAAGGGCTTTCTGACGCGCAGGCAGAAATGAGGATTAGGGGGGATTAGGGAGCAGAGGTGGGTGTGCAGCGGGTGCCCAGCACCGGGCACTGGGAAAGAGGGAGCGGGGAGGGAGGTGGCAGGCTGTCCCCGGCACTGAGCAGGAGAAACCGAGCTCTGCACCTGGGGAACGGGAGGAACAAAATCCCGGGATTAGGGCTAACGCAATAAAACGGGGGTCCTGACCCGGCGAGGGAGCAGTCAGGATGGTCCTGGGTCGGAGCGGGGAAGGGAGTCGGGTGCTATTTCCAACCCATCACATGGCAAGATGCTTCCTTAAGCTGTAAAACAGGATTAGTCCCTCGTGCCCGGAGATGCGAGGAGCCGGCAGGTACTTTCTGCACGAGGGACTTTGACTTTAGGGCAGGGGAACCAGCAGGAAGGGAGCGTGGCCGGGGAAGAGCAAGGGGCGAGCAGCACCCGGGACGTGCCCCGCGGGCACCCAGTGGTCCCCGGCCGAGCCGACGGGAGCACGCCGACGGTCGTGCAAAACGGGGTACCCTCGGCAGCAAGCTTTAGCCCAGGTTTTGGGGCGCTGAGCCACCGTGACAGAGGTAACAACGGTCGGCTGCAGCCCAAGGTCGTGTGGCAGGTCAGTGGCAGCTGCGGCTAGAAAGTGCCGAATCCTTTGGGAACGGATGCATTTGCTATTTAATTAGCCTTGACTGCCGCTGGAGCAGATTTTGCTGGTCTTTTCCTCTCTGAAGCTGGCCCCGGCTTGAATTCGCAGGGCTCTCTGAGGCCAGATTCCTTATGCTTTTTTTCCTTCCTTGCCCTTTTTTTTTTTTTTTAAAAAATTCTTGCACATAAAAAAGGAAAGCGGAGGGAGGGAGCACAGCATCACCCGAGGCACATGATGCTGACTCTGGTGCTGCTGGAAGGGGAAGCTGTGGTTTGGCTGCTGGGTCATATTTTGGCCTCTAGAAATGACCCTCTTGGAAAGATAAGTGGTGGTGTGCCAAGCTCGGTCAGGGGGATTCGCGCGCATCCCCCGGGAGAGGCGGCAGCGTCGGCGGCGGGATGGCTGGAGCGGGAGCGAGGGACCTCACGAGCAGTGAGCCGGGACGATGCTCAACCCCTGGGCACTGCTGCGCCGTGTCCTTGCGGCGATGGGGCTCAGCCCCGGCCGCTCAGTTCACACCGGGCTGCAGGGGAAACCAGCTTCCATGCCTTTCCCACCACAAACCGTTCAGCCTCGAGGGCGACGCGCTGGAAAACAAGCCCCGAGTTAACCCAAGCACCCTTGCAGATCACGGAGATTGTTTATTTATTTATTTATTTATAATTTTTAATTTACTTTTTCTTTTTAAAAAAAATCAATTTACCTTTTTTTTTCTTTTTTTTTTTTTTACAAAAATAAATTTAATTTACTTCTTTCACTCCCCATTTGCACTCGTGAGGTTTTGCCACAGCTCCCGACGGGTGATCGCGAGTGATGGAGAGCAGAGCCAGGGCCAGCCGGGTAAGGTCTCCTGGACACTCGTCCCTCCTGGGCGTCACAGTCCTGCTTTTAACAGCAGGAGGGAAGCTCTGACATATCTCCTTCACCCTTTGGCCTCTCTGCTGAGCTCGCCAGGACGAGCCTGGTTTCTGTGGGGTGACAGCGTTATCTGGGGCACGAGCAGAGCCAGGCTCCGCTCTGGTCCCTGTTTCTTCGCCGGCGGTGGATATCCACAGTAGATAGCAAGCGAATCGCCCCCCTGGGACTCCACGTGCTTCACCTCCCGTCGGCGGGATGGAAACGGGGCTTGGTGGTACGCTACAGCCCAGCAAAGCCCCGAGAGAGGCGTGTGGATCCATCCCTCGGAGGCCTGAGGGTGCATCCTCCTCCCAATTCCGAGATGCTGCTTTTGTTCAAACCCTAATGTGGATTTCAGTGTTTTCATGATTTTTTTTTTCTTTTTTAATTTATTTCCCGCCCCCCCCCCCCCACTTTCCAATTCTGATGAAAAATGTATTTGGGGGAAAATAGAAATATTTAGACATTTCCCTGACAGGCGGTAGAGCTGGAAGGGTTCTGAAGCGTGCACGTGCGCGCTTATGAAACCTCAGCACAAAGAGTCGGGCTCAGGGACGCGTGCGTCCTCGGCAGCCGTGCTGTGAGCTGCATCACAAGCCCCAAAGGGTGGAATGTCAGTGCTCACCCGTGACGGGTCATTCCTCCTTCCAGCAGCCCAGCATAACGTTGCCTTCAAAAGCTAGATAAGAAAATGGGTTTGAGCTGGTTCAGGGGAGATATTTTTGGAATATATATGTATACGTACCCTCCAAATCTCATGCATATAAAAAGATATGTAATATAAAAATATCTATTTCTCATGCATATATGAAAAATTAGAAATATTTTTCGTTTTACGCTGTGCATCTCCCAGGGCTGGAAAGCGAGTTGGTGTTTATGGCTCATACCAGCCACTCGCATTCCCATCGGCGGGGCGTCTGGGCGCAATCAGACGTTGGGCCAGCTGTACCTTGAAAGGGCCGGGGGGAAAAGCCAATCCGGAGCCCCGCGATGCTGCGGGGACCTTGAGGGGTGTCAGCGAGCACTGCTGGGGACAGAGCTACCCTCCTCTGTGCCGACGAGCCCAGACCTCCCTTCCCAGGAGGCAGAGAAATCCCCAGCCCCGAAACTTGCCTTCCCCACCCCATTTTTCTCTTGCTCACGCCCTCAGGTTTTGGTCTCGGGGAGATGTCAGCCGCAGAGAAGGGCTGGCTGCGTTGCCCTGAGCGGAGGGCGGCTGCGGAGGGGATGGTTCCCATCCTGCACCCCCACTCCCTTCATCCCGGCTGCGCCGGCTTCACCCCGTGGCTTTGCCTAATTCCGTGGGGGGGGGCAGAGAGCCTCCCTCCGCACCCCGGCAGGACCCGCCGGGTCCCCGCTGCGTGAGCTCCTGGGACATGGATGCCACGTGCGTGGTGGCGTCTGTGCAGCGCCGTGCGCTTGGGGCTGCCGAGCTGCGCTCTGGGGAGCGAGAGGGGCTGGAGCTCCTTTTGCCTGGACTTAGGAAGAGGAGTTCAAAGCCCACTTGCCTGGAGACCTTGCAAAGGCATTTTTCCTGCTCCAAATTTCAGTGAGATTTTTTTGCAGAGATGTTCAGTTGCCCCTTCCCTCCCCGCCCTTTTCTAGCACGCTGCTGGGGCAGGGGAAAGAAATGCATTTAAATAGTTTTGCGGCTGCAAAAAAAAAAATCTCTGCTGCTCCGGATTACACGCAGCCTCCGAACTACCGGGGTGGGAAGATGCTGGGGCAGGGCTGCGGCAGCGAGACGATGCGTCCCGGTCCCTGGCCCCAGCCCCTGCCTGGTGGGAAGAGCGAGGCAGGGTGAGCTGTTCCCAAAGCTCCTCCAAACCGCCCCGTTGTCCTTGTGTCCCTTCGGGAGGGGACCCAGAGGTCTGGTTTTGCCCCGTGGCTGCGTGCCCTTGGTCTGGGTGGACCTTTGCTGCGGGGTGGACAGACCTACGGCGGATGGGAAAGGGTGGGAAGGGGAGGTGGTGTGGCCATGCGGTGGGGTCTGCAAGCCGGCTGTCTTTTCCGTTAGTGGGGTCGGGCTCGCTCGGAGCACGTGCATCCTTGGGCGGTGCGGACATCGAGGGTGTCAAGGCAGTTTTGCTCCCTGGGGTCAGGGTGGCCGTGGCAGGGAAGTGCTGCAGTGGTGGTTTTCCCATCCGTCGGTGCCGGTTTTGGAGGTCGGAGAGCAGCACGGGGGGGCAGCGGGTTGGTGGGAGCACCGGGGCTCGCTGCCCCTTCCCGCAGCTCCCACATGCATCCCGGCTCCATCGTTAGCCTGACCCCTGATTACACTCCGCAGGCTCTGCATCGCTGCTGTTGCCCCGGCAACGTGTCGTCGCCACAGCAACCGTGACAACCTTATGTTCATTAATTTAAAAAGGTTCACAGTGTAACAAATGAAATAGTTATAAGCTTGTCAGGGTGTTAAGGAGCAGGGGCTGACAACTTGCCCCCCCCCCAGCCTGTGCCTGCCGGAGCAGCCCAGCCCCGGGGAGCAGCTCTGCCTCGAGATGCCGGTCCCAGACCCTCCAGCCTGGCTCCATCACACCAGCCTTAATTGCAGCAATTAGTTTGGGCCAGGTTTTGGAGCATCCTGGCCGTGTGGCATCGCTCAGTGACCTCCCCGGGGAGATGCAGACCAGGGGTCAGATGCAGGTGTGTGGGGGGGGTGTCCGCGGCAGAGGGGGTTTTGGGGGGTTCAGACCGAAGATGTTTCCTGCATTGGGGCATCCATCCTGCGGCACCGCCGATGTCTAGAACAGAGTCGGGGTTACCCCTCTGCACTTCCCTGGAGCGAGCACGGGGGTCTCTCAGAGCGGATAATGATTTTCATACAACCTGCAGCACCGTAGCGTCTGCACTATTAAAATTAATATCTTTACCTTTGTACCCAATACGGTTGAGAGGGGAGGGGGGAGGATGAACGAACCAAATACGTGATTATATATCTCCCGTTTCCTTAGGAAACATGGACAGCATCACAGATACCCTGAACAGCCCATCTCCTCAGCTGGAGGACGTTAATCCCGGGCGGCTGAGCCCAGCAGCTGGGGTAAATCAATGTTTTCCTTGAAGTCCCTGGGCCAGGTTGCTGGCAGGTACGAATAGGTGTTGCAAAACTGAAGATAATAAAGGCACGGCAGTTGATGCCAGTTGAGTATCTGGCTCTTACTTCATTATGTATTATTTTGTTGAAATCTCAGCAGACTTCAAGTTGACCGTAACCCTTTAATCTCAAATAAAGGCCATCCTCTGTTTGGCTTTTTGGAAGTGGAAATGTGAAAGGAACCGGTTTAAAGAAAAAAAAAAAAAAAATCTCCTATCATTGTGATTCCACTTGGCCAGCTGAGAATAAGGTCATTTTCAGCAAGAAAAGTGGCCGTTTTAGTTAAAAATAAAAATGGTGAATTCTGGGCCACATCCGTTCCTGCTGAAAGCCGGCGCTGGGATTGCACCGGTTTTTGCTAGCTGGGACCCAGCATTTCCCGGCTCCGATGGCTCGTGCCCGTGGTCCCTTGTGCTGGCTTAGTGTCGTTTTGGGGACCAGATTTTGCCCTCATTTCAGCCCTGAGCTGCTTTCCTCGCGCACGAGAGGCGCTTCTTGCCGGCTTACGGCAGAGCGATTGCTCACCCACGGGTTTCAAAGCCCGACCCCGCTCTCCCCATCCCCGCGGCCATCCCCGCCGGCAAATGAAGCACAGGCAGGAGCTGGTGTCGGAGGATTTGCGCGGTGCGGGGGGGGTGTTGGCCGCTACGGCCCCGCTCTCTGCCCGGTGCTTCGGGGCTGAGCAGCCTCCGCAGGCAGCAGCGGGAAGAGAAATCTGGTGAGCACCCGCGGGTGCTCGTCTCCTCGCCTTCAAGAGATCCTTCAAAATCTTTCTCAATAATTAAACAAGCAAGGACTAAAAATAGCACCGAGATCTACTATATGTGGCAGGATAATTTAAGGGGAGAGCAGGGAACAAAATGTCCTCTGTGTCCCAACCTTCCCCCTCCCCGACGACTCGGTGGGCGCCAGCCGGACACGGGGAGCGTTCCCTGGAAGAGGCTCTTTGGCAGCTTTTTTATGTCATGGTGGGTTTTGGAAGGGCACGGCAGCCTCGGCTGGGGGGGAGGACGGTTCCCAGGCTGCGGGGAGGAAGGGACCCACTTGGGCACCCCGTTCTTCTCCTCCGCTCCGGGCACCGGCAGCAGGTACCCGAGATGTCCTCCGCAATGAGCCGGTGGCACAGTCGACCACCCGGCCCGTGGTTCGGATGCTGCCATGTACGGCAGCCCAGGAATAGCATCCCGGCAGCCTGAGCCTTAAACGCCCGCTCTCCCGAGGCCTCGCTTAGCTTCAAAGCTCGCCAGCATGAAAGCAGATCTGCGGTGGAGCAGATGAGCCCATCGCCTGGAAGGTGAAGGTGCCGCTCGAGCCTCTGCTCGTGGGACAGGGCTGCCAAGGGGATGCCCAGGGCCGGGGAGGGCTCAGCCCCTCAGGGTGCAGGGACTCAGGACCATGCCCGTGCCGTGCTCTCCCTTTGAGGGGGGCTTGTGCTTCTCTGTCCCGTGGGAAGAAGCAAAATGGGACTCGGTGTCAACGTTCCCAGGGCACAGAGATGTGAAACGGGGCTGCAACCGCCACTCAGAGTGTAATTAATTATTCGGGCTGTGAGACGGCAGGGTCAGCCGGGATGCTGCACAGCAGCAAGGTCTTCTTGCGGCGTGGAGGAGCCCATGGGGAAAGGGAGCAGGGCTGGATGCCGTGGGAGCTCTGGGATGCCTGGAAAGAGGAGAAGGGGAAGGGATTAGGAAGGGATAGCAGCGCCAGGGGCAGGGCGAGGGAGGGAGCCAGCCTTGCTGCCTCTTGGTCCCTGTTCGGGGCACCCCAGGACCTGCCCCGGTCCCCAGACGGGGTTCCCGGCCCGACCCCCCTAAACTCCCTCGCAGCGAAAGGCAAACGGCTCAGCCACGCATTGCATAACTGGGAAAAAAGGCGTCCTCCGGAGCCGAGTGGCTGCCGGCCAACGTTTGGCATTAAAGTGGAGCAGAGGATACCGGGAGGGGAGCGCGGATTAGGCGGGGGGGGGGGGAGATGGGATCAAGTGAGCAGCAGCGAGGGCAGCCTGGCCGTGGCCTTGCGGGGAGGGGGGGTCGCACTCCCAAGCGCCACGGCCGGGAGAGCTCCGGCCTTTTTCCGTGGTGCAAAGCGTGGCAGCACGCAGCCGAAGCCGCGGTGCAGAGCACCGGGCACCTCCCATCCCCGGCGAGGCTCAGCAGCGCTGAGATGGGTCGGACCCCGCGGCTGGGAGGCTGCTTTGACTCACGGGCGATAAGGACCTCACCCAGGAGAGGTTTTGTGTGCGTGCTGGGCTCGGTTTGTGCAGGTTTAACTGGCTGGGCGATGGGGAAGGTGCTGGGCCCTTTCATTAGGGCCGGGCGTGCGCGCAGAAATTGCAGATAGCGTCTCAAGGAGGGTTGCAGGAGGGAAACAGCGATCGTCGTGTTCAGCAAAAGAGGTTCTGGCTGCAGATACCCAGATCTTTGCTTTCTCCAGGCTGCAGAGCACGGAGCTGCTCTGGATCTCGCGCTCTGATTCAGCAAGACGTTAAGGCTTGTAACTTTTGGGAGTTCCTTGAAATTGGGCTGCTCCCAATCAGCAGCTACTCCTACACACGAAGGATATGCACTTGCTCGGGGAGCCTGCTGAAGCTCTACCCCGCCGGCTGCTGCAGCCCCGCGTTGCACCAGAAAAGGGAGAGTGTAGCTGCAGTTTTCTGCTTTGGAGGAAAAAGGAGAGATCGAGTTAATTTGAAGGTGCAAGATGCTCCACGGTGGTTTTTTTTTTTTCTGAGATAGATGTTTTCCCAGCCTCAGTTGGCTGATAAGCTGCATGCCGGGCTTAACCCTCGGGGATGCTAAAAGACACCTCCTTTGCCGATAAACCCCCAGCGGCAGGAGTTGGGGGATGCTCTGCTGTGCCCGCTCTGCCCCAGGTACTGCCGCTGTCCTAACTGGAAACCTCCAACATGGAACGGCAAAGTTGCCACCAGCTTGGGCTTAGCTCAGCCAGGCTGGGCTGAGCTAAGCCCCGGCTGGGTTTGCTGCCTGCAGAAGCTTTTGGACATTTCCCAACAGGGTTCAGTCCCGGCGGTTACCCCAAGGAGCATAAGCCGTGGTGCGCAGACCCCACACCGTGCCGTACTGCGGAAGGGTGAAGGCAGCAGCGTGCCGGGGCTGCCGGCAAATAGTCCTGACCTGTGGCCGGGCTCGAGGCTCAGCCGACGCTTTGGGACAGCAGCGGGGTCCTACCCCCCCACCCCAATTTATCAAGGCCGGTGGCCCGGCGATCTCCAAGCTGGTCCAAGCCTCCAGCCAGCCCCGGTAGCCCAGCTGCGGTCACCCTCCCTTCGCCTCCGTGCCCTGAGCGGGGTGTCGGAAAGGGTGAGACCGAGCCGTTCCCGCGGTGGGTCCGGTGCTGGCCCTGGGGACGCTGAGACAGGGCTGCCACTGCCTGGCCTCCGCGGAGGGCTGGCCTGACTCAGTTCCTCTCTCGGCCGCAGACGGTCTGTGGGGCTTTGGGCAGGACGCTGAGGGTGGCTGCCTTCTGCAACTAGCTTTTTTTGGTGGTTTTTTTTTTTTTTAATTTTTTTCCTCCCTCTCTCGTGGTGGCTCCTGTCGGAGGGCTCGCCGCAATGGTTCCCACTCACCCATCTGTCTGCCTTCGAAAGCAGAGCGTTTCACAGGGCTGGCTGCGAGCACGGCAGTGCGGGCGATGCCGGCGGCACCGAGCAGGGGCTGGGGATGCTCGAGGGGGAGGAGGTTCGGGGCTGTGAGTTTGTGCCCTGGGAAAGTGCCCAGGGAGCTGAAGGGTGGCACATTTGCACTCAGCTTTGCAGCAAAATCAGGGTCAGAGCCAGGAATCTCCGTCCCCCAAGAGCCCGGTGGTGCCAATGGCAGTGGCACGCTGCCCGGGCTTCCCGGCCTTGGGGCGAGGATCAGGGCGAATCCCGTTTTAAGGCAAAAGGTTACGGGCGGGAAGGAAGCAATCATAAAGCAAACACCACAGCGTTCTCCAACCGCACATGGCTTTGGCACAATAAATAGAAGGGAAGGGACAAAAATAGCCCCCAGGGTTGCAGTGTGGACACAGAGAGGAAGCAGGGCTGTTTCGGGGCCGGGGGTTGCTCTCCCGACCCACCCCGAAGCCCTGAGTCACGGGTAAGTTGATGTCCTGCAGCGCTGCAGCTGTAAGACAATATCCAGGAGCAGAAACGATGAGCGGGCTTCAGGGAAGGCGCCCGAGCCCTCGCAAAACTCGCCGCGCCCCACACCTGAGCCCTCGCAAAACTCGCCGCGCCCCACACCCTTGCAGGGGTCTGGCGCTTTCCCTGCGTGCGAACCCCGTTCCCAGCCCTTAGGACCCAGACGAGCTGCACCTTAATTTGGGCACAGGCAAAACCCAGATGTAAAGGCACAAGGGCCGGCCCGGGGTCTGGCAGCCGGGGAAAAAAACCCCGGGAGCCTGGCTCTGGATTTTGGAGCCGAATCTGCGAGCCTGTCTAATGCAAGCTGCTTTCCCTGGCCGCCAGCGCTTCTGGTCCGCATTTGGGGTGGATTTGGAGAGCAGCGGGGAGGAAGGGAGGATGCGGGCACGGACCTGGAAGCAAAATGTTTTCACGCTCCCATGCAAGCCCAACTACGGGAGAGAGAGGAAAAAGCCTCGTCCCACCCCAACCTGCACTGCTTCCCCCCGCCTTCCCCCTGGGGTGACACCGGGAAACACCTCCCGGCTGCACCAGGACCTGGCTGCAATTTGGGGCATGGGGGGGGGTGAACCCCCACCCCCCACCCCCCGCAGGGCTCCCGTGCCCCCCTCCCCGCGCAGCCCCGCTGCTGGGGTGCGCAGCTGGAGCCCTCGCAGGGCCCTGCCGCTTTAAACCTGCCTCTCCCACGTGCTGTCTGGTTGTGCTGGAGACGGTGACGCAGGCAGGACGTCAATGGACGCTGTGGGAGAATTTAGACTTGGAGAGGAAGGGGGGGGGGCAGGGAGGAAGGGACCGTTTGCGGGGAGCTGGGGGCCGCGAGGCCGGCAGCGGTGCACGGCCGTGGCGGGAGGGACCCGGCACCCAGCCTCGAGGGTCCCCCGGGAGCATCGCCAGCGGCTTCGCCCCATGAAACAATCCCTCCCCCCCCGCCGCCCCGGCCCAGCAAACACTGGGGCTTCCGCCAGCTGCGAGGGCAAATAATCCGCCTCCAGCGCGCCCATGCCGGGGTGGGCGGTGGGAGGGGGGGGCCAGGGTGGGCCACGTGAAGGCCACCCTTCCTCCCCGCCTGCGCGGCTCACCCCCCCGCCTCATCACCGCACGTGTGCCACCCTCGTCCTCCCCACAGGTCGGGCGTGCAGCGAGTGCGCCAGCCTCCGCGCCGTGTCGCAGGCGCGTTACCCCGCGGGCAGGAGGGTCGTGGGTGCCGCAGGGCTGGCAGGGACCCTGGGGGTCACAGGGAGGAGACCCACATCCCCCTCCCTCGCTTTAAGCTCCGCAGCATCCCACAGGCGCCGGCATTGCCGGGGGGACGAGCTGGCGGTGGCACTTCCGCACCAGCGAGTGACGAGATGAGCCACGGACTTTGATTCTTTGCCGCGTCCGACTCCGATTTTTTTTTTTTTTTTTAAGAGCCAAAGCGGTCTCCCCAAAACCAGCGCGGGAGCTCTGCTCCCCCTTGGCTCAGAGGGAGGGACGGCGGCAAAGAGAGACCGAAAGTCGCGGCAAGGAGGGTAGAGATGCTGCTCCGCAGCACGGGACGCTGCTCTTGGCCTCTTGGCTTTGAAGCCAGCCCTCAACCGGCTCCTCTCCCGTCCTCCCCGCTGCAGGAAAGGAGCAAATGTTTTTTTTCCCGCTTTAGGTTTTTTTGGGTTTCTTGGGTGTATTTTTTTTAATAGCCTAAGAGTGTAGGTGGCTGCGTATCTTGGAAGACCCAGGAGTCCTGCCTCCTACCCGCTGGCATAGGGCAAGGGAAAGCAATTTCCACTGTCAAGAGGCTGCGTACCAGCTGCACGAAGCCATCAGCCTGGTGTGGGAAGGGAGTTACTCAGCATTCGGTTCCCAAGAGAAAAAAAAAAACAAAAAAACCCCAACAAAAAAAAAAACCCACCAAACCCCAGCTCAAACTGACTTTCCAAAATACTTTGAGGTTCGTAGTAATGTTCTCGTCTTTGTCTCATAAATATCCTGGGTTGGATCCTTCCCTCGTTTCCACCCCGTAGCTCAAAGAGAGGCACCGGAGCTCGGCTGCTGCGCGTTATTACGACTATTTTTATTTTTTATTTCTTTGGATACATGATCTCAGTTGATTGGAAAACAAACCCCAGAGAATCCTTGAGGAGAGACTGCAAACAGCTCTTGGTGAGATGACTAATCCCATCTCTATCTAAACCAACAGGGTGCTAAAAATAGCTCTATTTCTAACAATAAATATAATAAAATAACTAAGTGACAACAAACAGTCCCAAAAAGCCAAACACACTGAAAAGTCCACTAGAAATACGTATCGTTATGGAGGAAGGAGCCAGCAGGAAACTGTGTCACCGAGTCAGAGGGGCGACGATGGCGGAGGTGCCACCGGTGCTGCTCGGGCCCCGATCCGGCCTCTCCGTCGAGCGCGCCTTGCCTCTTGCCCTGACGGGGGTATTTACGTCTTTGCTTACTTTAGTCCAGACTAACGCGGGGAAAGGCCGCGCTCTGGCATGGGGCGCGTGCCTGAGAAAGCCCATCCCAGAGCGGCCGGCTGCAGCCACGCCACCATCCTGGCCCCGAGCATCTGCTGTCCCCCGGGGAGCCCCAAGAGCGGGACCCCCCCTTTCCCCAGATCCGGCCTGCAGGTCCGCTCGCCCCCCCCCCGCCCCCAGCTTTCCCTGCCGCGTTTGCTCCCTGCCCGTGAGCCTCCCCGAGCTGCGCGCTCACCGCGCACCACGGATAATTCGCCGCCTACTTTCCACGCACCGGGAGCCTCCTCCCACGCCCAACGTGTTGCAAAACGTCCCCCTCGGCTGAGTCACCGCCATCGGGGAACCTCTTCGTCCCCTCCTGGTCCGGGATGGGGCTGGAGGAAGAGCCGGCCATGATGAAGGGCCCCAACGGGAGCACACCTCAGCCCCAGACTCTCACATCACCCCAAGCCTTTGGGGAGGTAATTGGGGTTTTGGGGTTTGTGCAGCACCGTGTGCCGCGGGGCAGCCAGGAGGCCGGCGCAGGGGGACCGCGTGCCACCGCGAGATGGGTGACGGTTAATGGCTGCGGGCATCGTCTTGGTAAAAGTGTGATGGCTGGCTCTGCCGCCCCATCCCTGGTAACTCCCCTGCGGCTGTTTTTGTGCTCCAGGGATGCTGGGAACGCCCGGATTCCCAGTGCTCCAGCTGGATGCGACCCAGCGGGGCTGGGACACCCTTGTCACCAGTCCGCAGCCCCCTCCTGCTGAGACCATAGCCTTGGGTGCGACACAGTCATCACTCAGCATCCCCGGCTTCTGGAGCATCAGACTCCCGCCGGATTCGTGCCGGCTCCAAGCCACCTGTATGGGAAGGTGGGCTGCACGTCCGCCGGCTGGGGGGACCCGTGAAACATCTCCTGTGGAGGCTCAGCCCCCCACCACGAGCTTGTTTCCACTGGGCGCAGTTCTACGCCAGCTTAATTTTTATTCTTACTGCTTTTTGTGGCACGTGGGAGCCCGCCCAGGCCCGCCGTGCCACACGTGTCCCTGGGAAAGGAAAGCCCGTGCCCCACGCTGAGCCCGCGCCGAGCCCCAGCCGTGCCATACGGCACTTCTCTGGCCAGCGCTCGGCAGCGGGAGAGTTTATCCGGTGGGAGAACCAGCACCTGCCAGACCCAGGGGCGCAAGCCGGAGGTCCGCATCCTTCCATCTGCATCCTCAGCCCCGCGGCTGCCGGCACCCACCGCCCGACGCTGCGGCTGCGCGGCACCAGACAAGGCGGCAAGATGGGGACGGCACCAGGTCCCCAACCCCCTAAAAATCAGCATCCTGCCCCAATCCACAGCCCCAAACGGTCTTGGCGTGGAGCAAGCGCTGCAGCGGGAGTCGTTGTTCGACAGGTTGGATTTCTGGAGGGTAACCGCAGAGCGATGCATCTGGGTTGAAGCTACAGGAGGAGCTGGAAGAGAGCTTGGAGCTGGGCCCGGGCATTGCGGCCCCGCAGTCAAGGAGTGCAGGAAGCCCTTTGCCACGGCCGGCCGGTGCCGGTGGCGTGCGCGTGGCCACGTGTCGCCGGCCCTAAGGACTTGGCGCTGCAGGGAACGGCTGGGGCAGGGCTGGCTTCGTGTCGCTGTCCTGCGGGAGCCCCGTGTGTTGGAGATGCAGGAGGAGAGAGCAGCCCCGTGGCGTGCGGTGGCCCGTGTCGGGGCGAGCCAGCCTGCGTCGTGCCCGCGAGGGGTCTGTGCTGACGCCGGACCCCGAACCGGGACCCTCTGCCACCGCCGAGCGCTGGATCCAGCACCCGTACTGCGGAACCGGCCTTTTCACCGGGGCCAGGGCTGCGTAATGTGCCCCAGGGTGGCTTTCGGGGACACGTGCCAACACCAACCCCGGGGCTCAGGGCCGCGATGGCGACGTTCGAACCCCACCGAACCCCACCGACCTCGCTGCCCTGCGCCTCGTCCCCCCTCCCCAAAACGGGAGCTCTGGGCAAAACCCACCTCACCCCCCATCACCTCGGGGGAGGGCAACTGCTCCGGCCGCGGCAGTGGGCTGCACACGGGAGACGGAGGAGCCCACACCTCCCCATCCCGCTGCCGCGGGGAAGCACCGACACGAGCGGGGCCGCGCCGCCGGCCGGCGCCAACCCGTGCGGGCGGGGAGCCGGTGGTGCTGGTGTGTGTGTGTGGGGGGGTGTTCGCGGCTCTTTCCCCCCCCCTCCGCGGGGGCCCCCCGGCTCTACCCCCCGCCCTCCCCGGCCCGGCTCTGCCCCCGGCCCCGCTCCGCTTCCTCCGCGCCGCCGCGGCCATTGGCTGCCCGCGCCGCCGCCCGCGCCCTGCGCCGCGCCGCGTCCTGACGCTGGGCTGGGCCGGCCCCGGCGATGGTCGCTCCCCGCCGGCTCCGCCGCAGCCCCGGGAGGCGGCTGGGCTCCGCGCCCCGCTAGAGGTGGGTCCCCGTCCTTCTCTCGCGCTTTTTTTTTTTTTTTTTAAACATTGGGGTTTGGTTTGGGTTTTTTTTTGTGTGTGTGTGTGTGTTTTTAATTGCTATTTTTTTAATAATTTTTTAATTTCTTTTTTTTTTTTTAAACCTCTTTTGAGATTCTGGCGTTACTTCCGAGAAACGGCGCCCCCGCCCCGGGCCGTGCCGCCCGCTTTTGGGAGGGCGAGGAGCTCCGTCTGTGTGTGTTTCGGGGGGGGCCCTCTGGTAGCCCCCCCCCCGCCCCAGGCTGCTTGGTGCCGCCCCGAGGCGGCGGGGATGGGCGGCGGAGCGCGGCCGGAGCGCGCAGCAGGCGGGGGCGGAGAGCACGTCCTTCCCCCCGCCACCCCCCTTCCCCCCGCCGCCGCTTCAAAACAAACCGTCACCAAAATGGTGCAGAGGTGAAGGAGGGAGAGGGAGGAAGGGGAAGAAGTGTCGCCTCGGCCTGGGCGCTGCGGGGGACAGGTGAGAGGGGCGGGATGGGGGGGGCACCCACACACGGGTGGGATGCGGGATGTGGGTGGGATGGGGGTGCGGGGGGCGATGGAAGGGGACGGGGCCCTCTGCCCGCTGGGTGCTGCTGATGGGGGGGGGGCGGCTGGCGCTGGGGGGTGCTCAGCCCACTCTGGGGCAGTGCCGGGGCGGGGGGGGGGGGCTGCGTCTCGGTGGGACCCCCACGGTGACAGTTCCCGAGCCCCGGCCGTGACAGCGCGGCAACCCCGGAGCTGGACCTGGAGCGGCCTCGCAAGGACCGAGGGAGAAGTGGGGCCCAGCAGCTTTTGGGGAGCGGTGCGTGGGGGGGATGCCCTCCCCGGTGGGGCATGGGGTGATGCTCGGGGTGCTGTGCCGGGATCCACCGGCGAAGGGGGCCGCCGGCGGGGCTCGGGGTGCCGGTGGGGGGGCTGTGCTTTGATTGGCAAGAGCAGCTTTCGGGAGAGCGGCGTAAATCGAGTCCTGGAGCTTCAATGACTTGGCCGGGTGCCGGCTCCGGAGCTGACAGCTGTGATTGTTTGTTCCTCCGGGCCGGTGGCGGCGGTGGGGGCTCAGCGCGGCGGCTGCCATTTGACAGCGACCGGAGCGAGGTGCCGTGGTGGGGGGCAAAACCCCCGGTACCCCGCTGCGGCCTCCCCCGGGACGTTGAGCGTTTCCTCGGCTTGGCGGTACGAGGCGGCGAGGGGTGAGCGATGCCAGGGGAGGGATGCGGTGGACGGGGCGTCCCGGCATCTGGGTGCCGTTTAGCATCTGTAGCGCCTGTTTGCCAGCAGCTTATCTCCTTCCCAACAGCTCGCCCCCTTGGCTTTGTTGTTGGCTTTTATTTTTTTATTTATTCCACGCACCCACCCCCCCCCTTGTGCACAAGAGCCATCGCACGCCCAGCGAGACACACGCGTGTGCGCGCACACAGCTTTTCCCTTCGCGCCCCGGGAGCCTCGTGGCACCCCACGGCTCTGCACGGCCACAAGCTGCAGCGTGTGTGTCCCCCCCCCCCTTCCTCATCCTCCCCGGCTCTCGGGAGCTGCCACGCATTTTTGGCCGTCGACGTCCCCCCCGGCCTGCAGGCAGGGGTCTGGGCAGGGGGGCAGACACCGGTAAGTGGAGCACAGCTACTGCGAATTCCCCCAGCGCCTCTTCGCAGGGCAGCGCTTCGCCAAACGGCCTCTGCCTGCCCCCCGCCCCCCTGCCCTGGGAAGGCCTGATCCTGCCCCTCCAAAGCCTCTTCTCCTGCAGCGCGCGTGGCCCCACGTGGATTTTTGGGCTGGTGTTGCTTCCACCGAGGTGGATGCTCTTAAACCACTGTCCCAGGACAGCCGGCCCGAAACCTCACTGCCGACGGGGACGGGGCTGCGCCGAACTCGGTGCGACGGGGACGCTGTGATGGCCGCGTCCCCTCACCCAGGCAAGGGGCTGCAGATTTTGGGGGTAGGTAAGGTTTATTCTGGATATTTTCTTTCCTTCCCCGGGCTGATGTGGTGCCAGTGGCCCCAGCCTGGGGAGTGCCGGTGCTGCCTGCGTCCCGTGGCAGCTGCCTGCCCTGCCCTCGGGATTGCTGCCCGTGGGCTCCTGAAGGTCACGGACCTCTGGACAGGCCTCACGGCTTCTCCTTTCCTTCCCCCCCCCACCTTGCCCTTCAGCCCCTGCAGTTGTCGTGGCTTTGCCAGGCTGAGGCATCCGCACTTGCGCTCGCCTCGGAGCAGGTGGCCGATGTCCCCGGAGCGGCGGGGGCCGCCGCTCGAGTTTCGCCGGTGCTGCCAGCGCGGTGGAAAAGCGCCGTCGCCTCCGCCGCAGCAGGGATTTAACGTGCTCGGTGTTGAAGGGGCGTTAGCTCCTGCGTCTGCTGGCTCCCCCCTCACCCTGGCCCAAACTGGCTCGGGGGCCTCCCCGTGCCGGGTGGTCGTGTTCCCGCATGTGCTCGGTCCTGCTGGGGGGCTCCGGGGACCTTGGGAAGTGTCGGCTTTGTCAGCGGGTGACCTTGGGCAAGTCCCTTCGCTTCCCCACGCTTCGGTGTTGCTCTCGGGAGTGGGGGGGGCTGGTGTTTAATGTGTTTAATCCCCCCCTTTCCTCGCTGGCTCCACTTGGGAAGTGCAACCGCGGAGCTGGAAAGGGCTGTTGCTATTTCATCCCGTCCCCGAGTGGGCAGGGTGGAGGCGCGGACGGTGCCGGAGTCGCCCCGGGTGGATTTTTCCCAGGCTGCCAAGTGAAACAAGTGGGGTCTGATTCTCATTTATCGCCGCAGCCCTTTACTGTGACTCTGGCAACGTAAAGGAGCCTAAATATGGTCATAAACCGCATCCACTTCGAGGTCCCTCCGTGCCGCCGGGGCAGCGTAACGGCGGCTTTGTGCGAAGGAGAACAAAGCCGAAAGTGTCGGACGAAAAGTACGGGAGCGGGACCCAGCTGCCGCGGTGCTGGCGTGTGCCGGGAGCCACCACCGGCAGCTGCCTGGCAGGGAGGTGTCGATGCTGGTGCGGGCCCCGGCTCGCAGAGGAAGGATAAAAGCGAGGGGTGGGGGGGCGATGCCGCCTGGCTCATCCCGAAGGACCGGGAAGGTTTTGGCCAGAAGGGGAGGGCTCGGTTATGGGCTCTGCCGCTGTCACCCCGGGCGAGTCATTTAAACCTAAAAAAAAAGCACCAACGGTGAGGGGCAGAATTTGCTTTTCCCTCTTTTTTTCCAAGCCAGAGTGTTTCCAGGGGTCAGGCCGGCCTCGCTCGGAGCGTGCCGGGAGGGCCCTGCCACGGGATGCTGCGTGACGTGTCCCCCCCGCTCCCTGCCACGACGGATTGCAGGGCCACGGCTGTTTTACGGCGGCTTCTTTGGGACCGGAGGGGAAAGGGGGAGAGGGATGCGTGTCGTTGGCATCGTCCCCGCTTAGCCGGACTGCTGCCGCCCCACCGGGTGCCCGTGGCAGCCCAGCGCTGGCGGAGATGGCGTGCAAAGCCGCGACGGTGCAAGCCGGCCCTAGCCAGTGCCCGAGGCTTGGGAAGTGAGCAGGCAGCATCCCGTTAAATCCCGTTAATACCCGGGAGCACGCACGGAGGTGGCCCGAGCGGGGCCGCGGTGAGCCGGCGTGGGCAGCGGCGGGGGCTGCCGTGTAGACGCCGTGCCGGACTTCCCCATCTGCAAGCAGAGCTAAAAATATCCCCTCTGCCTCGGCCCGTAGCCGTCCCATCTGTTCGGAGGGTGAGCTCCTCGGGCCAGGGACTCTTCCTTATTTTTATAGTTCTTTTGGCAGTTCCCAGAGGTTGAGCCGGCTGGAGTTCCGAGGTGACTCTATCGCGAATGACAGTCCTGCCCCCGGGAAGGTACGGCTCTGCCGCGGAGCCGGCCGCGGGGAGCAAAAAGCAAAGTGAGTCAGAGAGGGGCAGGGAGGAGGAGGAGGAGGAGGAGGAGGAAGGCGAGGGAGGGAGGGAGGGCAGGCGCAGAAACCCGCGGCCGTGCCGGGTGGCGCGGGGTGGGAGCCGGGTGCCCTCCCTGTGACTATGGGATGCATCAGCCCCTCGCCTCCCCGAGACGGTATTTATTCCTTTACCATCCGATGCGGGTTGGGGTTTTTTCTGTTGTTTTTTTTTTTTTAAATTTTATTTTTCTTTCCTTTTTTCCTCTAATTAGAGAAGCTTTCAATAAAAAGCTGAAATTTGTTAATCATTTTGTTTGATCAGAGCTTAGGCAGTGCCGGAAGACCTCTAGGTTTTTCCCTCTGCCTTGTTTGAGCAGCAGTTTGCTTTTGCTTTCAAGATGGATCTAGCCGTCTGCCTGCCAGCAGCTCTACCTCCACAGATCTGTCGCTTTTCATCTTGCACTCCAGTTCGGTTTGCTTGTGGTTTTTCTTTAATTTTTCCTTTTCCCTCGCTCCTGGTGTCTCCCTGCTGTAGCTCCCCACCGCTTGAAAAACGGACAAGAGCTTGCATCCTTTAAAAAAAGGTTAAAAAAAAAAAAAAGCGCACCCACGTGGAGCAAGGGCTTGTTAAATATGCGGGAAATCAATTCGGAGCGATTTATTTTGGGGGGGGGGCTGTACCCTTGCTCCCTCTTAAATGGTGGCTAAAAAGATGGGGGGAGCGGGGCCTCTGAGCTGCACGGGGAGAGGTTTTTTTTTTGGGGAAGCTTGGCCCGTTTTTGGGTGGTTTGCACTGAGGCCGGGGGGGATGCAGCGCCCCGATTCCCCTAGGTAGGTGTGGATGAGACGGGGTGCGTGCGATGGTGTCGGTGCTCCTCGCCGCTGGGGTCCGTGTCGCCTGGAGGGTGTCCGCTGGCGGTGAGATGCCGTTGAGCACCGGGATGCCGGAGCAGCTGCCGGGGCCCGTTCCCAATGCCGGGTGCTGCCGTGACACCCGATGGGGTTTTTAATGGCTTCGTGCCGCTCCAGTCCCCGTGGGAACGGGCAAGCAGTGCCGCTGCTCCCCGGCCTGCCAGAAGCGAAGCCCGAATCGGCAGGAGTGGTGCCGGGGCGGGCGCGTTGGCGCGCGCGCGCGCTGAGGACAAGCTGGTAGGGCAGGATGATGCCCGTGCTGGGATGTGTCAGGCTCTGGCCACCACCCAGGAGCCACCGCGATGTCCCATCCTGAAGCAGCCGGACCGGACCGCGGCCGCACGTTTTGCTCCACGCCGAGCAGGACACGTATTATTTCACAACGTGCAATTAGCCGTCGGTTTTCCTGGAGCCGGGACACAGCCGTGCCCGGTGGCTGTGCATGGAGGGGCTCAGCAGCACCCGCCTCCCCGACCCTCCTTGCTTTAATTGACCGGCGCTAATTGAAACCCAGAAGGGGGGAGCCGAGTCCTTGCCATCCGTGCTGACATCGCCCTGACGCCCGGGTCCTGCCGGCGCGAACGTCTCAAGGTCAAAGCCGTGCCGCGGTGTCTTTGGGCTGCTGCTGGGCACGAGCCGGCACGGGGTTGAAGCGTTCCCACCTCCTGTCTTGAGTCAGTGTTGTTTTGGGGTTGGAAAGGTGGTAATTAAATGACCTATTTCTGGGCAGGGAGGAAGAGGAGGAGGAGGAATCGTTTCTCTTTCCAGAACTTCAAACAGCTTCCAGCAAGCGTCCGGCGCAAACCCAAAACCGCTTCCAGGAGGAGGTGCCTCCGATCGCCCCCCAGGCGGGATGCTCGAGGAGCGGGTGCCGTGGGGAAGGGCGACCTCCCGCTGCAGCGCTGCTGCCGCATCGCCCTTTGTTTTTTTGGGAGCAGGCAGGGCAAAGCAGCAGCTCCTGAATTTTTAAAGTTTCTCTCTCTTTTTTTTTTTTTTTTTTTTTTTCTTTTCCCCCCCCAGCCCAAAAACATAGTAAAGAGATTCGGGAGGCAGTACCCACCCATGGGGCCGGGTCCCCCACCCGAGCCCACCCTGGGTCTGTGAAGGGGGTCACCTCTTTTAGGCTCATCTGGGAAGGCAGCAAATGGATTCCTCCTCCTCCTCCTCCTCCTCCTGCAGTAGGGGATATACTTTTCATTGCCTGCGAGGCCAGATCCTGCACCCAGCAGCAGGGTGCTGGAGGCTGTTGGCAGGGTGTTAGCTGCCCAGGAGGATGCAGTGGAGCTTGCAGGGTGGAAGGTGTTATTGATGGATATAAGCAGCGGTTATAAATAGCCCTGGTTGAAAGTTTTCATCTTCCTTTTTAAATGAAAGTGCCTTTTGGAACAATGTGACTTTTCTCCATCCTTTTGGAAAGCACCTTTTTTTTTTTTTTTTCTTATTTTTAAGATGAAACCTTTTTTTTTTTTTTTTTAAAGGAGAATTTTTTCCTTTCCAATTATTGGAAGACTTCAGGGAAAAATTGCTAGGCGCTACAGTAACAAATATCCAGGAACGCATCCCATGTCGTGCAGGTGGGGAAAATATGTGGGGTCAAATTGGTTTGGTTTGGTTTTCCTCAAAAAAGAAATTGAGAACGGAAAAATGTTCACGGCATCAGTGATGGTTTCCTATCAAAGTGGTCAAAATTTTTGGGGCTGAAAAAATGGGGTTTGCTTAAAACCTGCTGCATCAAGCTTAGAAAAAATAAAGAAGTTAAATAAATAAATTGGATGAAGGATTTCTGTTTAGTAAAAAACTGGCAACATTTCTGGGTTTCTGTCTGGAATTTTTCGGTTGTAAAACCTGAAATCCTCCCCCACCCCAAGCAGTAACCTTGAGACACGGTGCCATAGCAGGAATTTCCACTGACAGGGAAGAAAAAAAATTAAAAAAAATAAAAAATAAATGTGGTTGAGTTATTTTGACCAGCTAGACTTTTTTTTTTTTTTTTTTTTTCTCTCCTCACCAGCGCAGTCACCGAGCCCGTCCTGTCCCTCAGCCCCAGGCTGCGGTGGTCTGCGCCGAGAGCATCTTCTCCTGGGAGCAGATTAACCAGCACCGTGAGGGGCTGCGGGGCGGGGGGAACGGTCAGGATCGGGCTCCAGGTGCTGGTGTTCCTGGTGGCATCCACGGAAGAGGACTGCAAAAGCTCCGGGCTGCAAAGAAATTTTTTTTTTTTTTTTTACCAATCTTGAGGCGGTCCGGAGGCAGAGAGGGGCTGCGTGTTTGCGTAACCATAGGTGGGGTCTGAGCTGTCGTGCGTTGTCTGAATATCGTGATAAACGTCCCCGTGGAGCTGGTACCTGCAGGCTTCCCGCTGGCGTGCGAGCGAGCTTTCAGCTTTGGGAAGAACAACCCATCTCGCCTGAGCGCCGGCGGTTGGGGACCACGGCTGTCCCCGGCGTCTCCGGGCTCTGCGTCACCTCGTCCGGGAGGGGACCCTGGTACCGCGTGGCTGGACGAGGGGGTGGCAGGTTGGAGTGGCTGAAAAACCTGTGGCTTGTTAAAAAAAAAAAACCCCAAACCCCTGCCAGCCTGGCATCCTCTCCCCGGGGGGAATTTTGCCTTTTCAAATTCTGCCGAAGGGAACTTTGACTTTTGGCTCCGCCGTCGGGTGCGGAGCTCGGCCTGCGGAGCTCCAACCGGTTGAGGACTTGCTGGCAAAACCACGGGGCAAAGCAAAGCGTTTGCGTGTGGCACCAAGCGTCTCCTCGGGTGCTCCCAGCGCTGGGGCGGTCGTGGCGGTGGCAGGGAGTGGTTATCCCTGGGGATAAACCACGAGCTCCCCGGAGACGTGTCCCTGCCCTTAAGAAAACCTTGCGACAGCAGCAAATTTATTTCGATAGCTGGGAACAGGGGTGGAGGAGTTGGGTGAAGGCAGGGCTTGCTCAGACCTGGGCTCGGCGAGGTTTTACGTCTGGTGAGGAGCAGCGCTTGGGATGGCGCGGGCACGCCGGGCTTCCTCCGAGTGCGTGGAGGCTCCCAGGAAGGGCTTGGGGCTGCGGGGCCGGGGCGCAGCAGGAGCCGGGCTGCTCTCTCCGGCCTCTTCCCTTGGGCGATGCTTTGGACGAGCCGCTGGACATCTGGCGTCGCGTGGCTTATGAGGACTCGGTGCCCCGTCTCCCGGGTTTCAGGCGCAGGGATCAATCACGGATCCATCCCCAACCTTCCCTGACTCGGCACGGCCGTCCTTCCCACGCGCCAGCAACGAGCCGCCGGGAAAACTAGCACCTCTCGACTCGCTCGTTCAAAAATATCCCCGGCCCCGCACGGATGCCGCTGCCAAGATGGGGAACGGAGCCGGCGCTACCTCTTTGCAGAAATCTGTCGCCTCGCTCGGCGGTGGGGAGGTTGGGAGCCGCGTAGCGCCGAGCCCCATCGCTTTCTAAAATAGAAGCAGAACAAATGGTTGGAGCAGGATGCCGGTGGCGAAGGCAGCCAAGCCTCTTCCCGCGGCAGCTGGTGGCTGGTATGCTGCTTCTTGCTCCCTCCATCGCTCCTCTCCCCTGAGCTGGCGTTTTATTGCAGGGGGAAGAGGTGAGCATCTGGCTTTTGGGGTGGAGTTGGACGCGCCGGGGCTTTTTGGGGTTCAGTGTCGTCGCCCTTTGGTTTTTGGTATGGTTCAAGCTTTAATCGAGCCGTGGTGGGGGGAAAAGGGGTTTTGGTAGCGGCGCGGCGGCGATGTGCGCCGGTGCGAGATAAGGAGACGGGGAGTTGAGCGGCACCGCTTCGCGAAGGGACTTTGTCCCAAAACAATGACGTAGGGGCCGGGTTGAGCCTCGGGCACGGCGTGGCAGCGGGTGCCGACTCGGCGTGTCGGACGGGTGAGCGCGGGGCCGTCGTATCTTACCCCCCATCCCGTGGGAGGGCGGGGGGTCCTGGCAGGGCGAGGTCCCGGGTGCTCCCGGGGTCCCCGGGGTGTCGCGGGAGCCGCCTTCGGGCCGACCTCTCCCTCCTGCGACGGAGCGCGGCTGGGGCAAGGCTCACCGCGCCCGGCTGAGCCGCGGCACCTCGCTGCACCCTGCCAAGGGTCAGGTTCCTCGCCGCTCCGTTGCTCCCAGGGGTGGGGGGGACGAAACCGCCCGTCCTCGCTCCGGCCGGCCGCTGGCACGCGGGAGAGGAAACGGTGAGACGGGCTCTGGTCGCAAATCAAGAGAGTTTGGAAAAAACCTGCTAATTGCCCTCTGATCTTTGAGGTTTAAGGCCAGACGCGAGCGCGTGCTTTAGCAAGCAGAATTTCACGCCTGCCTTTGCGCCGGAGAAGGGTTGCTCCAGCTGGACGAGATGGAAGTGGGAAGGTCGGGAAGAGGCTTCCCGTAAGGGAAGATGTTCTTGCCTCGTCCTTTCCAGCGGAGAGGACCAGGCACCGCGAGCTCAGCATCCGCTCGGGTGACCTTCAGCGCCTTCTGCTCGGCGAGGGAGGAGGGCTGCTTTGCATGCCTTCGCCCTGCGATGCTACACATGTACGGAGTGAACGGGGTCTTTTTGTTATGCAAATGCAGCTTTGTTTTTAGCTTCTCAAAGATAAATACCTTCGAGGCTAAATATGGAGCTCGGGGCACTGCTAAAAGCAACCCCGATGGCTCAAGGGCTGCCGGGTCGGAGGCCAAGGCTGGCGGTTTGGGGACTGAAACAAAACGCTCTGAATTTTTTTTTTCCCCTGAGGTCATACAATTTTTTTTTTTTTTTTCCTTTTGCACCGAGGAGCGTTGCGAGCCCTGGCGTGGGGTCCCACGGCTGGTGTGCAGCACCCGCTGCCCCACGCCTGGATTTCCCACTTTTGCAGTGATGCGCTGTGATTTTTTTTTTTTTCCCCCGAAGCGTTTAATGGACTCGGGACACCCTTTTGTCCCAACAACACGCCGCCCTCCGAGGATCCCCACTTTAAACTGCCTTCCTGAGCTACGTCCAGGCACCGTGGCTCTGGCACGGGACCGACGGTGATTTCCACGTCCCCCCCCAACGATGCCGGCCACCCAAGTTTTGCCGTCGGGGTCTTTCTCACGCCTCGCAAAGAGAGAAGCCGGGGGATGCGGGCTGCACGGTCGGAGCAGCGCTGGACGCTGTGCCAGGTGCTGTGCACCGGACCGGAGCGCCCTTTTCTCACCTCCTCGCTTGCAGCCGTGCGCTGGAAGGGTGCGTGGGTGAGCGTGGCATGGGGTGAGGCGTCCCCCGGGGCTTTCTGGCTTCCTTTGGGACCCCGTGAGCCCGCTGGCAGCCCGTGTCCCTCGTGGTGGGGGTCACGGGCCATTGGGCTGTGTTTAGGCAGAGGTGTTTGTCTACGATCTTATTTTTATTTGTGCGTCTTTTGGAAATTTTTCGTCACGGCGGGTGCCGGTTCAGTGCCTGGTGATGGGGCGGGAAGGGGCGTGGGGAGGGGGGTGGAAACGCGGTTAAAAGTGGTTTGGCTTCTGCTCGTGCAATTTTCCTGTTCCTGCGCTGCAGGAGAGCTTGATGCTCCTGGGATTTTGGGGGGCGGGGGGGCTGAAGCCCTCGGGGCTTTGCCTCTGGTCCTCGTTCATCCCTCCTGTGGTGTCACGGGTCGCCTTCCAGTCTGAAAACTCGCTGCCACCAGTGCAGGGGCTCTTCGGGGCCGAGCCACAATGCTGTGATGCTAAAAGCACCCAGAGGTATCTCGTGGCCTTGCAAAAACACCGAGCAGGGGTGGGTTTTTCTCCCGTCGGGAACTGGAGAGGAGCTCAGGAATTCCCGTATCCCGATGGCGCCGGGATGCCGCTGGGATCTGATGTGGGCAGAGCAAGGTGGAAAGGAAAGGTGGTGAAAAATAAAAGTAAAAAAAAAAAAAAAAAAGGGCTGGGCAGCACTTTGGGAACTGCTGCTTTGCAGAGTTGGTTGGTTTTGCTGCCGGGTGGGTGCTGAACCGTGGTGGGCAGAGCTAAGGGCACCCCAAAATAGGGTGTTCCCGCCTGGGGCTACCTTGGGTGCTGCAAGGGCCACCTGGGAGTTTAGGACTTTGCATCCTCCAAAACCTCGCAGCAGGGTCTGGAGCATCCGTGCCCAAACAATGCCCAAGAGCAGGTACCCCATGTTGGGGACAGGAGCTGACCCCCGTCCCCCGCATCTCTTCCGCTGCGGGTCAGCTCTGCTCCTCCCGTGCCTGCTGATGAAGCCAAGGTGCCGCCTTGGTTGGTTGTTTCTTTCTTTCTTTTTTTTTTTTTTTTAATTCTTTTTTCCCTAAATACATTACCGGCGCAGCTCGTCCATATTTCAGCCTTCTTCTCCCTCCCGTTCTTGCGCTGAAGTCTATAATGCTGAAATTATAGCATCACCCTCGTTGCCGTGGCAACGTGCAGGGATGTATTTAAAAAAAAAAAAAAAGGACCAGAAGCCCTCCAAGGATTATGACTTCAGTGAGGGATCAGGCTGGAGGGGAATCTGGGTCATGGCTGGAGCAGGCTTTTCTTCCAGCCTGTCTTCGGTAATTCCCCTTACCGTGACCGGGGGGGGACGGGACATGGCAGGGCAGGGCAGAGCCGCCGTTAGCACCCATGGGTGCTCCCCGGGGTGGGTCCATCGGCCCCGCTCCCTGTATAGGAGGTTGCTTGGTGCCTGCGTGGACCCCAGGAAAGAGCATCCTCTGTCAGCTCGGTATTCCCACCCAAAATCCAGGCTCTTTGACCAAAAGTCTTTTCTATCACAAAGCGTGGGGTGCCTGCAGGAATGCCAGAGCCGCGCTCCCCGCCCCCCCCGGTTTGTGCATTGCAAGTTTTCTCTCTCATCCCCCAAAATAAACAGGACTTCTTTTTTTTTTTTCTTTCCCTAATTTTTTTTCTCTTCTTCTTTTTTTTTTTTTTTTTTTCCTCCCTTTTTCCACACCCCCAGAGCCGCTGTTGCTGGTGGCAGGGAGCCCAGACTCCGTAGGAACTCAGAAATGCTGCAGATCCAAGCCCCGGCTGCCCTCTTGGTTTCGCAATCCTTTTTTTGGGGGGGGGGGGGGGGGGAAGAGAGAGAGAAGGAATAAAATGGGAGGGGATTTTTTTTTTCTTTTTTTTTTCTCTTTATTAGAGATTTATAGACTTTCCCACCAGTAGGGACGAGGAGCTGGAGCCGAGTGGCTGATTTGCTACAGTAAGTTTCCAACGTTGCTCCTCTCCGGCCTCTGCGAAACCCTCCGCGGCCTCGCCTACGGTGGGTTGGTTTAATTTTTGGAAAACCATCGGCGATGCTGGCTGGGGAGGGGGGGGTGGCGGCAGCGCTGCTCGGTGTGCCGGCACCTCCCACGGTAGCGGCGGTGGGTTAGGTGATGCTAATGGGCGGGAAAAATCAGCTCAGGTGGGGTTTTTTGGAGCTGTTAAAGCCTTTTTTTTTTTTTTTTTTTGTTTCTACCTGTTTTTCGGTTGCGTGCGAACCCTTTGGCTTGGGCTTTCCCAGCGATGCCGCAACCGTCGCTCGCGGCTGCGGTCCCTCCGGCTTTGCCGGGCTCGGTGCTGCCGGGGCGCCTTCGCTGCCGTCTTCGTTCTCCTCTGCCGTTCGGCATCCCGGGCTTTGTGGTCCATTTATTTTTAGGTAATTGCAGCGTCCGGGCTCTGAAGCGGCCGGTCGGTAAGGCGCAGTCGGACAAGGGAGGTTTTTTATTCGCGAGTGTGTTTGAAGCAGCTGGTTTTTTACGGGCGAGAGCCGCCGGCGAGCTCCTCGTGCCGGCGTGGAAGGATCCGGCCCGTGCCGTGGCCGGCTCCTGGCCCCACCGATGCCTCGTTACCTGCACCCAGTGCCGTGCGTGGGGCAGGGTGCGAGGATTCGGCTCCCCGGCCCCGCTCCGCACCCTTGAGCAGGATCTGGCCCTCCACCAGCGCTCCCGTCGTGGTGCGGAGGGGGGGGAAGAAATCCTCCCTCCTAGAGCTGTGCCTGGATGGGATCTGAGCCCTGGCAGCTCTGGTCCGACCGTCCAGTGATTAACGGGATTAAATTGGTGCTCCTAGTGAGGGTTTTTTTTTTTTTTAATTTTGCATCTGGTTTTCTCAAGACTTTTTAAGCGAGGGGTGGGGGGGCCGCCTTGCGTTGAGATCTGATTAGATAAGGGAGAGCTGCCTGTGAACAAAATTCCTACCGGATAATTATTTATACCTCCGCGTGCGTCACTAGTAAACATCTGGATCCGCTCCAAACATCTTCATTTGATTTGTTTTGTAGTCTCTCGACAGGGATGTTTGTCACATCCCCTCCCCACCTCCTTTTCGTCGCGTGGCTTTGGACGACTCGGCTGAAATTAGGGGTGGGCTTCGAGGTGCCCGTGCGATGAGCCCGGCGCTGCCCGCGAACGCGCTGCCCGCTCAGTGCCAGCCTCCTTTACCCGTTCGCCCCCCCCCCCCCCCAGGGCGTTACCGGTCTTGGAGCTGGTTTAGCAAATTCCCAGCTCCTGGATTCCCGTGATGGGGCGTGAATCGCGTTACCCTTTCTTGGGAAGAGAAAGTTTCTGGTGTTTGTGGTTGAAGGAAAAATACGAGTGGCCAAAAAAACCTCAAAAAGCAACCCCAGATGTGTTGCTTTCTATTTTAAAACAGAGTCGTTTGATTTGGGGGCGACCCAGACTCCTGACCTTTTGAAGCGCGTGAGGCTGGCAGTCACGCCGAGCGCTTCGAGGCCAGGGCTTGACTTCTCGCTCTGTTTGTGTAGAGCCAAGAAATTAATATTAATAACTTTCCCTGAATGAGAGTTGAGTACCTGCTTCCCCGGGGCTCCTTGGAAGGCTCCGGCTCGGGCGGATAACATCAACAGTCATTACGAATAGGACCGAGAGCATCGCTTGCCGCGCGCAGCTGGGATGCAGATGGGAAGGGACTGGTGTGGGAGGGGAGAGATGAAGGAAGCCTCTGGCTTGCTTTTAAAGCGCCTCGGGCAGGGCTTTCAGGCGCCACGAGCAATTCTTTTCTCGTGTTCCCCCATCCTTTTTGTAGCCCCGGTCCCTCTTTGCACAATTGCGGCGGAAAAACCATCCCGAGTTGCCGCCGGAGCTGGCGGTGGATGCCGGCTCCCTCCGCGTTGGCAGGGGCTGAAATCTGGGTCTCACCTCTGCCGGGCTCTCCAAAAAAAAAAAATAAAAAAAAAAATATAAAAGGGTTTCAGTGCTGCACCCTGCCTTAATCTCTTTAAACTGTATTTCGCTAATCCTTCATTAGGATCTCATTGTGAGCTTGTTATCCCGTTAGGGCTTAGAGCCGTGCGTGGCGGCATCGCCCACAGCGCCGGGGCAGGAAGGGGCTGTGTCGTCCCCGCCGGTGCCATGTGCTCCGCCAGGACGTGCCGGCAGCGCTGGGTTCCCCGGGTGAGGTGGGCTCTGCTCTGTGGGGATGGGGGGTGCTGCTGCTCCGTCCCGCTCCCACCGGTTTTGGCTGCTCGGAGAGGAGCGGGTGACAGCGGGAACGGGTGCTGGGCACCTGCGGTCCTGGTGGTTTTGGTGTGGACCGTGGGGACGTCGTTTCTCTTCCCCGCCGTCGCTGGATGTGCCCATCTGGGGGGGTCGGTGCTGGGGAGCGGGGCGCGATGTAAAGCAGAGCTGGTTTTTCTTTGCACCGAGGTCTTCCTCAGGAGCATTCCTGAGTGCCCCCGCTGCAGCTGACCTGGGTGCCGGGGTGAGGTTTTAGCCGGGATTTATCCGGCGAGCTCACAGGAGGTGACCCCGAGCGGGACGCCGGGAACCGGGCGAGCTTGGTGCGCGCTTAACCCCCTTCCCGCTGCCGCAGGGGCCTTAAAAAGGGCATCGGTTGGACCCGGCGTGCCGCGGGCGGATTCCTTCCCTTAGTGAGCGGCCGCTTTCCCGCTGGGAGCCTGGAGCTGGTGCCCTGCTGCTCCGTGCCGCCGGCTCCCCTGGCCTGTCCCGGCACAGCCGCGCTTCCCTTCGCAGCATCCTTCCCCCACGCGCGGGGACCTTGTTGGGGCAACCGGGTGATGGCAGCACCCAAGGGAGTCGGGATACCTGCAAGCCCCGTTTTCGGAAGCTGCTTTGGAGGAGGAGAACGGCTTCGCACGAATCTAAAGCCGGAGAGGCGGAAAGTCTGCGTCGCCAGATAATCGAGCGGGACTGAGCACGCTTGCCTTTGCAGGCTGCGATCTGCAAGACATCAGGAGATGGTCTGCAGAGTGATTGCAAAAAGCAAAACAAAAACCGCACACCCACACATTCCCACATGCGCAGGCAAACAAGGAAGCGAGCGTACGGGGGGGATGAGCGAGCAGCCGCCGTTGAGACTCGATTTGATTTGGTGGAAAATGAAAACCATTGTGGCAAGCGAGAGGGTTCTTGGCTTTTCTTTTCCCCCTCCAAAAAAAAAAAAAAAAAATTAGGTGGGATTTTTATCTTCCCTGGTTTTTGTTTTGGTCTAGAAATGTGGCTCAGAAGAGGAGCTTGGTGGCTAAAAAATTGCTGCCTGTTTTAGCGCTTTCCTGTCCAGCCTCCTCTTTGCTGGAAGGTCTCGCGGGCACGTACGTTAACGCGTCCTCGTCTGCGTCTACGCGCGTGGGGTCCCCGGGAGAAGGGAGGTGACTCCTCTGACATTGCCCAGCGAACGCAAATGAACCAGGCTCTAAAACCGCTCGAGAGCGTTTGCTGGCATTTCAAGTTTAACGCGCGTTTATTTGCCCGCAGGTTGTGGGGTATCTCTGCGGGTCGTGCTTTTTGGCGGTGGCCGGGGCGCGAGGGTGCGGTGAGGGGGCTCGTGGCATCGCTTGGCTATAGGAGTACGGGGTGTCCGCGGGGAACCCTAAACGCTCAGGTTCTCCATGTAGCGCCCAGTGCCTTTGGTTCTTGCTGCGTTTATTGGCACGTTATCTTGTGCCGACGCTCAGCCTGGGCCGGAGCAGCGGCGGGTCCCGTTCGCCCCGTGGGGCTTCTGTCCTGCACCAGAGCACGTAGGAATCGGGGAGCGGCGGGAGCCGTGATTCACGTTGGCTTTTCATCCTTCCAGAAAAGGGGAATAGCAATGTCTGGGAGTGCTGGATCACCCGCCTTGGGTGATCGCAGCCTTTCGGGGGTGCTCCCAACCGTGGGGCTCAGCCGGGGCCGTGTCGCCCCGCTCCCCGCCTCTGGGAAGGTAGAACTTTTCCAAACGCCTCTCTCCCCTTTTCCTGTGCCTATAATTAGCCCTGGCTCCCCGCCACCATATACTGTACGATCCTGGAAAGAGGTCATGGCTTTGCTGAAATTCTTGGGAACGGAGCTGCCTTTGCAGCTGGGAAAGCGGTGCAATTTCCAAGCAGATAAGAAATAGGACAAATGCAACTCTTTTTTTTTTTTTTTTTTTGGTCCCCCCCCCCCGTAATTTATGGGCTCTAGGCATGGCATCCGACGGTCTCCTCCCCGCTCCAGCTCTCTTCTTGCTTAGGGGAATGGATGAGTCCGTCTGGATCGGCAAAGAGGGTTAAACCAGCTCCTGCCAGCCGCTGCGGGGGGGGCGAGGAGACCCCCTTCTTCTCCTGAGCTCCCGCGTCTTGTTTGTCCCTTCTCCTGCATCCCATCCGAGGTCTTGCCCAGGGCTGGAGAAGGAAACAAACCCCGTTCCTGAGTGTTTGTGGTCCTACTTCCCATTTTTGGGAATTTCCCAGGAGCGGGGTGTGGGGGGGGTCCCTTTGCAACCTGGAAAGCATCGTCTCCAGCCGGGTGAGGAATAGGACCCTGTTTTTCTCCCGCAAAGGGGCAAAGCAAACGGGAGCAGAGGGGTCTGCTGGGGCTGGGCTTTCCTGCCTCCAAACCCTCCCGTGAAAACTGGTGAAAAACTCAAAGCGAAAAGAGTATTTTTAAAATCGAAAACTCCCCTCCTCGTAACAGAGACAGAAATACAGCAAAATCCCCTGTTAAGAAGTTTCCCAAAGCTCTGCTATTGTTTCTCTACCCCTGTACAGTAATTCTCAGAAAAAGTCAGGATAAATAAGACCAAAAAGGATAGGGACGGAGAGCAAGGGCTCGCGTTGCCATCCCAGGACTCCACACGAGCTGCCTGCCCCCGGCAGCATCCCGCCACCGAGCTGATCTTCCCTTTCCAATGGAGAGATTAGCTAAAAAAAAAAAAAAAAATCACGAGATTAAAAAGCAGAACGCTTTCCATTTGTTTTAATTGGCTCCTAGGCCAGAGAGCTGCTTCTCTTCCCTCCCTTTTAAATCTGACCACTGTGATTTTCACTTTAAATTACAGGACTGTGGGGCTGGGGTTTGAAGGGGGAAAAGCACCGGGGATGCCGAGGTCCGTGACGCTGCTGCCGGGTCTCCTTTTGCAGCACCAAGAGTTTTTCTGGCAATTGCAAGACCTGATAACCCCCCCTTTTTTTTAATCTTTTTTTTTTTGCGTTTGTCGGTGCCAGCAGGTTCATACAGGGCGTTGCATTTGGGATTTTCCAAGGGTCAGCGGGGGGGGTGGGATCCATCAGAGGGAGGTGCCGGGAGGTGATGCTTGCACCGGCCGCGGCTGTTTCATTGCCCCACGGGGGGACCGAGTCATTCGGGGAGCGGCAGGACAGTTTCCTACGGATTTGTGCCGCTCGGTTGACTGGTTAACCAAATTACACAGAAATCTTCTTTTCTCTCTGTAGGTGCCTATAAAATCCCCCTTCTGCTTTCCCCTCGCAGCGGCGTACGTGGGGGGCAGTGTGGGAGTTGCTGACGACGGCACCGAATGTGCAAGTGTTTCTCTGCACCTCGCTGGAGAGAAATTTTTTTTTTTTTTTTTTTTTTTTAAAAAAAGGGGAGGGGATCTGAAGTTTGGGGAGTAGGCGCCCTCCCCGCAGAGATTCGCTGAGGATGCGAGGGGTTTTGGGGCTCGAACCTGTGGATTCGGGTAACCCTCGGGCTGATTTTATTCTCTGGCTTTGGGGTTTTCCCCCGCTGGGTTTTCGGAGGCTGCCGGTGGCAGAGGTTCGCTCCGTCGGGATGCGGCTCCCCTTTTTCCGGATGCAACCCCAGCTTTGCCGCCGGCGTGGAGCCGCGCTCGGCCACCGGATCAACGCTTTGCCTTTTGGCCCCAGGATTTTGCACGAAGGGTCGGGGTTTGCACGCCGCCTCGGGGGCGAACCCCCTTTTCGCTTTTTCGAGGACCATCGGTCCTGGCTCCTGCTCGCGTCGCGGTTGCGCCGACCGGTTTTCCGGCCCCTTGCAGGGGTTTCGTCTGGACGCGACGGTGGGTGCTGGTGTCGGTGCCGTCGCCGGCGGGCTGGGTGCTGGGGGAGCGAGGCGAGGAGGGGTTGTTGAAAGGTGCTGGGTGCCTGGGGGGCGGCGGCAGCCCCGGCCAGGGCTGGTTTAGCTCAGGACACACAGGAGGGTCTGTAGCACAACCCAGAATTAAATGCAAATCTCCAAAGCGTCCCGTGTTCGACCACAAAACCATCTCTCCTCTGCACAAGAAAGGCCTTTTTCTTTCTTGTTTGCAAGTTGCCCTTATAAGCAGGTTTAAAAAAAGCTCTCGGCTTCCAGCAAGGGCCACGAAGCTGGGCTGGGATTTTCTGGCACGCTGGCGGTCGCCGGTCCCCGGGGTGGGGGACAGCAGCGAGGGGCACGCGGAGGTTCGCCTGGTCCCTCCTCCCTCTGCATTTGTGACCGTGTTTGCACGGGGTTTTGGGGGGCCGGCCGGCAGCCCCTCTCCCGGAAAAGCCTTCTGCCACCCCAGTGTGTCACCTCATCGCGGCCGGGAGGTGACTTAGGACCTGCCACTGTTTGTCAGGGCGGGGAGGCGGATGGGATGGAGGTTTTGGACTTGGGCGAACGTGTTTGTTTGGTTTCCATGGGGAGGGGACGGGTTGAGCCGCCGGCGGCTGCCCGAGCTGCCCGGGGAGGCCGCGGCGATGTAAAACGTCCCTGGGGCCGGCGGCTGCTGACTCAGGCGACAGCAGAGCATGGCGGTGAGGGGCCCGGGCTTTGCTCTTAATTATGATGATTTTCTCCCGTCCTCCCTCCCGCCCGGCTCCGGCGCACGCTGGCGCGCAGCCCCGGCTCGCCACACCTCGCCCGGTGGCCCTGGAGTTTGGACCTGCCGCGGCTGGGGCTGTGCCGGGCGGCCGGCCTCGACACCGGCGGGCACGGGGGGGCACCCAGCCTGGCCGCGTTCCGGGGCTCAGGGAGGGGGCAAGTGCTGCATCGACCTGGGCGAGCTCCCCCGGGGACCGGCCCACGGCGCGGTTGCTCCCAAACGGAGGGGTGAGGGGAGCTGGCACCCACTTGGCAGGACCTCGAGTGCTTTGCCCGGGCCGGGCGCACGCGCGGCAACTCCTGGTGCCGTCTGCGAACCTTTCGTGCGGGTCTGTGGTGGCACCGTGAACACGCGAGCCCTGCCTGGCACGGGGCCGTGGCGGTGACCGGGCTGGCGCGGATGCGTGTTCAAGCGTGTTGACGCGTGCACGGATGCGTGCGCCGGCGTGTTGGGATGGGGTTGCGGATGGGGTGCCTTCCGACATCACCCACCTGGTCCTTACAGCCGCTGCCCCAGCGCTCCCCCAGACCTGCCGCCCTCCAGAGACAGCGGTGGGTGCCAACGCGCGTGTCGAAGAACCAAACTCGGTGTTGATTTTCCTCCGGCTCCGCTCCCGTCGTCCGCGGGCGGTTGCATCAGTTAGCGGCCGCGGAGCGTCGGTGATAAACTACCGGTGTACGTCGGCGTGCACGCCGGCAGGATTTGCATCCCCCCCCCCGCCCGCCGTGTCTCATGTGGGGTTTTACATGGATGCGAAGCGGCTGCGAAGCAGTGGCAGAGGATCCGACCCCGCCGTGTAGGGAAAGGAGAGCGTGGCTCGGAAGACGAGCGAGAATTGGATCCGTGGTGTTTGGGGGGAGCCAGCACTGGACAGGAGGGGGGGGATAGGGGAGTCGGGAGGGCTTAGGGGGACTCTGGGGGGCAAAATGGCTGATGGTGCCTCCTCTGCCTTGGAAATGCCAGCAGGAGCTGGAATTGCAAACCCGGAGTAGCTGTCGCTGCTGCTGCAAAGCCTCGTGCCTCGCTGGAGCAGCGCTGGGGCCTTCCCTGCCGTGCCCCGGCAGGGGATCCAAAGGGCGGGGGGGGGCACCCGCAGCCCCTCTTGGCACCTCCGGGATGGGTTTACGTGTGCGCCGTCCTGGGCCGCCGTGAAATCGGGTAAAATTAGTTAAGGACAGCAAGCAGGAGCTGCTCCGGTCAAATGTGGCGGCGGCCGGTCGTGCCCGTACCCTGCTCACGGGCCTGTCCCTGCAGGGGAACGTGCCGACGCCGGCGGTGGGGTTAACCGTTGGGCCCCGGGGCCGGTGCCAGCAGGTGGCAATGTGGCCCGAAGCATTGGTTGCCTTGCCGGGGCGAGAGCTGGGTGCTTGGCACCCACGTCTTGGCACCCCCCAGTTCTCATGGGAGCCCCTGCAATGCCCTTGGGTGTTTGGGGGGTTGGTTTGGACTCGGGGTCCTCCTGGTGCTGGTGGGCGAGCAGGATGGGAGGCGAAGGGAGGCGAGGGGGTTGCCTAGGGGGAGGTAATCGGGATTTGGGCAGGGGGGATGTTTGTGTTTCCAGCTCTGCTCTTTGCTTCCCCTCTCCGTGCCTCAGTTTCCCTGCCCTGGGAGGGGCAGGAGGTAGGACCACCCCGCGCAGGCAGCTGTGGGTCCTGCTGGTCGGCGCTCGGCCGATGCGTGGGGACGTCCCGCGGCAGTGTCAGCCCCTGGACGAGCTCTTGGAGAGGGGGGGATGTGCAAAACCAGGCCCTGCCCAGGTGTAGGCACCTGAGGGGAGTTTCTGCTCCTGCCAGATGTGCTGGGTGCAAGGAGACGGGTGGCCCAGCTGCGCAGAGAGGGCAGAAGCAGGGTGGGCGCCGCGAGCCTCGCGCCCCTGCGTCCGTCCCTCGTCCCACGCTTCCCCCGCGCCCCCCACCATCCCTTGGTCACCAGTGTGGCACGGTGCGCGGCGTTGCTCCGAAACGCGTGCCGGTCCCCAGCCCTCCTGCACCTCCCGGCCGCCCCCGCCCGCCTGCCCGCGTCCAAACAGCTGGAGGTTTCGGTTCTGCATCTCCCCTGCCCAAGGGGGAACTCAGGCGGCGAGAGTGAAACTCGGCGGCTCCAACGGTCGCACACGCGCACCGCCACCCCCGGCACCCCCTCCGCGTCCCCAAGTCCTGGCAGGGCTGGCGGCCGCTGTCGCAACACCTGTGGCGGCAGCTGTGCCGCGTGCTCGGCCGCCATAACCTTTCCTGGAGCACGGCTCGGCGGGGACAGAGAGCAGCCGTCCGGCACCCGTCCAGGGGCTGGATTTGGGGAGGGGACCTCCGTGAGGTGACCTGGAGGAGCGGGAAAGCGAACCCCCCGCCCCCCTGCGATTCCCACCCTGCCTCGAGCCGGCGGCACCTTCAACCCATCCCCGTGCAAGTGTCGGTGCTCCGGTGGTGGCGACACCTTCTCCACGGCGTGGACGCGTCCTCGGCATGGCCGACGTGCCATCGCTGTTGTTGCTCAGCCCTGCACCGTCGTGCCGGGCAGCCGAGCATCTCGTGATGCTGGAGGTGGATTTGTCCCCCCCTGGCTCCCACCTCCCGTCTCCCTTCTGGCAGCCCGTGGCCGCGCTGGCGGCGTGACTCCGGTGCAGGATCCGGCGCAATGGGCGGGTGGGAGCCGCGGTTTCTCGCTGTGTTTAACCTCCAGCCCGGAGTGGGATCCCTCCCAGTTTGTCCCATCCCACCTCTTGCTGGCAAGCCATAGGAAACCCAAATGTAAAAGACTCATCAGGCCTAATTAAGCCCTGGGGATGTTCCCCGTGGCTGGTGCAAACTGGAGGCCAGGCCATGGCTCAGATGCTTTGATTTCGCGGGCTGGAGAAATGGAGAAAGTCTTTTATTTTTTCCTTTTTTTTCGCTTTTTTTTGCTTTTTTTTCTTTTTTTTTTTCTTATTTTTCTTTCTTTTTTCCTTTCTTTTTCTTTTTTTTTCTTCTTTTTTTCCTTTTTTTTTTCTTCTTTTTTTCCTTTTTTTTTTTGCTACCACCAAGTCTGATCCTTGCTGTTTCCAGGACCCCCTGAGACCGATGTGGCACAACCCCGGGAACCGGGGTCTGGTGTTACCCCGCTTTGGGGTGAGGAGGGTCCAGAGGAGCAGCGAGCCGGGTTGGGAGCCTGGGTGGGGGGAAAGTTTAGGTTTGGTATCCAAATGTTTGCGGCCCCGAGCCCGTTGCTAGAGGAAACATGAAAAAAGGGGAAGGAGAGATTGCGGTCGGCTGCTCTTCCCCTCCGCAATCTGCGCCTCCCTCTTGGGCCCTTCGGCTCCGCTTCGGCCCGGAGCGGATGGTTTCTCCCCGTCCATCCCCCCCTTCTCCCCTCGACTTTCCCCTCTGCCGTGTGCTCGGACGTCCCCGTGGCAGTGACCCTGCGAGGTACCCCGGGGACGCCGGTACCCTGAGCCGAGCCGGCTGCGGCAAGGCTTTCCTTTGCCGTGGTAGCGAGGCGAGCTCAGGCCGGCGGCTTAATTGGCTGGTGATTGATCTAATAACGGGGCTGGGAGCTTGTTGGAGTGATTTAGCACCCTCCGGCCTCCTGCCTGCGGCGAGGATGGGTTTTGCCTGAGACCCTTCCTCCGCTGGCTCAAGGGGATTATTTATTTCGGGGTATTACATATATATATACGATGTGGTTGGGGGTATGTGTATAGATACAGAGAGGGTGTATAAATTTGTGGGGATGTATATGTGAGGGTATATGTATTTGGGGGTGTATATCTGTATACAGGGATTTATTTATTTATTTAGGGGTATTAGCAAAGACTGGCTGTGGCACAGGGGCTGCCGAGCATCATATCCAGGGTAGTCACCGGGATCCTTCCCTGCGCATCCTCAGGGATCCTTCCGTGCAGGTTGGAGCAGCTCCCCCGGCCACCCACGGCAGGTTGCATCAGCCCAACTCCATCAGTTAAAAAACTGGGGGTCCCAGGAGGTTTCCCCCCCCATGTCAGGGAGGTTTTCCTGCTGCTCTCGGGGCAGATCCCACCCCAAGGCATTTTAAAGGTTTGTTGCTGGGCGAAACTGAAGCTTCGGTTTTCAAACAGGAACAATTTTACTGTCTGCTCAGCATTTCTGTCTGAAAGCTGGACAAAAAAAATTGTCTTTCCCCCTTTTCCTCCCCTTCTTTTTTTTCACTTAGAAAGGGGAATTCACTTGCTTTTGCTGCCTCCATCCCTCCCCTAAATGATTTCCCCCCCCCCTCGAGCTTATAAATAACAGAAAACATGATACTTTTCCCCTTTTCTGGGCAGCATTTCTCTCTTTTAAACAAAAAGGCTCCGAACACAGGCGGTGCCGGGGGGGTGAGACCTGGGGGCTGTGCAGGGTCCCTCGGGGCTGCCGGTGGCATGGCTCAGCCCCAACCTTTCGCCCGGTCCTGGTCTCAACCGTGACGCAGTGGGTCGGACGGTGACCTTTTGAAATACCCTAGAATCCAGAGTTTCTGGGAGCCGTGCCAGGATGCTCGCCCACCGGCAGCACCGGCGGGTGGGGGCTTTGCTCCTTTGCACCAGCTCGAAATGCTGCAAAATGAGGACTGGGGGTTCACTGGGGTTTACTGGTGCTGGATGTTACCGCCGGGTCCGAAGGGCAGTGGCTTCTGCAGCTTGGCCGGGGCGTGAAGCAACCCTGGATCCGCGGGGCTGGAGAGGATCGGGCCCTTGAGCTCGCGGTTGTGCGCGCCGTGGTCTCTGGACCGTCTCCCGGTGTGTGCCGCGCGGCCCCATCTCAGAGGCTGATCCGGAGCTGGGTGACGCTGGGTCGTGCCCCTGTGCAGGGGGGTGTCGGGCTCCGTTCGAGCTCCCTGCTGGGCTCAATCCCCCGAGACGGATCCCGTCCCCCCTGGGTTTCCCACCTCGCTCTGCCGGCGTGGCTCGGCAAAGGCATTGCCATTAGCCGTCACGATCTGGGGACGGCGACACGGGCGAGGGCTGCGTGGAGTTGGGTGTTGTGCCACGGTCATCGTCGTAACAGCCCGGTCGGCTCTGGGGGCCGGGGGCGTAGGCTGCTGCGAGTAACCGGCCAGGGGTATTACTGCCGTCGGCGCGGGGGTCTGCGTAAGTGGCGCCTGGCACGGCTGTACCGGCTGTCCCGTGGTGGTGGCACCGTGGGCTCTGGGTTCAGGCAGGCTGCGAGCAGGGATCCTGCAGCCCGCGGGATGCTCCTGGCTTGTCTACCGCCATCCCCCACCGAGGGGGCACAGCTGGGTGTACAGACATAGGAGGTCTCGCTTGGCCGCGTGTCCCCCGCTGCGTCCCGATGGGATGGTGGAGCTGGTGCCGGGCACCCCCCCGGGGCAGGTGGGGGTTCAGCTGCCCGGAGCAGAGCCAGCCCCGGGCCACGTGTTGGCACATCCTCCGCCCAGCCCAGCCCGCGGTCCCCGGTCCCCGCGCCGGGGCGGTGGCAGGGAGTGTGGGTGCTCTGCCAGCAGCCCTGCAAAAGACGCTGCGATGCTGAGACCAGCAAGAGCTGCCAGTACACCGAGGGGGGGGGCTCAGGACCCTGTCGAGAGTCCCTTTGCGTTAAACACCAGGGACGCCCTCCGTGGCGCGGGTGCCAATCTCAAGCAGCCCCTTGGTGCAAGTCCTGCTCGCGCTAACGTCTCCATCCCTCAGAGCCGGCCCCGTCGCTGTGGGTTACACCTGGGTTCGCGCTGATGACGGGGGGTCCCGGTGCGGTGGGGGTTGTTGTTTGCAGAGGAGCAGCCCCTGACCCCCCGGGTTGGCAGCTGGGATAAGGCAGAAAGCGGAAGCGTGGGTAACGCCGTCCCTCGTCCCGGCCGGGAGTGTGGCACTTGCAAGGTGACGCTTCTTCTGTGGGTGTCCTCATCCCCATGTGGGATGCTCTTTTTTATTAAGGGAAATAAAGGGGGGGTCCTGGGGCGGGGGCAGCGGTTTGACCTGGGCATTAATGGGTGCAACCCCCCATCCTTGTCCCCGCTGCTCTCTCCCATCGTTGAGGTGATGGAGCCAGACTCGTCCGTCTGTCCTGACGCTGGGAAACCCCGTGACCGGTCCCCTCCGCAGGACGCCAGCCCGCGTGGCACGAGGTTTGGTGCTCTTGGGAGGCTGGAAAGCCACTTGTACCCCAACTGTTTTGGGGCGTCGTGGCGTGGCTTTCCCTCTGTGCCGTTCCTCGGGGGCGAGGGGTAGGTGCAGCCCCGGCCGGAGCCACGCGCTCCTCGCTGGGGCTTTGTTCAGGCTGAATTTTGTAATGTCAGGAAATGAGCTGGCCGTGGGAGGGGAGGCAGCCGGGGAGAGGAAGGCTGGTTTTGTGGTTGAAGCGGAGGATGAGGACGCCGGAAAGCCGAGCACAATTCCTCGCTGTGTTGCAGGCACCGGGGGTGAGGCTGTAGCTCGGCTTCGGGAGCGGGAGCTCGCGGCGCGTTTGGAGAGCCGGGTGCTGACCTCCATGCCTCAGTTTCCCTTTCGTTCAGCGGGAAAAAGCGCTGTTCCTCTCGCTCGCGGGAAGCGTGCCGTCAGGGGGGCACTGGCCCACGCCGGACGGTGACGGACACCGGTAGATGAATGACCGGCGCGAGGCTGGCTGAAACCGCCGCGCTTTGCCCTGCGGATCGCCTCCCATCTCGGAGTGGCGAGCGAGATGAATTTAGCAGCCGCGTTTCCTTGCGGGCCGCGGCGTTTTGTTCTCGGTGAGGGTCGCTTCGGGCTGCGCTCCCTGGGAGAAGGCGTCCGAGCGCGCAGGTCGGTGCTTTTCCCTGCGGGGCGCGTGCGAGGGTCTTCAAAGTTCACTTGAAACCGTGGACGACTCGCTGCTGGCCCCGCTGCCGGGCTGGATATGGTCCCCTCGTTAACGATAATTTTTGCTTTATGGTTTCTTTCATTCCCGAGCTCTTTTTAGTTCCTTTTCCTCCTGGTCTCTCTCTTGCTCCTTTTTCCCACCTTTCTTTTGCGGTCCCGCTGGTTCCCGTATCTCACCCCTACCTCCCGGCTCCAGGATGCTCTCTGCATTTCATAGGATCGCGGCTCCTGGTTGCCTTGCAGGAGCCCGGCAAGGTCCCAGCCGGCCTCCGCGACCCTTGGCAGTGACGCTCAGGATCGGGGCGGTGTGGGAGGGCACCCGTCCCGGCCAGGGCTGCCGCGGCGGGGACCGGGAGCCTTTCACCGTCCCCCTTGGCCGGCGGTGCTCAGCCGGGGTGTGCGGGGAGCCCCGTCCTTGCCTCCGTCCCCTCAGACTGACGGCTGCTCGCTTTTTCTCTGCAGTTTGATTGAGGAGCGGTGGCCGCAGCTCATCCTCTGGCAGGAGCAGAAGATGCAGGACTCTGCGTAGCAGGTAGGGAGGAAATCCCAACTTTTGCTCTCTCGTTGCCTTCCCCCTTGAGTTTGCTCCTCAGGGTCCGTGCATCTGCCCCGCTCCGGGCTGGGGGCGAGGAGGGGAACCCCGTGAAGGTCACCCCGGCTGGATGCAGCTCGGGGGCTCAGACTCCCAAATTGGTGCAGGATTTGACCCTACAGCTCTGCTCCGGTGGCAGGAGGAGCAACGGGTCGTGGTGCTGGCAGGGAGCTCCCTGCCCGGCTGCGCACCCCTCTCTTGCTGCGGGTGCAAGGGGGTCCTGGTGAGCGGGACCGGGCGGCAGAGCTGCTGTGGGACGGGGAGGTGGTACCCGCTCGAGGTCCACCCAACGGCGGGTGCCACCATGGTTCTCCAACACCCGTCTTCCCCTTCGTTTCGCTGCCTGGTGCGGCTCTGCCGGATCCCGCCCACGGCACGGATTTGGGGCTCCATGGTTTGGGGTTTTTGTGTGGTTTTTTTTTAAAAAACGGGGGTGTCGGCACAAAGAAGGCTTTTCCTGCCCTGGTTTCTCCCTGGGTGGATGAGGCTTGTGGCCAAGCCCACTATTATTTTGTCCCTTGCGTTCCCCAGAAATACGGTGCCGTTGGGAGAGGGTCCTGTGTCCAGGTTTTCTCCCTTCTCGACCTTCTTTGCCAGTTTATTGCCGTTACGGTAAATGCTTGCGTCTCCCGAGGTTGTGGTAGAGACGACACCGTGGGCCCGTTTTATGAGGGCTCTACGGTTTCGTGTAATGTATCTTCCGTACCTGATATTGAAATTAGTAACAGGAAAGATTTTAAAAATAATCTGACCCCAGCTCCTGAAAGGAGGGGACTCTCTCGTCGCCGCTTAGCGAGCGGTTTTGCTGGGTTTGAGATGGCTTTTTAGTGCCGGAGAGGGGCAGGTGATTTATTTGGAGGCTCGGTGCTGGGAGATGGGGACAGCATTCGCCGTTCCCTCCGCAAGGTCAGGTCCAAGGGCTTCACCTTGCCGTCGGTTAGGCTGATGGAAACCCGGAGCAGCTCCTTGCATCAAGGGTGAAAGCGGTGGAAGGGCCCCGCCGGATCTCGGTGATGCTCGGTTTGTGCCGGCGATGGGCCGTGGCGTGCCGGAGGGGACAGGAGCCGGGAAGGTTCGGCCGGGTCTGTCCTGCTGCAGTTCGGCTGAGCGCGGTGCCGTGGCAGAACGTCGGGTGCTGGTACGGGACCGGCTCTGCTCCGCTTGCTTCGGGCACAACTAAATAACAGCCGAGGGGCACGCTTTTTAGTGTGGGGAATAATGAAACGGAGCAGGGGAAGGATGGGGCTGTCTGCTGCGGGGTGCGCTGGAGCTCAGGGCTGGGAGAGGAGGGCAGGACCCCGCACGGCTCCCGAGCATCGCGCTCCCGATGCTCTGTGCACGTCCCGTCCCCCCGGCTGGGGTGCTGGCGGGCGGTGGCAGGTTCCTTCTAGAATTACCCGCGTTGTCCCCCAAATTGCTGCTTGCGGCAGGACGCTCGGCTCCACTGACTCCGTGCTGCCCGGTTACAACAGCTCCTTATTTTTTTAGGCTCACACCAATTCTAATTTTTGGGTCAGCAGCGTCCTCCCGCAAAGCCCCGTGCTGCCGCTGGCGCGGGCACAGAGTTTTGAGCAGGGGAGGAGCGGTTCCGCGATCTCTGCAACTGCGGGACTGCTCACTCCGAGGAGCGGTGCATCGAGTCGGGCGTCTCGGGGAGGAGGATTTCGAAAAACATCTCTGGGGGCTGCTCTGAAACTCGTCCCCCCTTCGCTCTGCGAGCGACAGGAGCCGAGCAATTAGAAGAGCGATATCCACCCTGCCTCGGAAGCGCGCAACAACCAGCACCGGGCGATTTAATCCCGACGAAGCCACGTCCTCGCGACGCGCAGCGTCGCTGCCCGCCATCAATAGGCATTTTGTCTTCCCGGGGCCGGCCCCGTTTGAGGCGCACCGGGAAAACCTCTCTCTGCCCAACTGCATCTGCCGCAGAAAACTCTTCTAGGGCCCGTGACCTTAATTGAATTGACTCTTTCATGTCCTGAAGTCGGTCGTATCGTCTCGCCGCGGCCACGCTCGGTAAATCACGTGAGCGTTACCGCCTGCGCAAGCTGCAGGGTCCGTGCCAACCTGCTTCTCTCTCCATGAGATTTTTGCAGCCCGAGGCTGATTTCCAGCTGCTTGGGAAGAGCCCTTGGGTGGCCGGGTCGGCTCCGCTGCTGTCTGAGGTCTCGCGTCGTCGTGTTCTCTCGGAGGTTTAACGCTGCTGCACGCTTGACCTTGCAACTCCTGGGCTCCCGCCGTGCTCTAGGCGCGAGCGTGCCGCCTCGCACCGAGCTGTTTGCGTCCGTCGGGATCCTCCCTGCCTCCGGGGAGAGCTCGGAAAAACTCGTCGGTGGGCTCACCAAAAATCCCGGTTTTTGCCCCTTTCCGACTTGGGAAGAGGTGGGATCCTGGGTTTGGTAAAGCGATGGTTTCCTGCTGTCCGCGCGGCTGCTGAAACGCGATCGTGCTGCTGGAGGTCACCTTTTAACTCCCCGCGGAGCCGGGTGGCCTTTCGTGGTCCGGACTCTGCCCTGCGCTTTGGTTTCCTGAGCTCATCCGCTATTTTGCTACCAACGGGCGGGGGGGGGGAAAAAAACCCCATCTTCAAAGCTCTTTTTCCCTTGGGGAAAAGTCAACTTGGTCAGAAACGGCTGCGCAGAAATGTCGTCTAACCGCGCCGACCCCGCAGCCAGGCTTGTCCTCCCCGGGGGTCCCACCGTGCCCGCGGGGTCCGTCCGCGTCCCGCCGTGTCCCCGCGTTTGGGACGGCGGAAGCGGCGATCCCGGGGGGTTCTTTCGACAGCTGCTCGCGAGCGATCGGCGCTGGCCGCTCCCTTCCCCCCCCCTCCCGCCCCATCCCCGCACGCTTCACCACCTCCTCCTGCCTTCACATCTGCCCTTTAGACGCCGCCGCCGCGTGCCCCGGCGCTCCCCACACGAGATTTTGGGGGGAATCGGGGCCGGGGGGGGGGGGGGCCGGCCGGCCGTGACGGCCGCTCGGGGTGGCAACGGCGTGGGGACGGCGGCTCCATCCCGTACGCTTCCTCCCGGCCGCCAGCGCGCAGCAGACGTGGAGAAGGACGCAGCCACCCTGGCTCCTGTAAGTACCTCTCACTCTTTCCACTGGAGAGTTAAAATTAGCAACTTCTTTTTTTAAAACAGGCGTTGCTTTAAACCTTGCCAGCCCAACTGGGTTTCCTTTTATTCCCCCCCGTCCCGCCGCCCCCGGCTCCTTTTCTCTTGATTTTTTTTTAATTTTGTTGTTATTGTCGAACGTATGCGTGCGTTTTTCTCCTCCCCCCCCCTTTTTTTTTTTGTTTTTAAATTTTAAAAATTATTTTTCCTCCCTCTTTTCATTTCTTCCTTTTTTTAAACACCGGTGACGCTGCAGTGTCGGTACGGAGTTTGGAGCCAAATAAACAGCCCCGGCACACCCCCACCCCGATCGCCTTACAGAGCCCGGTGCCGGAGCCCAGCGCCGAATTTAGAGCCCTTATCTATTGTCAGCCTCCGCGGTCGCTGCTGCTCTGCCGGGGGGGGGTTGTTTGCCCCAGACCCCCTTTTTGCTCCTGATACAGACCTTCGATGTGAGTGTGCCTCTAATTATTATTTTTATTTTTTTTCCCCCCCCTCTCCTTTGTGTTCGTGCTAAAGCACAAAAAGTGCCCGTAAATCAGGACCCGTCGCTTTTTATCCGGGGCTGCGTGGGCAGGGAGGGAGAGGGGGGGGTTCCAGGCGGTGGGGAGAGTTCCCATCTCGGGAGGATAAGCTGCGTGGAGAGGGGGGGAAACTGAGGCACGGAAGGAGGACGTGGCTGACCGACGGGGAGCGCGCAAATTGGGATTTCCTCCTCTTAAAATAAAAACAAATATAGACGAGCAAAGAAAACGCAGCGAGCGGGGGCTCGGACGCAGGATTGGTGCCCAGGGGATAAAATCCGGCCCTTGGGGGAAGCTCTCACCCGCGGTCCCCCGCGGCAGGGACGGTGCCGGGGATCGGCGAGGGCGGAGGGTGTCGCGGCAGGCGTGGTGCCGCAGCCGGAGCTCTGCTACGCCGGGACGCAGCTGGCGGTTGGAGGTGACCGTCCCAGCCCGGATCTGCGAAAGCAAACAGGAAGGCGAGCGGGGAGCAGCCCACCTTATTTACTCGGGCTCAGAGGTTGTTTATTGTGGTTCCTCTGAGGTTGGTACCGGGGTTTTTTAACACCTTCCCGCTCGGTGCCGTTTCCTTTTGGCCAGGGCCGGGTGCTCGGCGCGGCAGGAGCTCGCGGCTCGCGCGGGGAGGTGAGCTGGGTCCCACGCGCCTCTCCACCCCAGCATCGGGCGATGGTGGGAGCGTGGCGCCGGGGCTCTCCTGTTCCTTCTCCTCCCGTAACTATTTCATCAATGGCTGGTTTGCTCTAGAGAGCGGCCCGCCCAGTCCCGCACGAGGGATGGATGTCGGGCCGGCACCAGCACTGGGCTTGGCTCATCCCAGAAAAAGCTTTTTCCATCTCAATTTTTTTTTTTTCTTTTTTTCCCCCCAGGGTTTTTTACACTGTTACTGCTTTAGAGTTAATAACGCTGATAATCTTAATATCCACTTCTGTGAAAATTAAGGTGCAAAACCCGTAGGAAAGAAGGCGGCATCCTTCAGAAGTGCTTTTAGTGTTTCCCTGATGCATGCTGCCCTGGCTCGGATGCTCGCGAAGGGCTTTTACGCAACCGGGGCTGGAGGATAAACTTTGCTCTTTGGGTTAAACCCAACCCTTTAAACATCGCTGGGGGTGGCCGAAGCGGGTCTTCTCTTCCGCTCCACTCGGGGGATCCTGTCGCAACGGGGTCGGCCCCATTTGGGGACAAAATTTGGGGCCACGGGTCCGGTCCCCGCTGCAGGGACTCAAATTTCTGCTTTCGAAACCGGACGGTGTCCGGCGGTACTGCCCTGGGCAGCGATGGGAGCAAGGCTGGCTGCAAAGCCCTTTCCTCCTCCTCCTCCTCCTCCTGCATCTCTTTTGGGCAAACAATTGATTTGGGCAGTGATTTATTCACTTATTTATTTATTTGATTTTTGATTTTTTATATCCCCACCGTCAAGCCAAAAATTTTGACTGAAATATTTTCATTTCTACCCACAAACTCACGCCTTCTGCAAACCACGCTTTCTCTCTCACCCCCTTTGCAAGTCTGCAGGGGAAAAAAAAAAAAAAAAAAGCCTTATTTGGGATTTTTTCCCAATATTTTCACTTTTCCAAGAGGAATCACAACTAGTGTTTATTTGTGACACTCCTGCACTCGTGACGGCCCCCGAGCTCTCGCCTGTCCTCGGGGTCCGTCTGTGCTAGAGGAGCATCCCAGCAGCTTCCCAGCCGTCCCTCTGGAAACCCGGGCTGGGACCCTCATCCGAGCGCTTGGCTTCAACCGCGGCCACGTGCTGGCGGTGCTCCGGCACGGGAGCTCGGAGGGTGCCAGACCTGGGATGTAGCGGCGCCTCTGGAAAGTGCAAAATTTTGGCGTTTTCCTGGAGTGGCTGAGCACACCCGTCACTCTCCTGAGCGTCACCCCCACGGTTTGCTGGGGTGTCCGAGGTGGGCACCCCCAAAACCCAGGGCTGGCCGAAATCACCGCCCCTCCAACACGTGGCTCTTGGTGCAGCCGTGGAGAAGGAATCGGCTGGTCCAGGACCGTGGCAGGGGACCTCCCCCCCACCCCCCCAAATCCTCCCTGCTAAAACACAAGCTTTGGGTGAGTAAAAAAAAAAAAACCCAACCTTTTAAACCAGAATAATTTTCCCCACTATTCCTGGAGGATGCGTCCCGGGATGGGGTCTGGATGGTTCCTGGGAACCATCACCCAGCGGGTCTGGCTGGAGCTGCCGGCACTGGCCGTCGGCGTAGGCAGACTGCGCCTTGGCTTGATTTCGGTGGCCCGGCCCGTGCCGGGGAGCGGGGAGGACGGGGTTGTGCGCCTGTGTCTAGAATGTGCGTCTTGTGAGTGAGCGGCAACAGCTGAGCGCCAGCTGTCTCGCCGTATTTCGGCCGCCTGACGAGCCGGGGCCGGATCCTCACCCACCCGCCTTGCCGGCTCGCGGGTGAGGATCCGGCCCCGTCCCTCGTCAGCCTTTTGCCTAGAGACGTGCGTCCGTGCCGGCGGCTGATGAGCCGGGGGAGTGGGGCCGCATCTCGTCCCGGCAGACGGCAAAGCCTCGGTGGCGCGGCGAGCATCCCCCAGCAGCCCTGAGTCATGCCGGGGACGAGGGACCTTGAGCTGGTTTGTGTCCCCCCACCCCGGATTTGGCTGCAGCAGCTCTGGGTGCCCCACGGTCCCCGGGGTGCTCCGGCGGTGCCGTGCCTGGGCTCCAGATCCCCTGGGAGCGCCGGTGCCAGCGGCAGATGCGGCGGCTGATGCAACGTTATTCGGGTGCCGGGTTGGAGCCACCACATTTTCAAGGCGGCGCAGGGGAAGAGGAAGTTAAACCTGGTTTTGCTGTGTGGCATCTCATCCCGGTTCCTCCTGCTCGCTTAGAGCCAGTCCGGTTTGGGTTTGGCGGTGGCCGGACCCCGGTCCGTGCCTCTCGGTGGGCTTTGGTGTCACCTTGTCCTCTCCTGGCACTTGGGCTGCCGCTCTCGTGGCCAATGGACGGCTCTTTCTGCTCGGTTCCTCGTGCCCGGGGCTTCGGTCTCTGCGAATTGTGGTGCTGATATAGTCCCAAATAATTAATGCTGTTTGTGGACCTTTGTTTGCTTATTAAAAAAACGAGCGGTGTCCAGCGGTAAGCTGTTAGATGGCAGCGTGCTCCGAGTGCGAGCCTGGGGCTGTGGAGCAAAGTTGGGGTTTGGGGTGGGAACGGTGGGGGTGCGTACAGATGGACGGGCAGCTCCACCTCTGAGAAAAGCAGACGGCCAGGACGCCAGTTTTTGTGGTTTGGTTTCCAGGTTGGAAGTGCCAGGGGCTGGTGGGAGCTGTGGTGGTTGAATCCGAGCACTGGGATGGAGGCAGGAGCCTGGTCCTGCCCGTTCCTGGTGGTGTTGTCCAGACCTTTCCATCTCTCCAAGGCACTCTGGCGAGCTCTGCTCCAGCGTCACCCTCCTGGTATTCGCGTTGCCACATCAGTGACAAAATTCAGCTCCTTTGCTTCTTATCCTTCTTCTCGTGGTCAAGTGGAGCTGGTGCCCACCATCCCCTTCCCAACCAGCTCCTCTGCACCCCAGCCGCGTGCTGGACCCCGCAGCCCCTGGGGAGCCCGGTGGTCCCTTCCGGGGAGCTTCGGATGTGTAAACCCTGACCGAGAGCGTGGGATGGGGCAACGCAGGAGCAACATCTGCTTCTATGTTGCCTTCGCGTCTCTGGATCCGATGGATGTCCCGGCTGCTTTGGGCATGGATGCAGTTAGCAGTTGACAGATGCAAATAAAATCAGCAGCCCCGTGACTTTTGGCATTGCTGCTGTTACTCACCAGTGCTTGGGGGTGGAAAAAAACCAAAAAAAACCGAAAAACAAGTGGGTTTGGGAGGCCACTTTGAAAGATCTTGGTGGCCCTTGGGGAAGGGTTGAGCCTTTGGGAATGGCGCTGCTGGGGTCCTGCGCCGGGAGGGAGGATCGTGCTCGAGGGCTGAGCTCTGGGATGGCGCTGGGGATCTCCGGCCCCTCGGCAGCCCTGGCTCCCAGGCTGAGCCCATACTTTGGGTGCCGGAGGGTCTGCAGAGCTGCTCTCGGGTGTCTCTTCCTGGGTGGGGATGGGGTGCAGGGTCCCCGGCTGTGTTGCTGGGGTGGGGACGGAGATTTGTGCCACGCCGCCCTTGGGCGAAGGGAAGGTGACTGCAGGATGCCCTGGGCTGGCTGCGGAGGATGCATCCCCAATCCCATCCCGTTGACGCGGGAGGGAAGAGGAGTGTTTCCCCCGGGACGGTTCCTCTCTCTGCCGTGTCCCGTGGCGCTGCCGTGGGTTTCCATTGCTCTCGCGGAGGACCCGGAGGAGCAGTTGGGTCTCATGGAGTTTCCCCTGGGTAAAACCCACCGCAGGGAGAGAGTTGTCCCCTCTGCTACCGAGGGAAATCCCGTCCCCTTGCATGGAGAGCCCCTAAATTCCCTGCAGCGAGGGTTTCGCCCCCCTCACCCTGCTGAGCTGCCCCTGGGGACGTTCCCATGTCCGGTGGTGGGATCCTGCCCCCCACGCCGGAGCTGAAGGCGACGCTTGTGCCCCTTTGGCACGTTGTGTTTTGGGACCTGCGAGTCATTGACGTCCTTCTGATGACCGTAGCGAGGGTGCTGGCAGCGGGGACCTTGCTGGGCTGCACTGGGGGACAGACGCACCCCGGGGTGCACACTCGGAGTGGGGGGGGGGTGCCTGAGGAAGCAGGGTGCGATGTTGGGGTCCGGGTGCTGGCGATGCAGGGAGCTTCGGCTGCCCCCACCCCAGGTTTGCATCTTGCCGTACAGTTTCACATTTGAGAGAAGAAAAAAAAAGAAAAACCCAAACGAAAAAAACCCCAACCTCAAAGCGAAACATTGCTGCTGTTGGGTGCTGAGGCTTTTCCTGGGCTTGAACCCCCCCACTCTGGGCTGGAGGAGGCAGCTCGGTGGGGAGCAGGGCTGGATGGCCCCCAAAACTGTAGCCACGTCCTCCCCCTCTGTCCCCTCCTTTTCCTCCCTGTGGCCTCAGTGCAGGCAAAAGTTCCTCCCGCGGGTCTGGTTTGGGGTTGAGAGCTGCTTCAGCTCCCCACCGGCACGGGGACGACTTTGACAGCCTCCTGATTTACGAACGCAGGATCCGACCCCAAATTCAGCTCGCTCGCCTTCTCGCTCTTTTTTTTTTTTTTTTTTTTTAATGAGTCAACCTCTCATCTGTCATATTAAACCTCCTCATTACCAGGTATCTAAATTTTGCTCTGACAATAGTGACAGGGGAAGCTGCGATATCATTGCCACGGCATGGGGCTACGGGGAGCTGGCAGGTGGTTATTTCATGCCCTGCAGGGAGCCGTGGGGGTGGGCGACGGAGCCGGATAATGGGCTCTCGCTTCCCTTCATTTAGAAAACCCTACTTAGTGCAGAGGGGAAAATTACTCCTGGTCTCCAGCTCTGGAGCTGGTGATGGATAAAGGACAGGAGGGAAGGGGAAGAGCTTCGTGTGGTCCGGCTGCTCCTCCCTGGGGATGGAGGGTGGATTGGGGATGGGGGATGGAGGGGGATGGGGATGGAGGGGGATGGGGATGGGGATGGGGATGGGGATGGATGGGGATGGGGATGGATGGGGATGGAGGATGGAGGGGGATGGGGATGGGGATGGATGGGGATGGGAATGGAGGGGGATGGGGATGGGATGGGGATGGGGATGGGGATGGATGGGGAAGGAGGTGGAGGATGGATGGGGATGGGGATGGGAATGAGGATGGAGATGGAGGATGGAGATGGAGGATGGATGGGGATGAGGATGGAGATGGGGATGGAGATGGAGGATGGGGATGGAGATGGAGGATGGATGGGGATGGGGATGAGGATGGAGGTGGATGGGGATGGGGATGGATGGGGATGGGGATGGAGGGGGATGGGGATGGAGGGGGATGGGGATGGAGGTGGATGGGGATGGGGGTGGCACAGGGCTGCCCTGTGCAAGCTGTTGGTTCCAGCTGGGAAAGGGGATGCTCTGCCTGCAGCGGTGTGCCGGGGCTCGCTGAGCTGCCCAGGAGACCGCAGCCAGGCTCGGGGTGACGGGTGACCCCTGCTGCGAGGATGCGACCTCCAAGGTCGCGGGGCTTTTCTGGCGGCTGTGTCAGCCTTTGCGCGTTGCTGTTCCCAGGGTGCTTTAAAGGTCGCTTTAGCAAGGGGCTGTCCGACCCCTCTGATTTAACGCGGTGCCGCGCGGCGGCGCATCCCCACCGGTCCCTCCCTGCGGCATCACCCTCTGCTGCCCTGGGAAACCGCGCGGCGTGAGGGGCTGCGGGTCCCCACTTGCCCCCGTCCCGTGGGCTTTTTCCCCCGGAGGCCGTGTCCTCGCCCTGGCACGGGGTGACGACGGTTCCCTGGTCGACTTTTGGCCAGTGCCGAGCGGGGCCGTGGGCTTGCCGGTGACCTTGCCCGGGGCTCCTGGCCAGCCTCCTTCCCCTGCCAGCTGCCCCGCGTCCCCTCCAGCCTCCGCTGGCTCTGGCCGCGCCGGCGGCATGGGGAAGGTGCCCGGCCGTGCCTGCCGTCACCCGGCCTTTGCGGCACCCATCCCCAGCACGGGACGTGATGTGATGGCATCCCTGGCTAGCCACAGCATGGGGTGAAACGGTGGGATTTGGGGTGCAGGGGACCAGGGCGCCTGGTCTGGGTGCTGCTGCGGTGCCTCCGGTCCCTGCGCCAGTGTTGGGGCTGTCACCCTTGTCTGGTGGGTGTCGTCTGGATCCACACTGGTGCAAAGAGGTGCACGAGCTGCAGGGCAAGAGAAAATCGACCCCGGTTTAATAATTTCCCCAAAATCCTTTCTTTCACCCCGCCTTGCACAGGCAAATGCCAGTCCTCCGGCATCATTTAAAGGCTGTGCTTTTTTTTTTTTTTTTTTTTTTCTTTTTCCCCCAGACTCTGCCGGTCTTGGCACGGCGCGTGGTTTTGTTACAGCTCAGCAGAGCTGGCTGCGCCGTTGGCATCTGCTTTTCTCCAGAGAGCGCCTGAATCTGGGTCAGGAATATATGTGTCTTTTTCAAATTCCCTGGGGGCTCGATCGAATCCAACCTCGCTTCTGCTCTCCTCAGCCTCCCGAGGTTCGTACCTGCAGCCGGCGGGACGGATCCTGCGCAGGCAGGAGGACCCGAGCCGCTGGTTTTGTCGCCGATCCTGGGGAAATCGGGACCCTCCCGCGGGCGTGGGGCGCGCGGGCGGGATTGCGGCTCGGCGTTGGATTTGCACCTGCCGGGCGAGCAGGATTCGGCCCTGGGGAGGGTTTGGCCGAGCAGAGCCCTGCAGCTTTGTTTCCGAGCAGGAGGTTTGCTCCGGAGCCGTGTTTCGGCCGCCTTCCTCTCCCCCTCCCCCTGCCTGCATCTGGAGGCTCGACACAGGAACCCAGATAGCATCATCCTGAAACCAGAATAGAAGCTTTGGAGGAGACTTCAGCATGTTTGTGTGGTTTTGATCTCGGTTTATAGATAAAGAGGTGCTAAACAATGCTAAGCTGGCGAGTTGGAGTCCTTCACGGGGGTGTGCAGCGGGACCGGGGAAGCGCAGGCACCTGCCCCTCGCTGCCCGCTGCGATGCCGGGGACATCCCCGCGTGGACGCGTCTCCCCTTCGCTGCATCCTCCTGGGGCAAGGGGGGTGGGGGGGGGCTGGGGCTGCTCCTGCCCCCGTCCCGCAGCAAAGCCGGTTCGGTCCGTCAGCGGGCGCTCGCTGGCGGGGAGGTGGCAAGCGCCGCGCCGATGGCTTTGCAGGATGGGGAAAAAGCACCGTTCGTGTGAATATAGGCGCTGGATTTTAGGGAAGGGGGAGGGTTTTCCCCCCTCTGCAGAGGAGAAGGAAGCTGGTCCTGCAGATCCAGAAACCGCTGAGAAGGAAACTAAAAGTCCTTGGTGGCAGTGTGGAGGATACGTTAAAAAAACAACAATTAAGTCACAAAAGGCAGGCCTGGCCGTCAGCGAGAAAGGAAGCAGGAAGGAAGAACTGCAGTTAAACAGTCGGGTTCAAGAGGTGACTCGAGCTAAATCCATATCCTTAAGGGATGGAAGTCCAGCCCTGTCCACGGGCGGGGAAGCGGCTGTGTCGGTTTGTGCCGGTGCAAGACCCGGGAGCCTCCGGCCGAGGCTTGGGCACCTCGGCTGCGGTTTGCTGTTTGATTTGCGATTGCTTTTGAGGCTCTTTTGCAGCGGGCGGAGAGTCCGAGCTTTGCGCGGGTGCTGCCGGGCTGCTCCTCGTGGCACCGCATCCGCGTCGCGCCTCGACTCAACCGCTTTTCTTGGTAAAAGCTGCAAGTTTGCAGCGGGGAGCGTTGCAGCAGGGTGTGGGGGCTGCTCTCGCCACCTCTGAAGCGTCGCCGCCGCCACCTCCGGAGCATCAGCGGTCCCTCCCTCCGCTCGACCCTGTTCCCCCTGCGCCCTTACCCCAGCACGGGGCAGCGAAAGGCTCGGCAGCGGCTCGGCGCGCCGGCGGCACGGTGGGTGTAAACCGCTTCCCATGGCGGGCTGAGCTCGCAGGCTGGTTTGCAGCGCGGCAGCGTTTCCCCGGCGTGGGCTCTCTCCTGCCGTGGGCAGAGAGATGGGACAAATCCTGCGCCTTCTAACCCGCGCGCCCGCCGGTTGCACGCTGAAGCTCTCTCGCGGTGACCCACCTTGCCCGGAGATGCTCTATGATGGGAGAAGGTGTCCATGCAGCACATTAGCGCGGTCGTTTCTGTATGCGGATAAACCCCGAAACGTCGGTCCCGCTGGGCTGGGTTCGGTGAATTCAGTCCCGTCGGGTGCCCTGTTCCCCGAGGGAGGATGCCCGGTGCGGGGGGACCCCTCGCCCCGCTGCGTTCGGACCCGTTACTCTCAGCCGGCCCCTTGGCTTGATGGAACTGAGGAAGGCCAGAGCCATCTTGGGGAGGAATCCTGCAGATCCTGGGGAGAGGGTGGCTTTGTCCTGCAGGGAGGGCGGGCGGGCAGAGCGGGCTGCTGGGTTGGGCTGTGCTCCTCCGTACCCGTCTCCTGCTTTTCTCCCTTCAATTTGGGACGTTCTTTGCCGTTATCAGGCATCCCCCCCATTCGTCTCCTCCCTAAGATGAGCCCTGTCGGTCCTTTCAGCATCTTTGCAGGACAGCATTTTTCTTCTTTTCCTTTTTCCTACCTTCCCCCCCCCCCCCCCCCAACTTCCCAAGCGTCCCTTGAAGCCGCTTTTCCAGCCAAGGACGTCGCTGTGGCTCTGGCCCCGGCTTTGGGGGATGGAGATGGGGAAAACATCCCTCGAACCGGTGCCACGACGAACCCGTTCAAATTTTGCCGTCGCTCGTAACGCTGGCTCTACCGTGGATTTTTGCACGCGTTGGATCGGGGAGCGCGGTGCCGCACGTGAGCGCGGGCGCGGGGGGGGGAAAGCAAGGCCGTGCAGAGCTCGAAAGGAGAATACATTTTTGGAAAGGATGCATTTATTTGCCTTTATTTATCTTCCTAAAGCTTTTGGATTCGTCTTTTTGATCTTTCCTTTGCAGCTGCGCAGCCAACGTTTGGTTTATTTAAGCTGACGTCGTGCCGCGAGCGCGAGGCTTTACAAGGTGGGGTTTTAAGGACGGACGGCTTAACAGCATCGCCTTCGAGAGGAGCGGCCGTGTCAGGGCTAACTTTAGTAAGGAGGCAACTAAAAAGGGGGGGGGGTGTGATAAAAGTATATTAAAAATAGCAAATGGCCATAGAAAGCGGACGTGAGATTCGAAGTGCCCCTACTCGTGCCGAGAGAAATATGGGGCTATTTAGTAGGAATGGAAAAGTGACAAACGATGGAGCGGTGCGCAGAACCCTGCCGCTCCTGCAATGCCAAGGTGAAACCACGTAGGAATAGGTAAAACAGATCAGAAATATGTGTAGTTGGTAAAAAAAAAAAAATCCAGAAGTAAAGACTTGGAAGAGAGATCAGCTCTCCTGCCGCCCCGGCTCCTGGAGCTGTGGATTCAGCACCCCCAAATTCCTTGTTTTGTAAAAACATCTCCCAGCTGAGATTCCTCTTTGCTTTTTTCTTTCTTCCCCCATTTGCAAAATGCTAACTCTGCTCCCTCACCCGTCTCTCCAATTTAAAGCAATTTACTTGGAGCCGGGTATGAATTACTCAGCACAGAGTTAACCAGCACCTGCTTGTAGTTAATTGGCATGTGTGTTAATTGCCGTGATAGTCATACTTGTGCAAGCGCGCGAGGGGGTGTAGGGCAGGAGGGAGGGATGCGGGCGCTAACGGGCTGCCTCCGTCCCAGCGCTTCTCGCCGCTTCCCCGCGGCGATGCCGAATTTCCCCTTTCCTGATCCTCGCCGAGGTTTCCGGGTGCTGAAGAGGGACGGGATGAGTTTTTGCCGGTGCCGTTCGCTCGGTGGAACGTCCGTGGTTTGCCTTACGGCAGGTTTGTAGGCATCCCCTTCGATGCCCTTGGACCCCCTGCGCCGCGGCGGTTCTTTCTCGCGGGGTGAGGCGGCTGAGATGCTCGGTGGTTGCGTGGAGATGGTCACCATGGAGACGGGTACCACTGGGGATGCTGGAATCGAAGCGGGGAGACTGCGGGTGCCTGGGGTGGCCCCGAGCCGCACCCCGTGATGTTTGAGCCGTCCTGAGCCCGGTTTAAGACGGCGCTGGGTCGCGTTTCGGGCAAGGCAGTCCACCTTACAGGGCTGCGGAGATTCTCTAGTGTCTCGTAAGAGCCGGGTTTAACCCAGCCGCCGGTGTTCGTGCGACTCGCTGGGGCGTCGCGGCTTGAGGATGTCGGTGCCTCATCCCAAATGGGATGGAAATGTCCCGCGGGCTCAGACGCCGTGAGGAGTGGGTGCCTTCTCATCCCGTGTGCACCACGGGATGGCGTGAGCCTTGTTTCCTCGGAAAAGCAGGCTAAGGAGGAAGAAGCTGCTGCCTCAGAAGGAAGAAAAGATGATTTAATGACTGCGGATATTACATTGAATAAACCCACCCAAGTTATTTAGGAGTTTAACTCCTTTTAAAAGAAGCCCTGTGCTCTGGGTGCTTGGCTATACGTACATGTAGGTGCTCCACCTGATCACGGAGGAGCGTCACGGGTGATCCCGATGCTTCGGGGTGGGCACTTAGGGAGCCAGAGGAATTTGCTGGTGAAGGATAGGGAGCTCCGAGGCGCTGGGTTTGGTGCACGGTGCAGAGTGGGAGCTTCTGGGATGGGTCCGAGCAGGCGGCGGCAGTGCCGGCGCAGGAGAGGGGGAGTCTCTCCGGGTTTCTTGCGCTTGCAGATGCTGATCAGAAACTCGAGCCTGTGGTCGGACTTTCTGAAACAGCCACCTGGGTAGGAAACCTGAAAATACCTGGGTTTAAAAATATGTTGGAAACTTCCCCCCCCCCCCAATCTAAAAACAAGTAAACCCACCCCAAAACCCCAAGTCCAACACCAGGACCATGAAGAGAAAAGGGAGGAGTTTTAAATCCCCTCCACAGGATGAGTTTGGAGGGCAGCAAACAGTGCCGTGCTTTTCTCCATCCCTCCTTTTGGTCCCATCCGAGGACCGCGCTCGCCGCGGGGTGTTTTCCTTCCCGCGTAGGGGAGAGGGACCAAGAGCATCACACCGCCAGTTCCTTTTCTCCCCACGATGACAAGCAAAAAAAAGATGTTGTTACGTTGCCTTTTTCCTGCGGGGGACTTTATCAAACGGCACAAGCAAACCCCGAGGCTAAGGACGATGGTCCTCATCCAGCCGGGGTGCTGAGGACCCGGGAGCTGGGATTTGAGAGCAGCAGGAGGAACATGGTCTGGTGGTTGAAAAAGGTGATTTCTATCAAAACACCTGGCTTTTATTTGCGGCACAGGGAGGGGAATGTGGTTTGAATCCCACCACTCCCGTGCAAGAAGCGGCGGCTCGTGCGAACGCTGGGGCAGGGCTGAGCAGCGCCGGGTTTTTTTTTCCTCGTCCCTCCGAACATCCCATCTCTTTTTTTTTTTTCAAATGCCGTGGAGCTTTTGGCCGTGATAGCATCCTGTGAAGAAGTCCCACAACTGAATTGTGTTAAAATATGTTTCCTTTCACTCAGTTTAAATTTACTGCCCGTTGTTCTCCAGTGTTTATTGTTGCTTCTGGAGAGTTCCTCTCTGGTTTGGACAGTAAATCCGCTGTCTTTTCAGAGGGTTTCTCTGTCCAAGAGCTTCAGCACAAGGAAAGAATTAGCATCTTGCCCTGGGTCTGGATGTGAAGCTGTTGCTACTTCACGCTGCTGCTGGCGGTTTTGAAGATGATGAAGGTGAATATTTTTCAGCCACTTTAAAGAAATGGCAACTCCAAAGGGAAAAGCTGCAAAGCAGACTTGGTGGAAAGTTCCTCCTCTGCCAAATTTTCTCCGCGCGTGCAAAATCCTCGACTTGGGGCTGCGGACTCTCCTGCGTGGGCTTGCGGTGGTGGAAATGCCAAGCGGACACCCCAGGTGGATGAAACAAAAATCCTCGGGTTTGGCTCTTCCCGTATCGCTGGCCTTTGAGGGATGCTCTCACGGCAGCCCGGCGCCTGCATCCTCTGCTCACTGGTGCCAGCCCGACCGGCGATGCTCCGGGACCGGCGATGCTCCGGGACCGGCGATGCTCCGGGACTGGCGATGCTCCGGGACCGGTGATGCTCCGGGACCGGCGATGCTCCGGGACCGGCGATGCTCCGGGACTGGCGATGCTCCGGGACTGGCGATGCTCCAGGACCAAGGATGCGCCGGGACCAAGGATGCGCCGGGACCACGGATGCTCCAGGACCAAGGATGCGCCGGGACCAAGGATGCTCAGGACCAACAATGCTTGGGACCAAGGATGCTCCAGGACCAAGGATGCGCCGGGACCAAGGATGCTCAGGACCAACAATGCTCAGGACCAAGGATGCTCAGGACCAACAATGCTCGGGACCAAGGATGCTCCAGGACCAATGATGCTCGGGACTGGCAATGCTCTGGGACCAGTGATGCTCTGGGACCAGTGATGCTCTGGGACCGGCCTTTTCGGGGCTGCCTGCAGAGGGACGGGGAGCGGCAGCCGCAGGGCACCCCCCCGGCACTGGCTCAGCATCCCCCACGGCACCGGTGCTCCTCGCAGCCGGACGGTCCCTCCCGTTTGCTGCTGGGAGGGGAAACAGGCACCAGTTTTGAGAAATCATGGTTCAAGCAGCAAATGCCATCCCTGTGTGGTTCGTCCTTGCAAAGAGTCTTCTCGGTGGGATTTATGAGGAGAAAAAAGGGATTTTTTTGCTGCCTTTCATTTCTCCGGTCTCCTTCCTGGGTTCCCCATTGCTCGTCTTCCCTGGAGGGCAAATTGTGGATGTCAGGACTGGAAAAGTCTCCCCGTTCCCCTCGAACCAGCACTGAAACCACAGAGCACGATGCGCGATGAATAATTTTACACCACCCCACCCCCCCAAAAAAAAAAAAAGCCAAGAAAAAAGATTAAGTGACTCACACAACTCAATGAACCCCAAAAAAACAAGTGTGGGAGTGAGACCGTCAGGGCTTGTTTGTTGTCAGAGCGTGGTCTGATGAGGAGGCGAAGGATGGGGCCGAGGTCCCGGGGGGGGTTCAGGGGGGTCCGGGGGGGCTCCGTGCTCTGGGGTGGGAGAGGAGCAGGGGGAGCTCGGTCGGGGCAGGCTGCGGGTGAATTTGGGATGATGGGAGGAGAGAAAAAGGGATTTTTTTTTTTTTTTTTCATGCTTTTTGTACCAAACCCGAGGAGCGGGGGCTGCCAAGTCGAGGCAGATAGGGAGTTATTTTGGGACTGGCTTTTCCCGCTGCCCGGGTCTTGGCACGGGGCGCTCCGGCCTTAAACGCGACGTTATCGCTCTCTTATCCGGCCGCTCGGAGAGAGAACCAGGAGAAAAACATACCTGCGGAAAACCAAACCGCTTTTCCCCTTTTATCCCCCTCGTTGCAATGCAGAGCCCACCGAAAAGATGGGGTGAAAGGGAGCTGGGGGGACATCTGAACCCCGGGATCTCTCCGCTCCTTTCGGAGTCCTCCTTCCCCTCGCCCCTAAGAATTAGGTTTCTGCGCCTGATTACAGGGTGGTTTTTTTTTTTTTTTAAAGTAATCAAATAAAGACATTTTAAAATTCCAAATTGAAGATTAATGCAGAAATTGGAGACGGATTTAAATTGCCCAAGCTAATCACCAGCCACTCGACTGCTTATGACTTTATTAAGAGAAAAAAAAAAAAAGTCTGGAGTGTCACGGAGGAATAATGATTCACGGGCTCGTTGCTGCCGTCTCCTCCTCCTCAACGAGCATCGCCGTGCCCGGCCCACACGTGTCCTGTGGCGCGGGCGTTTTTTGGGCTCCACGCTTGGGGGTTTTTGTTTTTTGTTGTTTTTTTTTTTTTTTCCCCAAGACCAGGTTGGATAAATCCCTTTGCAACCCTCCTGGTCCCAGAACTGAGCGGGAGGATGGAGCAAAGACCTCCCCTGGGCTGGGGGGGGTAGGAACCGTGCCGGCGGCGGTGGGGAGGGATGCCGGGAGGATGTCGGATCCTGGATGCCGGTCTCACTCCTGTTTCTCTCCTTGCACAGGTTTCTGAGCAGCCGCTGGATCCGGCCGTGCAGGAGGATACCATGAACTGAGCAAGGAGCAACACAGAACTCTCCTTTTTTTTTTTTTTTTTTTTTTTTAAATTTTGGCTTTTTTTTTTGTTTGTTTGTTTTTCATCCAAAAAAAAAAAAAAAAGCCCCTCCACGCTTTTTAATGAAAGCGTTTTAAAACGGGGTTACTTTTTCCTCTCCCCTGAACCGAAGTCGTCCCGGCTGCGGTGAGGATTTCCGGAGAAGATGGGGAGAAAAAAGATCCAGATCCAGCGGATCACGGACGAGCGCAATCGGCAGGTCGGTGCTTTCCCTCTCCGCTCCCGTCGGGTATTTAAGGGTTCTGCTTCAAAACGACCCATTTCCATCCCATTTTGAGCCAACCGGTGGGGTTTTGGTTTTTTTTTTTTTCCCCAACCCATAAAATAAGCAGATGGGCAAAACTCGGCACCGGGGCCGGATTCAGGCGGATACCCAAAACCGGGCAAACAGCCCCGATTTACCGTGGCGGGGAGCCGCAGCCCCCACCCAGGCGTTGCTCTTCGTCTTGGAGCTCCTCACGCCATTTCCATCTAAGCGCTTTTCCAGAAGAAAGTATCTTCTCCAGTTAGTTCCCTTTTTTCTTTTTTTTTTGTGTGTGTGTCTTGCAGAAAATATATTTCAGTTGACATTTTCCGTGAGGTTTTTCCAATAAAAAACAGCCACAACAAGTATCCATTTTTCTGAATGCAAACAACCCAAATTCTTCTTTTTTTTTTTTCCTTTTTTTTTTTTTTTTTCAATTGAAAACTTATATGGGTCCAGGGTTTTTTTTCCTTGTGCTCTGTTGAAGCCAAGCCCTAGACACGCACGTCTGTAGAAACACACGTGCGTATCTCAAAGGGGGGGGGGGGAAAAACCCAAACCCCAAAACAGATTTTTTCCCCTAATTTACATAATTTACGTCGTCCTTGAGTCGGACCGGCTGAGTGGCAGCGCTTTGCTGGACCAGGTTTGCTCTGTGATGACTCCGTCGATGTATTTCCGTATAACCACAGGATTTTCAGACGGGTCCCTTTGCTCCGTGGCTTCCCGCCGTCCTTGAATTTGGCTCAGCAGATCCAAACCTCTGCCTTTAGTCCAGCCACCGCTGCAGATGCCCCGGCGTGTCCTGCCACGCTTCTTTTCTACTGCTTTTATTCCAAGGAAAAAAAAAAAAGAAAAAAAAAGAAAAAAAAGAAAAAAAAAGAAAAAAAAGCGTATATGTTCTTAACGCTTAACAAGCGGCAAATAACAGAATTGGATGAACGGGTTTATTGCTCCACGGCAAAACAATAGAAAATTGCAGGTTTTCTTCATTACGGCTTTATTTGGTGGCTGGGGGGGACGGGCTGGATGGTTTTTGCTACTGTCCCAGTTGCTGGTGGCGCTGTTTATTTCCATAATCAGTGGGAAACGGGGCGTTAGGGGTTATTAAAGAAGCTGGGGTGTATTTTACGGGGCAGCGCTGCCGAGCGTCGCGTAGGGGCGAGAGGTGTTTGCAGCTATTGGAGCCCCGTTAGAAATTCAAACGAACGGAAAATCTTTGGTCATGCTGGAGGTTGATGGCCCAGCCTAGCCCCGTTGTATAAGCCTTCGGGAAAGGAAAGAGGCGTTTCTCTGCCAAAGGCGGAAGCCAAGGCAGTGGGAGGCGGTTTTGGGGGGCGTTGAGAAGCTCCTCGGTTCAGGATTTGGCCGAGGGGGGGACTGGGTCTGGCCGGCTGAGTGGAGCCCGGGTGGGATTTAGCAGCGGGAGTTGCTCGGCGCGGCCGGGCGCCGTGGGATTAGGACATCTCGGATGGCAAAGCGTTGTCCCCAAAGCCCAGCTCCGGGGTCGGGGGGGGATGTTGGTTTTTCCCTTGACAGCGGTTGTGTCCTCGGCCGGGTCGGTTCTTCCAAAATCCAGCGCGGGAGCATCGCTCCCCACCCCGGGCTTGCCACGCTTTGCTTTTCCCTAAACCCAGCCTCGTTTAAGGCGGGGGTCAGCGAAGCACCAGCTGTTTAATTGGTCATCAGCACAGGTTTTGCAATCAATTATTTTCGCTGCTCCCTTTCTTTGGGAAAGAAGGACACAGCAAGAGGAGAGGACGTTTCGTGACGAACGGCTGCTCCAGGCAGCGCCGTGCTGATCTGCTCCGTCCACTGCGGTGGGAGCTGCGTGGGGCCGGGGCATCCGTCACCTCTGAAAAGGGGGTGACAACCCTCCCGCTCCGCACCGTATGCGTGCAACACCAGGATCTGCTCCCCGGGCTCAGAAACGTCCCGTCTTGCTTCATCTCGTGAATGTTGGCGCAGATCGGAGGTGAGAAGCGTCCACGCATGCCCGGCTGCCGTGGCCGTGGGCCGTCTGCTAAGCTGGCTTAAACCCAGGGTCTGGGAGCATCCTCAGCCCATCCCTGTCCTCACGGCAGCCCCCCCCGCCCCACAGCCCCGAGGTTTGGCACGGGGGACACGGCTCGCCTCTCTCGTGCCGCAACCCGGGAGCCGAGCAGCCCGGCGCAGCTGAATTACGCGTGGGGTTTCACACCGCCGCTGCTGGAAATGTAGGTCCCGCCGCTTCAACCACGGCGGGCGAGCACGCGCCGTCCTCGGCATGCGCCGGCTCCCGCGGCGCCCTGGGGGAGAGAGGGGTAGGGAGTGGGAATAGCGCGTGGGTGCGCCGGGGAAGGAGGGGTTCACCAGTGGTCGTGCGAGGAGCCGGAGGCAGAGCGGCTCTCGACGCTCGCGTTTCTGCTCGCTCCGCAAGCAGAGTTCCTCAGTAACGGTGGTTCGGGGCGTTGCGAAGCCCAGGAAGAATTGAGGTGAAGCTCTTCCCGTGCGTCTCGCACCCAACCGGCAGCGTCAGTGAGTCCGACCCCGCTCACGCCGCGGGTGGGTCTTACCTCCCGTGGGTGCCCGGATCGCGAGCCCGCGCAGAGGAGACCAGAATTACAGCGGAAGCCAAAACCAGGCGAGGAGAGCAAGTAAGAGTCGCTAATGTCGTTAGAGGAATTACTGGGGAGGATTTGCCATAACAGATCAGACCATCAGTCCTTCAGGGCCGGCCTGCTGACTCTGGCAACGGCCAATATGGTCTGCGTCGGGGGAAAGGCAAAAATCCCCCGCTAGCGTGGGGCAGTAATTCCTTCCTGACCCCTTTGGTGATCGGCTTATGCCCCGAAGCATGAGATTTGATTACCCTCTTAGACTTAGAAGGTTAATTCTTCTAGATGAGGCTCGTGCGCGGCGGTAGGGGAAGGTTCGGGGTTTCTGTCCCGGGTGACGGGTGGGCGTGCGAGGCGGCGTTAGCTGCTGCTTTTGTGCGACGGAGCTGGCTAAACGGCAGATCTTTGCTTTTCTCCGCAAGAAGCAAGGGGTGCCAAGACAGAGGGATGCTCCTCTGCCCTGTCCCTGTCCGCAGAGGGAACGTCCCCTCGTCCGCGGAGGGATGTTTTGGTGCTTTGGGTTCTGCTGGGCTCTGCTCAGGTTGTTGGGGGATTTTGGGGCAGGTAACCCCATGTTCTCCTTCGTTGCTCAAGGGCAGTACCCAAACCACGCTCCTTTCTAGTCTTCACGGCCGAGAGCTGCCCCCTTGCTCGTGTGCCTCGGCCTCGCCCCATCGCCTCCCGTCTCGGTGGCCGAGCAGGCTCGTGGCACCCACCGAGATGTTTTTTGGCGAGGCGTCCCCGGCACCGGCGGCTGCTGAAACAACCGCCCTCGGCTGTTCCCTCTGTCTTGGCGGAGACGCCGTGTGTTTTCCTCTCGAGGGCTCCTCGGGCTGCTTCAAGCGTGAGTCAGAGCAGCGGGGCCGTCTTGGCGGGGGACAGCGAGGCACGCCACGCCGGGCTGCGGCAGAGCAGCAGTTCTCTTGCGGGGACGTGAGACCAGAAACGCCGCTGGCACGGCGCCGGCGAGCCCCGGCTTGGTTTTAGTGCTTGGTCCTGCCGTGGGCTGCAGGAGCAAAACCGCAGCTGGGTCCCATCTGAAGTCGTACGGCGCAGCAATGGCTGCGGCGCGGCGCTGCCGGCTCGATCTCAGTCCTGGGACCGGCCATGGCTGGCACCCGGCAGCAGCGATTTTGGGTGGCCGAGAGGTCCGGGATGCCACCAGGGAGGGGGAATCGCCGATGACACCGGCGCTGGCCCTCAAGTAATTTAATTTACGTCGCAGCGTGCCGGAGCTGGGGCGGGCGCTGGCAACGTGAGCGCTGGCGCTTGCAGCCGGACCGCGGTGCGAGCGGGCGCACGTGGCGGGGAGCGGCGGCGCGGGGTGCCGTCCCTGCACTTTCCAGGGGATGAGGCGATTAGAGCCGAATCTCGTTACTGCTTAATCATCTCTGGGAGATGGCGGGGAGGGACGGGCAGCTCCCCGCACCCTGTGCGCCCCGGGCTGCCCCCGCTCTGCCCTCCCGCTGCACGGAGGGACGCGGCTCCGTCTCGAGGGGTGCTGGGCGCGGGACCCCGGTGGGTGCGTGCCGGGTGCTGCTGGTGGCATGGTCGGGGAATCTCCGCGTCAAGCTCTTTGGACCGCGACTGTAACGCCACTAAGTCGAGTTGAGCAAAGGCGACAGCCTCCTTCCCTCCCCTCCCTCAACGCCGCAAATTAAAGCTCTTCAGCTGCAAAATCGATGCCGCGGCGGAGGCCCTAAGTGGGGTCGAGCCCTCCGGTGCACGGCGAGGGAGCAGCTCTCGGCACCCAAGGGCATCTCCGCTCATCTCCAGCCCTTCCTCGGGCTGTTTGCTTCGCCCTCGAGAGCAATCCTTCAAGCAAAGCGCTGACCTCCCTGCCTTTTATTTTCCTTTTTTCTTTATTTGCTAAGAGGGCGTTGGCCAAGCATCGCGCCTATCCCCGGCATCGTGCCCTTCGTTGGGGGGGGGGTGAGGGACCTTCGGCGGCTGCAGCCGGGCTGGAGAACCCCAAGTCAGGTCCCTCCCCACCGGCTGGGTCCCGTTAGGAGCATCACGGTGGGAGCTGAGCGTGGGCTGGGAAATGCAACCCAACATCTGCCCGGCGTCTGGAGCGGCTTTTGGAGCCTGCGCCCAACTCCGTCCCCGTCCCCCGGCCAAGTACTCGCAAGGATCAGTCTTGCAAAAGATGCCTCGTTAGCCGACGGCTCTAATGAGAGCTCATTTCAAGGCAGGGGCAGGTTGGGAGGACACGGCGCGGTGACCCTGGGTGGGCAGGCGATGTGGAAAAATGCCCCGACGAGGTTACGGGGACGGCGAGGGGGACGCAGCAGCCGGCCGGGCACCCAGTGCCCAGGGCTTTGGGTGCCTTTGGGGCAGCGCAGCCTCCCGAGAGAAGTGGGGTGCTGGGGAGCAGCAGAGCGGGGATGGGGTGGGATGGGGTGGGTGGGTGATGCGGAGCAGCACCCGAACCTGCTTTGGGGTGACCGAGCCCCCCCGGCTCTGTGGCTCCCGGGGTCGGGGGGCTCGCAGTGCTACTGCAGCAAGCGAGGACGAGATCTCCGCTGCTTCAGTGTTCGACTTGGAAAAAAAACCCCAACAACCCGCAGCCCCCGGACAGATGGTAGCTCTGCTGGGGATTTTGCTGAAATTTATTTTCTCTTGATTTGGCAATATGTGATTTCCAACGCTGATAATCATCTTTGTGCTTGTGAAGCGTCTGCCTTTGGAGGATCCCAAAATAGGCAGCGATGTGAACCGGTTGGAAGAGGGAGGTGGGACAGGAGAGCTTGGGGTGGTTGTCCCGTTGGGGAAACTGAGGACAGAAGGTTCCCTCTGCCATCCCCCTTCCTTTTGCTTTTCCTCCAGTGGTCATCCCAATTTTTTCCAGGAGATTTTGGGTCCGTGGCAGCATGGGCACGGCTTCTGACCGCGGCTCTCCTTGCTTTCAGGTGACCTTCACCAAGCGCAAGTTCGGCTTGATGAAGAAAGCCTACGAGCTGAGTGTCCTGTGTGACTGCGAGATCGCCCTGATCATCTTCAACCACTCCAACAAGCTGTTCCAGTACGCCAGCACCGACATGGACAAGGTGCTGCTCAAGTACACCGAGTACAACGAGCCCCACGAGAGCCGGACCAACGCGGACATCATCGAGGTGAGGTCGCCTATCCTCCCGCCGGCTTTGCCGTTGTGGTGGAGCCAGGGTCGGGTCTGGCACCGCAGCCCGGACGCAGGAGGTCGGTGTAGGGTGGGGATGGGAGCGAGCAGATCTCCGGCCTGATTTTGCATCTCTTTGGTCCAACCTACCAAAATACTCAGTTCTGGGTGGTAGGGTTTGAAGCTCTTGAGTTATATTGAGGTGAAGGTTTGCTTTGTGGGAGTTTCCCGTGGTCCAGGCAAACCACGGGATGGTTTTGGAGGCATCTCGCGGGGCTTCTGCACTGGGGTGCCTCGACATTGCCCCTGCCTGTCGTTTCAAACACGCACGGTGGGTTTGTAGGAGGGCACCAGCGGCTGAATCGCAGAGTAATTCAGGTTGGGAGGAACCTTTGGGTGCTTCTGGTTCAACCTCACGGGTAGGTGGGGCTGCTCGAGGCTTGTCCAGCTGCGTTTTGTGGCTCTCCAAGGATGGCGAGTCCGCTCTGACCAACCCCAGCACCTCCGAGAGCACCACGTCCAAGCCTTGCTGACGCCAAGGCTGCTCTCTTCGCGCTGGCAGGAGATGCTCGGCCAACGTTTGCTGTTGGTGACCCCGCGCTGGCCCTCCCCACCGCTTCGTCCTCGTCCCTGGCGCTGGCAGAGCATCGCTGGGCTCGAGCACGGGGGCGTTGGGCTCGCAGGAGGATGCCAGCGGCGTCTCGGCTGTCGGTCGCACCCCTTCCCTCCCTCAGCAGCGCCCGCGGAGACGGGAACCGCTCGGTCGTCGCTTTTGAGCACGTGGGCGGCTGCCTTTACGCCCGGGCAAATTCAGGCAAATGCAATTAATTATCGACGTTACGGGTGGGCAGAAATTAACTCCCACGGAGCCGTTAGCGATTGAGCGGAGCGGCACGGCCCCCGCAGAGGGCCCTGGGTGGGTCGGAGGCAGCCGCTTGGCTCGGAGCTCGCCGGCACGAAGCTTCGCTGCTGGAGGAATCGGCTTCTCCTGCCGCTCGGGCTGTGCCGCGTCTGCCTTTGAATCCCTTTGGTGCATCTTGGGCAGCACTTGGGCTTCGGTTTCATGAAGGAGAAGGAAAAAAAACCCCACAACCTACCTCCTAAATCTGGCTTTTTTTTTTTCCCTCCCCCCCCTTCCCCCCCCTTTTTTCCCCCTCTTCCCCCCCCTTTTCCCCCCCCTTTTTTTCCCCCCCTTTTTTTCCCGCCCTTGTTTTCCCCCTTTTTTTCCCCCCTTTTTTTATTCCCTTTTTTTTTTTCCTTCTCTGTGAAACATGTCTTTTTGAGAGGTTTGGACTTGAGGTTTTTCACCTCCTTGTCCGCCCGGTTCCCACCGATGTGCTGCCGCAGCAGAGGTGGATTGAGCCACGGCCAAGCATCCGGCAGCACCTCACCGGGGTTTGGAGACCGTTCTGCCAGCGCACGGTTCCAAAACGTCCTTTTTTGGCCCATTTTGAGCCAGATAGTGCCCATCCACGGTGAAAAGGCTGGGGTTTTTGCAGGCGCGGTACCCCGCCGCACTCCTCAGCAGAGCCTCACCCAGCCTCTCCGGGATGCTCAGACTGTGGCGCTCGCAGCGTCGAACAGATTTGTCTTGGCCTAAAAATACTGTAAACATTTTGGGCAGCGTTCTCCGTTCCCTTATGGTCCAAGATGCAAACACTCCCAAGCCGACAAGTTACACGCAGTCCTTGGCACCCAAAGAAACGCTGTGTTTGCACCACATGAAAAGCTGGATCTGCATCCAAAGCCGAGGAGAGGAACATCGCGAGCGGAAGGATGTTGGTGGATGGCAAGAAAAAAAGAACCCGAACGCGCCGGGCTCGGCACGTCTCACCGGCAGAGCAACCGCTGGGGTGCAAGGCGGGTTTTGAGGCTGCTCGAGCATCCCTCCCCATCCTCCTCCGCTCTTGGAGCGGGTTTAGGGCTGCTTTAAGATTTTTACTGTTTTCTCTCCCAAATCCCCACCCTTGGGAGACCGTTCCTGCTCCCGGTGCTGATTTGTAGCTCCCCCCACCCACCCCAGCCATCTCCCCTCGCCCAGGTCGGGTCCCACTGGCCCGGCTGTGTCCCCACCGCACACAGACCCAGTTGATCTCCTGTTTCTTGGCGGCTCCCAGTTGAACTTGACTCCTCCAAGGACATCTTCGCATCCTTGACGCTTCCCCAGCACCAAGCGCTTGTTCAGCCATGAAGATCCAGGCTGTGAATTTGCTACCAAATACGATTTTAAGTGGATTTGAAGGGACTGCCGCATGCACCTGCCTTCACTGGAATGCCTGTGGCCTTTTTCTGCAACCCTGGACGGCTCTGGCAGCATCTCAGAAGAGTTGAGGAGCAACCAGGGTAAATCGAGGCAGAAACCTCTTGATTTCAGTTTTCTGGTGGAGCTGGGGGGCTCCTGGGACCACAGACCCCACCAAGCTGACCAACAGACAAGTCGATCTGTTCAAATTATGTTTTAAAACCACAGTAAACGTGAGATTCTTCTTTTTTTTTTTTTTTTTTTTTGGTCCTGGGCAGACGCACTCCGTGGGGGGTCACTGGGGACACCCCATCACGTGCCGCACGGGGATGCCCTTGAGGGGTTTATCCCCTTGGATATTTAGCGAGAGGCAGAGCTGCTCTGGGATGAACGTACCCGGCCCCGGATCAAGAGGGGTTCAGCACCCCGACTGCCTTTTGGGGACCATCCCGTGCTGGGTGTGGGGGGGGGCACCACCGCGTTTCAGCCGTGCCGGAGATCGGCAGCGGCTGTCGGGAGTGGGATTCAGCCGCGCAACCCCTGCGGCTCTCTCCGTGCCCGGCAAAGTCCCGGCCGTTGGAAGCTTTTAAGTCTGAGAAAATCTCCGTTAATGCAGAGAGGGGGGTTTCCTTCATCAGGCGGGGGACAGCTGAGGCCCCCAGACAGGCACGCTGGGTGCCACGTGCGCGCCCAGGCTGGGATCACGCCGGCTTTGCTCCTCGCTGTCGCTTCTCGTTTCCTCGCAGCCCGGCTGACGTGCCAGTTTCTGATAAGGGACTTGGCCGAGGGCAGAGCTAACCGGGCGCGGGGATGCTCCGGAGCCAAAGTCACGCAGCAATTTCTTTCCTTCTCTTGGCTGAATATCCTGGGAGGGGGGCTGATTTTTCCCTAATTCTCCCTCCCGGAGTTGTTGTTCCCCAGGTTGCATAAAATCAGGTATTTTGCAGGATGCTGAGGAGGTGGCAAAGTGCAGAGGCAGCTGCTGGTGCTGCATCCTCATCCTCATCATCCTCATCCTCATCCAGACTTCCCCAAAGCCCCGGGGTGGTTGAGTCTCCCTCCTCTAAGGGAAGTCGACCGCATCCTGGTCGAGCATCGTTTCCTCTCACATGTTCCGTGTTTCCTGCTGCTCTCCCACCCTCTTCGCCTTGGACGTCTGCTCCCGTAGGAGCTGGGATCATGGGAATGGGAACGCTGCCTGGAAAAGTGGGACCTGCGGCAGGTCCTGCCACGGGGGGACTCCCGATGGAGTGGGGAACCTGAGGGTGCCAGGGAGACGGACAGATGATAAGCATTTTTTTTTTTTTTTTTTTTTTTTTGGCCACATGAAGTTCTCACCCTGGTTTTCTCCTTTGAAAATTTTCTGCTGTGAAGGAATTGGATTTAAATCTACTTCGTATGAAAAACAGTCGGGTTCCAGGGGATGCAATCCAGTGACAAAAAAGTTTCATGCCTCTTTGCATCTTCTGCTTTTCCCCTGGAAAAGGGAATGAAGAGGAAGGAGAAGGAAAGCGCTTTTCTAAAAGACCTTTGCAGAGATCCTGAAAATCTTTGGGTTTGATTCTCGCTCCAGTCAAATTGTTTTCCTTTTATACGTCTTGTCAAAAAAGCAGAAAATGTGATATACACGTTTTTTTGTCAAAAAAATGAAAAAAAACCCAACCCCATCAGCCACCACTCGTATGGCTGGAAACGGCATTTCGTTGTCCCAAACCTCTCTTTGAGCTGCAGATCGCTCCGAGCCGCGCTGCTTTGGCACACATCCTGCTGCGACTGAGGACCCGGTGACCCACCGCCGCTGGTGCTTCCCGTCCCACCGCGCTGCACATCGTCCCTGTCCTCCGCTGTGCCACCTCCGGCGCCCGTCCCCGTCCCCTTCTTCCCCTCCCTGCCCGCAGCTCCCAAAAAAGGGTTGTTTTTTTTTTCCCCCCATACACAACTGGTTCGATGGTTCCTGGGGCTGCCGACGCGTTTCCTACGGGAGCGGGGACGGTGGGGACACGGCCACCCTTCACAGCTCGGGATGCTGCGAGCCGAACCCGGCAGGGAGCCGCGGCTCTCCAAGCCAATTAAGTTACCGCTAATTTTCTGAAGTTAGTGGCCGGGAAGAGGGAAGAGAGCAAGGCAAGAGCTGCTGGCTAAGTTGGAGCTGTATTAGCCCCCAAATATATTCAACCCCCCCCAGAGGAGAAAGAGCTGGGGGGAGGCGGAGGGGTGACGCTGTGAGCTGCTTGGAGGGGATTTGCTGGCTCTGGGCGAGCAGAGCTGCGTTCACCCCGCTGCTCCGCTTTTCCTCGATGGAGTTATTGCGGGAACAACCCCCGGGATGATTTCACACGGGCTTAGAACTGGTAAAGTGCCGCGGCCGGCAGCACCTGCCCGTTGCTCTTCCCTGCGCTTTGTTCGGGCGGTAAATACGGGTGAAATTCGGGTGGCGTTAAATGAATCAATCTGTTGCTGCAGATTTTAGGAGAAGGATGTTGTTGCTGGGCTGAAACCTCTTGCAAATTTAGTCGCGAGGTTCCCTTCCTCGAGGGTGCCGGGGGATGGAGGTTGCTCGTCCAACCCCCCCCAATCTCCTGAACCCTCTGGCAACCTTCGGCAGAGGAGAAGAGCTTCCAGGGCTGCGAGGGATCCCCTTCACGTTTCCCGACCGGGGATGGGAGGGCAGAGGCGAGAGATCCAGTTATTGCCCGTGCAGAGAGAACCGCTGTGAGGTGGGCACAGCCCCATACTAGACACCAGAGAATCTTCGCGGCCGGCACCCCTTCGCACGCACCCAAAGGAAACGCGGCTCCATCCCTTCCACTGCTCACGGAACAACTTTTTCCGTTTTGCTTCTGAAAGAGAAGGAGGAAAAAAAACTTTTTTTTTTTTTTTTTTTTTCTTAAAGGCTCAACTTTCCGTCTTTCGGCCACATTGGTGAAACAAAAGGTTTCGGGGAAAAAAACCAAAAAATCCTCAAAAAGCAGTTTCCAAAAAAAAAACCCAAAAAAACCCCAAAGCTGTTCCTCTTCCCCACCGGCAGCACCCGCTCCTTTTTTTGGCCCATTCTAAAAACAAACAAGGACAAAAATAGAAAAATAATAGGGAAAAATCCTCAGGAACCTGCAGAAAAAAGCCCTGGGAACCTCGCGTTCGTGCCAACGGCTCGGATTCCCACCGCCCTTCTCAATAGGTAACGACAAATTAGGGGTACCAGGACCGATTATTAGGTAATTAGGTAATAATTATTAGGTAGCAGGAATTAACTGGTGACACCACACACGGCTTCAGATGCCACCGTGGTCAAGAGCTGGATGCGGATGAGGACTCTTCCCCTCTGCGGATGAAATCTAAATAACGAGCGTTAAAATTATGACCGCGAAGGAGTAATTTTAATTGCAAAATATCGTGAAAAGCTTCAGCTGGATGGAAAACAGGCTGGGGGGTGGGTTTGGTGCCTGTCGCTTGACCGTTGTCACTCGGCGCAAGCATCCGCTGAACGAGACCTGCGGGCGCGGGGTGCCGTCCCGATGCCGAGCGAAACCCGCCCGCGGCGTTTCCAGCCCTTCCGGAGACGTCGCTCGGTTTTTATCCGCTCCAGCAAAAATTCCCATACAAGTTCCGTGTTTCCCGGAGCTCACAGGTAAATGAAGAGCAACTCCAGGATATGTTTTGGGCTCAAAATAGAGATGTTTGTTACTGTTTAGGAAGACAGAGGAGAATTGTCAAGGTTCTTTTTTTTTTCTTTTTTTTTTTTGTCTTTTTTTTTTTGTCTTTTTTTTTTTGTATTTTTTTTTTTTTGTCTTTTTTTTCTTTCTCCCCCTGCTGAATTTGGCATGAAAAGAGATCAAGACTTCCAGGAAATTCTGTAGCTTTGACTTCTAAAAAAAAAAAACCAAAAAAAAAAAAAAACCCCCCCAAAAAAAAATTGGCAAGTGCTGGTTCCATAATAACGCCTAATTGCTTTTGGTATTTTGAAAATAGAATGATTAAATGTGCGTAACGCAATCTGCAAATTGGCTGCTGAGCACGAAAGAGGAACTTTTGGGCTTTTCACCATACCCTCTGCGTAGCCCAATTACCAGGCTCCCGTTAAACGAAGGAGGAGCCGTTGCATCGTTAACTCTCGGCGACGGTGCCCGGGATCTTCTTCGCTGCTGGTCTCGGCGCAGGGTTTGCTGCCGGGGTGTTGTCACTGTCACCCCCCCCCCCCCAAAACCCCGGTGTCACCCCCCTGGCCGGGCTCGCCCCCCTCCGGTGCCGCCTCGGCACGTTTGGCGATTGCCGCCCGCTGGGTTTTGCCAGGGCCGAGCTGCTTTTTTTGCGTATTATTTTGGGGTTTGTTTGTAAGGTTTTTCTCTATTTTTAACGGGAGAGCAGATATCGTTACGGTTTATTTCCCCTCCTCGGCGTTGTAGTAATTGGAGGTGACGAATGCGTCTGAGCTGGTACGGGGCCAAATTCAGCTCCGGCGTAAACGGATCCTTTGAAAGCAAATTTCTCGCCGTCCATCCATCCATCCATCCGTCCATCCGTCCGTCCATCCATCCATCCCCACGTTGGAATTCCTAAATTAAAAGACACCCCGGCGTCCAAACCCGAGGGCCGGATCCTGACTCCTTAACCCCACCAAGGTCATCGACATTTTGGGGCTGAACGTGTTAATTCGTGCAAGGGCGAGTCCTCGGCTTTATGGTCCGGGGGATGGGGGTTTTTTTTGGGGGGGGGGCGGTGACGGCAGCGGGAAGGGGGACCTGCCCGTGTTCCCCATCCCCACTCCCAGATCTCAAACTGTCCCGATTGTGTTTTCAGACGTTAAGAAAGAAAGGTTTTAACGGCTGTGACAGCCCGGAGCCCGACGGCGATGACTCGATAGACCAGAGCCCCTTGATGGAGGATAAATACCGTAAAGGCAGCGAGGATCTGGATATCCTGTTCAAGCGATACGGTGTAAGTACCTGCCCCTTGGCCGGAAAACCTTCATTATATGTTCTTTTTTTGTTTGTTTGTTTGTTTTGTTTTTCTTCTGTTCGATTCCCCCCCCCAATCTCGTCCCCTGATCCCTCCCCGACACCCCACCCCCCCCACCCCGTGTCGTGTCGTCCCGTGTGTCCCCCGTCCGTCCCGTCCCGTCCCCCCCCCCAAAACGTAACAGGCGCTGAACAAGAAGCACAGGGAATGCGAGAGCCCGGAAGGGGATGAAGTGTTTGCGTTGACCCCGCAGACGGAAGAGAAATATAAAAAGATTGATGAGGAGTTTGATAAAATGATGCAGAGTTACCGGCTCGCAGTGAGTAGCTGGTGGTCTGCAGCCCCCCCCCCCCCCGCCTCCCCGCCCCCCCACTTTGCCCCTTCCTGGATGCGTCCAGGTGACGGTGGCGGGGGGGGAGCTGGGTTTTGCATGGCTTTGCTTCGGAGCCGTGCTGTGCCTGGGGAGCCGATGCACACAGCACCCCCCCTCCGCTCCCGCAGCCCCGACTGCACCCCGGGTCTGATGGGTGAGATGTGCGAGGGGTCTTGAGGGTCTCCCTCCTGTTTCCCACCCGGAGAAACAGAAACAACCCTTGGGAAAACCATTCCCGTTAGCTCCGGCGTTCCTGAGCATCCTTGGCTCCCGCCGGGCAGCACCGGAGGATATTGCTGCACAAATACTGGATTGGGGCCTCTTTTTTTGCCCCTTTTCCCCCCAAAAAGGGCTTTTTTCTTGGGTTAAGACCCCAGCGTTCGCGCGAGCTGGCGGCGGATGCCGGCCACTCGCTTCCCTGCAAGACTCGACCCGGTTTGGGCTATTCCGCATTAATTCCCCCCCAAATCCACCGAGCCCTCGGGGCAGCTGGTGGCGGTGGCAGAAATCCAGGGAGGTTTTAGCCTGTGATCCCGGGGTGGCATCAGGACAACGCCGAAAGGGATTTGTGTCAGGAGCTGGGAGGAGGAGGAAGAGGAGGAGGAGGAGGAGGAGGAGGAGGAGGGGGACACGTTTCAAATTAGTTGTTAGTTCAAGGGAGCAGAGACTATTGATGCAGGCAAGGCTTCTTCAGGGGGATCAGCCCTGAGTCGGTGGAGCCGTAATTAATGCTGCCGGAGCAGAAGGGAGGCTCCTTTCCAAGGGCTGGATGCAGAGCTGCAAAAATTACACACACCCCTCCTCCCCCCAAAAATATAATCTGCCCTTCTGTGCTTTGCAAGCCCCCGCAAGTTGAAATTCTGGCTTTTCTTGAGAATTGGGTTTTGTGAAATCCACGGCTCTGCGTTTTGCTGACTCGGCAGGGGAGCGCCGCATCGCTCTGGGAGCCTCCCAAGGACCCCAAAATCTGCATCTCCACCCCCTGCATCTTTTTTTGGGGGGATGGGGGGGGGTGGCTACCCCGAGCCCTGGGAGAGCTGGGGAGGTGGAGCAAGACGGGGTGCAGGCAGCGATGGTTGCTCGCAGCTCTGCTGCGACAGCAAAGCCCAGCCCTCCGGGGTGGCTTTAGAGCAGGATTAGCTCCTGCGAGGCTTGGCCCTGCCTCGTCCTCCCAGAGGTTCCTCCCTGATTTCACTAGTGGGGGGGCAGGTTTCCACCCGCCGGGGCTGGCGTGGGGTGGGGGTACGGCCCCGGCTGGATGCGCACCCTGCCGGTGCCTCGCACAAGCCCTGCCACCGGTGCAAAAATCGGTCCCAAAGGCGGCAGAGCTTTCTCCTTGGTGCAAAACGACCGTGGAAAGCAGGGACTGCTTAGCATCTGTATTTTTCTGTTGCAAAGGGAGGGCTCCGAGCAGGCTCCCGTCGCCGGAGGCAGCAGCCGGACATGCCGTAAAGGAACGGTCCGTGCCCTAAAGTCATTTCGGCCGGTGGCATTCAGGTGCTGGGTGCTTCGTAGTCAGGGCGTAGCATCTGGCTCCCCCACTAAACCTCCGCGTGCAGCAAGGGAGCGAGCGATGCGGGTGTGCAGTTGAAGAAGCTGCTTTTCCTTTTTAACCAGCTGGGTTGGTTTTGTGTGTGACGAGAACTAACCAGACTCGGCGGCCGGGGAAGCTTAACAAGAGCCTTGTTCGCTAAAGAGAGGCCTCGGCGTGGCTCCTGCGTTTGGCGTTTGTAATCGCTTTTAACAGAAGCAGAGATCGTCGAGGTTTGGCTGGTGTGTGCATCTTCTCCCCCAGATTTTGGACTGATGTGTGAGCCATCTTCCCTAGTTGTGTGTCCTCCCTGGGGCGGGGGGGGGGACGGGGGACGGGACACACGACGACGACGACGACGTTGGACCGCTTAACCGGTGGCCTGGGCGTGCGTCTCGCTGCACGCCGGGGCAGCGTCGGCCTGACGCTTGTTTGAAGGTGCGGTGGGATAGATAACAGATTAAAAGCAAAACTCTGCTCTCTGGTTGGCGTTATCAACCTCCCGGCTTTATCACGGCGTTGCTTAAGATGCGATGCACGGGGGTTAGCTTTTCCTTTCCTTTCCCGGGAACGTGCACGCGCGCGGACGCGATTGCAGTGATTTATTACACAACGCTGCTTCGGTGTTCATGCGGCGCCCAGGAAACCTTCCCCCTCCCGGATTTGCAGCCGCGCAGAATGAGGGAGGGCTCCGCGTTACAGCTCTCCCCGGCAATCGTAAAGGTCTGGGAAACGCCGAGCCCGGTCCCTTTGAACGGAGGGCTGGCGGCCCTCGGAGCGGTGCCGCAGCGCAGGCTCAGAGCCGCCGTCCTCTGAGCTTGGCTGCAGCCACGGGATATCTCTGAAGGACAGGATGCCCTTGAGAGGCTGATGGGGAGGGTTTCCAGCAGCGAGGCGTGGGTGAGCACCATCCCACTCCTCCTTCCCGTCCTCCTCTCTACCCCAAAAGAAAATCACCCATCTAGGAGCAGATTTCTGGAGGGGAGAGGGGTGCAGGGCTGCAACCCTCTCCCAGCTGCAATGGGGGGGATGCTCGGCTCCCTCTGCCCTCGCTGGTGCAGCCTGCAGGGTCCCATCCGGCGCTGGGCTGCTCCGCCTCTCCAGCCCTGAACAAATTAAAGCGGGACTTTAGCAAAGCCCCTGCTAAAGCCTCTAAGCAGTTGCCTGCTCCTGTTAACGAAGAGCAAATCAGTGACATAAGACCAGACGGCTAGGATAATCACGGCGAGTCTGGCTCCAGCGGGGACGCTGGTAGGTGAAGCTGGTCCTCGACCTGCAGCCAAGGACAGGGCTTTAGCGATGCTCCTGCTTCCCCGGGGTCAGCTCCTCCTCCTTCCCGGCAGCTCCTGGAGGTGCCAGGATGGATCCCGGTGTCACCTGGGGGCTGTGCGGAGCAAAAGGAGCCTTTCCCAGACGCTCGGCCACCGGCAGCAGTGCCAGCCCGAATCGGTGATCCACTGTCGGATCTTTGGGAGGGCTCATCCCATCCCATCCCATCCCATCCCACCGGATGAGGAACAGCCTCGTAAAATCCCCGCGGGCTGCTTGGCCTCTGTGGTGGGATGAGGGGCAGCGCCAAGCTCGGCCGCTTTCGGTGCTGGTGGGGTCAGACCCCCACGCTGTTGCCCACCTTGATGCTCTGGGTTGTTTCCGGCCACCTCTCTGCGGGCTGCCCTGAAAACGCTGCGGGTAAATAAATAACGGCCTGAAAATGAGACCAAAGCAACTGGTTGCAAAGCTTTGATGTGTCCAAGCGGACAGCCGATTGCTCTTCCCGGTCCTCCCTGGTGGGATCCGGGCTGTGGTGCATCCCTCCGAGATGCCGGCATGGGCAGGGTGCAAGCACAGCAGCGCAGGTCAGCAGCGAGATGGGAGTTTGGGGGTCCCTGGATTGTCCCCCCCCTTTTTCAGCAGTGGGGTGTTGCTGCCGCTGTGATGCTCTTTGCTCGGAGCCTGCAAAGCGAGGAACTTCACCCCTGTTCCTCGCCCGCTGGCGCCTGCTCCCCTTTACCCCCTGCCCTCTGTTCAGTCCGCAGTGCCCGCTCCGAACTTTGCCATGCCCGTGACGGTGCCGGTGACCAACCAAAACACGCTGCAGTTCAGCAACCCGGGCAGCTCGCTGGTGACCCAGTCCCTGGTGACCTCCTCGCTGACAGACCCCCGGCTCCTCTCGCCGCAGCAGCCGGCGCTCCAGAGAAACACCGTGTCCCCGGGGCTGCCGCAGAGGCCGGCCAGCGCAGGTGAGCGACGCCGTGACCCTTCGCGCCCCCTACTCCTCATCCTCCCGCTGAGAGCTTTGCTGGGCGCGTGACACCGAGCACGGAGCATCCCAGGGTGTTGGGGGGGGCCGGGGACACCCCCGCTGCCTCCATCCCCTGCCTGGGGGCAGGATGTGTCCCTGCATCCGTGGGTGGCAGGAGCAGCCTGGAAAGCCCGTGGGTGCTTGTTCCTGCCCTCCTGCCAGAGGTCGATGCCCCCAGTTTGTGCCTCGGCCTCAAACTGGGGGTGACCCCCCCCCCCCCATACACACCTTACCAAGGTCTTTTTGAGAGCCGGATCCCCGCGGGGATCTGTTTCGAGGTTGGGCAGCGCAAGGAGATGAGTCACCCGGCGCCGTTCCCAGGCTTGGGGGTGGCTGCCGGCATCCCGCTCGCCGGTGGCACTCCGGTGACACGGGACCGCTGCCTAAAAAGGGCTTTTCTGAGTCGGGCTGCGCTGGTTGCAGTTGGTCGCGGAGCGATTACTCATGCGGATCTGCTGACAGATCGGAGGGAGCGGTCGTTTCCAGCGGGGACCGGCGATGGGTGGCGGAGGGCAGGTTGGGGGAGAGGAGCTCATCACCCGTGTCCCCTGCAGCGGCTGGGGACGGGGTGGGGGGGACGACAACGACGTGTGACCGCAGCCCGGCTCTCCCGCAGTGCGATCATAAATAATAATAGCGTGCAGAAAGCCCCTGCCTGCTATTTTGGTTGTCGCAGATGGTCTGTAAAAGTCGGACGGGCTGGAAGCAGCAGAGCCGGTGACTGCGACCGCCCAGACATCTGAGCGGTGGGCACTTGGCTGCAGCCCCCCGGGGCTGTGAAAGCTCGGGGTGGGGCGGGGGGGGGTTGCAAAGGGGCTGGAGGGGTGGGAGAAGGGCTGGGAGGTGCCTCCAGAAGCAGGTCGGGTGGCTGGGGCAGAGCGAGCAGGAAGGTGCCTGGGCTGGGATGCGACAGGAGCCGTGGCTCGAAGCCGGCTCGTTTGGTTCCTGCTCTCTCCGGCCGTTCTCGGGGATGGCTCGAAGCACTCAGATACCGGGGGGAGCCCCCCCAGACCTCAGGGAGAGGGGTCTTTCTGCTCTAGGAGTGGTCCCAGGGAGCAACGTCTCACTCCAGGCTGGGCGGCAGAGCCCTCCTCGGGCACGGCCGGCCGTAGCTCCGGCTCCAGGGATCTCCCCTGCCCTCTCGCAGGCCCCTCTGCCGAAAAAAAAAAAAAGAGGCTTCGTTGTAACGCAGAATCTGCTGGAGGCTCGCCGTTTCCATCTCGCTCGCTTGCCGTTCGTTTGAAGGGGGATAATTTCGCGGTTGCAAGCGCAGAGGTGTTCCAAGTCCGGCCATCTGCGTCTCATTCACTCGCTGCCTGGGACACGGAAGAAATCCTGTTTATAGGAGCCAGGCCCTTGCATGTTAGAAGAGCTTTTTTTTTTTTTTCCCCCCTTAATTTTTATATTTATTTTTTTTTAGCAATGCACTCGAGCTGAGACCAGAGCGCTGCAGCGTTGTTTCCGAAGCAAACGCGCAGCAGAGGGTTGGGTCGGTATCTCGGCGCTGGCCGATGCCGTCTGCTCGGGGGCGGCGTTTGAGAACGGCGGCCGAGGGGGTTTACGGGGTCGAGCATCACTCACCCGAGGGGGTGAGCCCCCTTCGGCAGCGTGGGTGCTGGATCTGGGGTGCAAGCGGGGTCCCGCAGCAGAGCACAGCCCCCAAATCCTGGGGGGGGGGGGGGGTCCCTCCTCTGGGACTTGGGAAGCATCGGCACCTCTGTCTTTGCATCCCCATCCCTTGAAGGGAGGATGCTGCGGTGCCGCGGCTGCCACGTTTTGGGGGTCACCTTGCCCTTTTCCAAGCCGTAAAACATTTTTGGGACCCCCACCATCCCCGATCGTGCTCCAGCGTGGGGAGCAAACGCAATTCCCTGCACGGCAGCGGCTCAGCCCTCCAGGACTCCTCTCGCTGCAAGCCCAGACCCAAGAGCCGGGGCTGGAAAAAAGGTTTCTGTCTCAGGTTTCCCCATCTGGGGTGAGAAGGGTTGGGCGGTGGTTAGAGGTGGGGTTTGGGATCGGAGGCTCCTCATTCCCCTACCCAGGGCTCCGGAATGACTGCGGTCACAGCTCCGGAGCCTCCGTGCCGACTGTTGGCCAAAATCATCGCCTGCGGCGTGGCCGGGCAGCCCCGGGCTGTGAATAGGTGGCTTTCAGAAATAGCTCAATAACAAGGCGGGGGGGGGGGGGGGGGGAAAGAAATCTTCTTGTAGGCAAGGCAAAATGTTCAGTTTATTGGGGATAAAAAGGCCTCTGGTACGGTTTTTCCCGGCGCGGCGGGGAGCGGCGGCGCTTTCCAAGCGTTGGGACCGTGGGAGGCCGAATTGTAGCAGCGTCCTGGCAGCGCGCGGGGATGGTTTCCATTCGGTGCGAACATTACAGGGGAGATAGTGTTTCACGTCTTGCTGCTGGGGCTCTCTTCCCCGGCAGCACCGGCCCCGTGTCCCCCAAAGGGGGGCTTGGAATAAAATAGCCGCAGTGTTTTCCAAGCCGCCTCCTTTGGAGCGGGCTCCTGTGCTGCCTGGCTCCTGCCCAAAGGAAACGGATCTGCCTGGATAATGTTTCCCAACCTGATCACCAGGAATGCTGCTCATTTCACCCAGGACTTTCTCCCCAGGAGGGCAACACCGCTCATTTTCCTCTGCCTTCCTCCCTCCTGCTCCCCCCTCTTCCTCCCCCCCCGAAAGGAGGGATGCTCACGCCGTTTCCGAGCGGACGGTGACCCCGTGTTTCCAATTGCTTTGCAGGGGCGATGCTTGGGGGAGACCTGAACAACACGAACGGAGCCTGCCCGAGCCCCGTGGGTAAGTGAGGAGCCGTTGCCTTTCGGCAAGCGGTGCGGGTGCCGGGACCCGCGCCCTTGGCTCTGTTTGCCGCTCCTTGCCTCAGTTTCCCCAAGCGTGACGTGGGATTTTGCTTTGCCGTTCGGCCCCGGCGGTCGATGGAGAAGCGCTAGGGAAGATTTGGCTGCCGTTGGCAGCGGGAGGGTTTGGCACCCCTGGGTTTTTGGGAGAGCAGTGACTCAAGGGAGCAAGCGAGATGGTCGCTGAGGACCGTGGTTTGGGCAGCTCCGGGTTTAGCTCCCCGTGCTGCAACCGGTTCCTCCCCTGACCTCGGGTGAGTCACTTAACACCTGATTCCTCGTCGCACTCGGGCCCTATAAAGGAACTTTACTGCAAGGAAAAAAGCTCATTAAGGTCCCTTTCCACTGCGAGAACCTCCGCGCTAATGAGGCTCAGACCTTGTGGCTTAGCTCCCCAGCTATAAAACGCGCTAATAATACCTCCTTCCCCGCGGTCTGCCTCCGCTGTCTGCAGAGCGAGGTCTTTGGGGCCGGCGCTTGCGTAGGTACAACCCAAAAGCCGACGACGGCCCCCCCGGGTCCCGCTGGGAAGCGGCTGGGGCAGGGTGGGCTGCGGTCCAGGGTGGATCCCGGCCACCCCCGGGCGAGGCGGAGCGGGGAAGGCAGCCTCACGCCGGGAGTCTGGCTCGGCAGCCCCGCGGGAGCTTTTTGCAGCGGGGCTTCAGCCGACAGCACGGAGGAGGAGTGTGGAATTCGGCGTTGACCCAATTAAAACCAAATTGGAGCCCGAGTCTCACTGGTTACGCGGACGGGGCCGGTCCAGCTGCGGTTCGGCAGCTCCCCATCCCCTGCACCGCGGCTGCTCCCAGGAATAACCTTTTCCCTGCGTTGGCAGCGGCCGTGCCAGCGCCGGGGGATGTTCCTCCCCGGCTGCACGTCCAGAGCAAACCCTGCCCGGGTGGTTCGTGGGGCTGGCGTCTCCTCGGGACCCTCGCAGCACCCGGCACGGAGCTTCGCTGCTCCTTCCATGGCAGAGGGAAGGGGCTGTCGTGCCGCAGCCCCCCGGCCACCTTCGCGGCCCCTTTTCCTCCCCCCCCCTCCCCAAAGCCGCCCCCACGTCAGCTGTTGGGAGCAGCCGTGGCGGCGCGGAGCTTGGCAGGGCCCGTGAATGTCAGCATTGACGTCACCGGAGCATTCCCCGCGTTCCTGCCGCCGCTCCAGGAAACGGGCGCGAGGAGCAGGGACAGCCCGGCCGCGGCCAGCCCCGGACCCCCGCCAGCACCAGACCCCCGCTGTCCCTGGGGCTCCCCGCACCGGCTGCGGGAGGGGAGCGTGGCCCTGGCTCTGGCACAGCGCTTGCCGTTTTCCGGTACCTGGGACATCTCTTCCTCCTCCTCCTCCTCCTCCTCCTCCTCCTCCCTTGCCATCTCTGCAGCACGGAGCGATCACCTGCTGCCTCTGAGTCATCAGCCGCCGGGTGCTCCGGCCGGATCCTGCAGCGATGCTGGCTGTGTCCCCGTGTCCTGCCTGCACGCCACAGCGTGCACCGTCCCTGGTGCCTCGGGGCGTGGGAAGCACCTTGCCCACCCTGCCTGCTCTGCTTTTGGACCCCTTTTTTGGGGGTCAGGGTTATCCTGAGATCCTGGCGGGAATGCAGCCGTGCTTTATCCGGCTCGCGGGGACGGCTGGATCCAGGCTGGGGGGACTCCTCCGATGGCAGGGAAGCCTTTGGGGGTGAGTGACGGCGCTGGGACCCAAACCTGCTCCCCTCCCGCGCCAGGGTCACCCCAACCCGCACCCCAACTGACGTGCACCGTAACGTGCCGTACCTCAAAGCGTCTGCATCTGTGTCGGTGCCACCTCGGCAAGGTGGATATCGAGGGGTTTTACATTTCTTTTGGCTTTGCCTCCGTTGGTTTTTGCATGGCCACCGGCACTGCGGGTAGCGAAGGTCACCCGGGGAATTTTATGCCCCTTCATTGTTAAGAAATATAAAAGCCGGTGGCCTTGCAAACCAAGTGCACGTAGTTCCCGGTTTGCAGAGGTACCCAGGACCTGATGCGCGGCTGCTCCCGGTGATTCAGGGCTGGGAGGACGCTTCGCTGGGGCCAGGAGAGCCAGAGCCTCCCTCGGGCAGGGACCCGGCACGGGAGCTGCGGGACGGGGCTGCACCATGGGCACCCCTGAGGGGCAGCACCCCTGAGGGGCAGCTCCCGGCCACCCCACGCAGCACTGGTGGCGTCAGACCCGCAGCTCCCGGGGTGCATGGCCGTCCCCCGTGCCCGGTTTACCCCATGGCCGATGTGTCCGGCCCTGGGACGGCTCTGGGAGAGGCAGCGGCTGGCGCTCGGCCCCCGATGAACGCACGCCACGGCTGCGGCGTCACTGCCACCAGCCGCCTGCTGAAATGCAGATGTAGCGCAATGGTAGATGTGATTAATAATGCAATCAGCGACCTATTTTTCCCGGTCTAACGTGCAATGAATATGAGGGCTGAATCCTGGTGATTGCTAAACGCCTTTCTATCTTTGGGGCCTATTCATAAAAAAAAAAAAACCCTCATCAGAACAGTAATCTGATCCAATTTATTCCTTTCCTGATGTTCATCAAATCTTTTCCTTTTTAAATTTTTTTCTTCCTTCCCTTTCTTCTTCCCCCCCCCCCTCTTTGCACATAAAATCCTTAAGTGGGGCAGCAGGAGGAGGAGGAGGAGGAGGGAACCTCAGATCTTCAAAGGGGCAGTGGGATCAGTGAACCGAGTCCTCGCTCTGCCACAGCCCCTTTTCGCTGCTCCGGGTACCGTAAAGAGACCTTAAAAGTGAACGTAACAGTAATTATCCCCCTTGCTCGGGCCCCAGCACCCTGCTGGAGCAGCGTAAAGAAGCCTTGCTGCAAATCAAGCCTGTAATATTTATTGGTTGTTATTGCAGTAATGATCGTGAGCTCCCGCAGGTTGAGGAGCCGCCCCGGGGCACTGGGGGATCGGCTGCCTGCCCTGCCTGCACCCCTGCCTGGCCCGGGGCAGGTTTGCCTGGTCTCGGCGGGGAGGATGCACCTGCTGCGGGCGTCCGAGCGGCTGCCGGCACTGCTGAGCTCACTCGGGGCTGGACGGGCACAGACCTGCCCGGGGGCTACGGCTGAGCCTGCCTGCCGTGCGGGAGGGTTTTGGGGAGCCCCGGGGTGAGGGGGGGGTGCACGCGTTCGCCACCTCCGTGCATTCACCACCTCCTTCTTCTCTGTCACCCGTTTTCCTGCAGGAAACGGCTACGTGAGTGCCCGAGCCTCCCCAGGTCTCCTTCCCGTCTCCAACGGCAGCAGCTTGGGCAAGATCATCCCGGCCAAGTCCCCGCCACCGCCCTCCCACAGCACGCAGCTCGCCACCAACAGCCGCAAGCCAGATTTACGCGTGATCACCTCGCAGAGCGGGAAGGGGTTAATGCACCATTTGGTGAGTGCCCGGCAAAGGTCTGCGAGGAGACCGGGGTGGGAGCGTGTCCCCTGCCAGCAGATTGGTTGCAGGGTGGACTTTGCGCCGGAGCAAGATGCGGCACGGGCGCCTATAACGTGGCCGGTAGCGGTGGGAGCTGGCCGGGGCCGTGCCGGCGGGGACACCCAAGGAGGAAAGCTTGGATTCCCGTTTGCACCGTGCTGGATGCAAATGGCACGGTGCAAAGCCCCGCGCCGGGCACAAGCCTGACCCGTGCGCACTGTACGTGCCCCGTCGTAGGCGAGGGCGCGGTGGCGGCGAGCGTGGCGGCGCGGCAGTTGGCGGGGCTGCGGAGTTAACGGTGCCTCTCGGTTTTCTCTCTGTTGTCCCGCGGGCAGACGGAGGACCACTTGGCTCTGGTGAGTTCCCCGGTGAACGCGCGGCGCGACGGGGTGGGACGTGGGCCGCTTGTCCCCTTGGTCCCCGCACCCTGCCCTGACTCGGCGAAGGCGTGGGGGCACGCGGAGGGGGTGGACGCCTTTGCCCTCCATTGGGAAGGCGGCGGGACGCGGGCGCCAGTGCGAATGTCACATCCAGCCCTGCCACAGAAAATCAATCCCGACAAAAAAACGCGCTTTGAGGAAAATCAGGTTCCCTATGGAAAAGAAGGAGCTGACACGAGCTGCAAAGCGCCTGTTTCTCCACTAAGGCCAAAAACAGTGTGCTGGCTTCCCCGGGGGACGTCGGCCCGCGTCCCTTTCGGGGCCGGTGCCGCGTGGAGCCAGCCTGGGCACCGCCACAGCCGGGGACCCGTCCCCTGGGCTTTGCTGGAGCCGCCGCACTTTACAGCACGGGAAGACCTGGCCCGCTGCCACCACACGAGAGATAGGGAGTAAACGAGGCTCTTCCCATATTAAGGATATTATTTAAAGCCTGTGTAAATCCACTGGCTGGCTAGTGCACTCCCTAAACCTCCTTTGTGCACGGGGGCAGTTTTCCGTGTTATTTTTACGGGTTGGTTTTTTGGTTTTTGTTTTTTTCCCCCCCCTCCCTTCTTTCTTTTTCCCCTGCCAGCAAAGTGAACACCACCTTGTTTGTGGCAATGATTCACCCTGTTCTGTTGCTATTCTGGTGCAGGGCAGATGGGCGACAGGTCAGCGCAGCGAGGAAAGGGCGAGAGCCGCTGTAGGATGCAGCTAATGCAGCCAGGGAAAAGCTCTCCAAAAACACAGGAGTAAGCCGATACCTCTCGCAGCCTGCAAGGAGACACTCTTGGCCAGGGGAAGGATTGGTCGAGGCTTTGGCAGACTTGAATTCTGCCTCTCTCCATGCCCCAAAAGCCTTCTTGCTTAACGGCCCCCTCCCAGCAGCTCCGTGCCTCAGTTTCCCCATCCGCAGAGTGAAAACAGTCACCGCCCGCCTCCTCATCTGCTCGGCACCGTTCCCGCTGCCAGAGGGCATTGCCTGTCTCCGAGCTGGAGGAGCAGCTTGCTTTAGGCAAAAATCAGCCGGGTTGGCATCAGCAGTTTTAATTGTGAGTCTGAGCTAACCCGGCTGATTTTTGCCTGAAGTGAAGTACAGTCCTCGCCCAGACCGAGCTGGCAGCAGCGAGGTGGGGGGGGGTGACGAAATCCAGGACAGGGGGGTGACGGAAAGGGGAAAGCAGAGCGTTGCCTCGGCCGCTCTGCGGATTCATCCTGCCTGGTGCAGATGCCCCCCCCGCCCCACCCCGAGCTCTGCTAACCTTCTCCCCAGATTTGCTCCCTCCATATTGCTCAACCTACACACCAGATCTTCTCTCTAAATGGCAACTCCCACCTCTTTACACACTCAGAGGCAGCGGGATGAGTCAGCTGCCCCTCCGCGGAGCCCTGTCCCGCTGCCCGTAACCCTTTGCCCGCAGGCTCAGCCCCTGCCAGCCTCGTGGGTTTCCTCCCGGCGGGCTTTATGCTCCGAGCGCGGTCTGCTCTTTTAGCGGGGTCAGAGAGGCGTCCGTGCGTGTCCCCCCCCGTTTCTCTGCACGCTCCTGAGCTGAAGGGTAGAGCAGGATGCATTCGCCAAGCCCGCGGCGCTGAGCGATCTCACCTGGGAGCATGCCCGCATGGTTTTGTAACCGGCTGGAATGGCAGTTTGCAACCGGGAGTGTTTTGCACAGCGGTGTGAGTGGCATGGGGGGGGGGGGCTGGCAGCTTGCACACCTCAGCACCTGCATGATTTGGGATGGAAATTTGGGTGTTTCTGACATCCCCCGCGCTCACCTCGTGGTGTAACGAGAGTGGCTGCTGCCCCCTTCCCGGGGTCGATCCACCCCTGCTCAGCCGGCGTCCCCCCGCCCCAGCCCTGGACTCATCCCCGCACCGGCACTCTCCCGGGAAAGCCGCAGAGCCCCGGCGGGATGGAGGGGATGGGGCTGCAGGTCGCATCCTGCTGGGCTGGCTCGGGGTCCGAAGCAGGCAGGAGAGGGACGGGGCCGAATCCTGCCCACCGTGAAGGCGTTTCGCTGCAGCGTCCCTAACCCACGGCAGCAAACACGAGGATGCACGCCAGGAAAACCCGCAGCCCCGGGGCTTTAGCAATTAGAGCCCTGGTAATCGCCTTCCCTGGGCGCTGGGGAGGGACCTGCGGGCCGGGCAGCACGTGGGCGCAGGGCGCCGCAAATCCAGCATGCCAGGGTGCTGTCACCCTCCGGAGGTGACAAGGGCAGGGGTTTTAGCCTCCAGCCTTATCCTACCAGCCGTGAACCATTGCGGGGTCCTGTGCTCAGCCCCGAATGGTGCTGGGAGCCCCTCGGCGCCTTGCAGCGAGCCGGGAGGAAGGCTCCTCGCCGTGTCCCCGGGGGACGCAGCCAGCCACGTGCCAGGCGTGATTGAAGCTGGGCACTGCCCCAGTCTTCACAGGGTGACGTGTGCCGGGGTGCTTCAGATTAGAGTCAAGCCTCTTGAGTCTGATTTAAATCAGCTCAGCAGAGCCAGCCCAGATTATCTGCCTTGTAAACAGGGCTGAATCTGACCCGTAGATCCGCCCACGTAACTGCCTGGAAAACCACGGGGTGAGCGGGGGGGAAGAGGCTGGCGTGCACCGGTCCAAGGGCAGAATTTTTCCACGATGGACCTGCTAATGCCTGAGTCACCCAAACCTCATGAGGGCACCGAGCCGGCAGGTTGCTGAGCGCTGGATTTGGGGTTTAAGGATGCCAGGGTGCCTTTAGAGTCCTGAGAGCGGCGCTTAGCATCTTCAGCGTGCCTTAGAGGCAGGAGGCTCGTTCTCGGACACGGGTGCTGCAGGGAGGAGGATGTCTCAGCTCTGCGCTGCGTTAGCCGATCCTGGTTTGGTTTGGTACCTTCCTTACTCCCTGAGGAGCGCAGCAAACCTCCCGTGCATCCTCCAGAAAATAGCAGTTCCTTTTTTTTTTTACATCAGAGGGAATGCGGACTGGGGCATCCCGCTGCTGTTCCCCCTCCGTGCACGCAGGGACGTAGCTGGTCCTCGTGGGTGAAGCCCCAGCCCTGGGCAGAAGGGTGACCCAAGGTCAATGCCAAGTGACCTGCAAGGGATTGTCACACGGGTCCTAAACGCCTGCAGCCGGTGTGGTTTGCACCTCGGCCTCTTCAACGGCCGGTGCATGACCGAGATTCTGGGGGGGGGGATGTGCACAATCCATGAGGACAACAGAATAAAACGCAATCTGGATCGTAACTCCCTCTCCCTTTGCTTCCCCAGCAGAACACGCAGCGGTTAGGTGTCTCCCAAGCAACTCACTCTTTAACCACACCGGTTGTTTCTGTGGCTACTCCGAGTTTGCTGACGCAGGGGCTGCCTTTCTCTGCCATGCCCACGGCGTACAACACAGGTAAGAGCGCGCAAGAGCGCGCGTGCGACCTGGCTACGAGCTTTCCGATGGGTGATTTAATACGAGAGGGGAAAGGTGCTGCTGCAAACGCGTGCCTGGCTCTCGCCGAGCAGCGTCGCTGCCGCAAGACGTGGTCAAGTCCGAGAGTTTCACAGCGTTAAAATCAAGGGGAAATTCATATAAATAATGAGAATTCGCTGTCACATCCAGAAGGTCCGCGAGGGCCTGATTCTGTCACACTATAGCCCATTGCGCTGTGCTGGCAGCGTGAAGGTGCTTTTGTGCGGATGCTAATTACAACTACACCAATCTCCAGGCTCTGGAGAGCTCCGGGTGATGTCGTAACGGCGGCTTAAAGAAACCGAGCCTAAAAAAGTTTGGGAAGAATGCAAACCAGCCTGCTCGTAGGCATAGCAGCTTCGGGCTGGCGGGGTTTGAACCGGCCCGAGGTGACGGTTACAAGCGCGCTCGCCCGAGCGAAGGGGTTGTTCACCTGCGACCTGTCAAACCTCCACGAGATCTTTAAGGACTCGCTGGGTTTCCTGCGTAACTCGCTTTGGCATTCGCTCAGAGGAAAGTTTGCAAAAAATGTAAAAAAGCTGCTTGTCTGGCAGAACCCAGAATAGGCGTGTTGGGAACTCCCTCTCCTAATTAGTAGGTGTAGCCCTGAAGGTGCCTGTTTGTGCGTGACGAGTAGGCTCCGAGTAGGCTCCTCTCCCTGCGTGGAAATCATCGGCGGCCGGGTGGGTCCACCAGCCGGTCTGCATCCAGCCAAACTCCCTAAAATAGGTTTTAATTGAGCCCTGCGCTGCTACCGCTCAGGGCCGGGGGCTGAATTTCAGCTTTCTGTATTTAGTTTTCTCTTGCAGGTGACCGTAAGCAGAGGAACGGTTCCCGCTCGGACGCCTTGGGTGTCTGCGGCTGGGATGTTTGCTAGAGATAGCGCAGCAGGGGTTATCATCGCGTAGATCGCTGGTAGGGCGCAGATGCCCTGAGCAAACTCCAAGCCTTGGGGTGTTGCGCGCTCGTTCTTTCCAGGGCTAACCTATTAATTGGGTGGGAATCGTCTTGATTTCAGGCCGGTGAGGTTACGTCGAGTTTTCCGCCGACCGGGTTTGCGTGCCCTTTCCCGTGCTTGCTCCGCAGCCTGATTAAGTCAAATCCCACCATTTGCAGCTTCGAGATAGGGGATGGCTCCAGTTCAAGCTCTTGGTGTTAGCTGCGGAGGCGGCTGTCGTAACCAGTGGGTGTCAGGAGCTCCTAAACCAGAACGGCTGGTGCTGGGGGCGGGGGGGGAAAGAACTCGCGTAGGGCAAAGAACGCAGTCCTGGGACTTTCTGCAGGGTGTGCCTCGAATCGGCCCGGCGGCTTTGGCAGCGGTTCAGCGCCTTTGCAGCCACCTTTGTGTTCTGCTGCTGCAGGCGAGTTTGGCCCCCGCTGGGGTGGGGAAGGTTGCAAACCGCAAGACGCCCAAAATGACAGCGAGTAAAGGGGGGAGGGAAGGCGAGAGTTTGCTCGAACGCTCAGGATCTGCGGGCGTCTCTGTCGGATGCAGACGCGGCTTTGGGGGTACAGCCGAGCGAGGGTTTGACCATCTCCTGGAAGAGCAGTTGCATTCCCACACCCCCCCCTTTCCGTGCTGCCTAGCTGCAGGATTTGCCACCCTTTGGAAAATCCACACCCCCCCCCCGTTTTTGGGATGCTCGGCTGGGGTTCGGGATGCTCCCAGGGTCGTGCGTGGGAAGAGCATCTCCCTCCCCCTATGCAAGCGGGGTGAGGGGGGGTACCGCGGCGTGGGGGTGCCCGGCCGGGGGCGTGGGGACTTAGGGGTGTGGGGGTGTGGGGGGGGTGCGTGGGAGCGGCGGCTGCGCGTCCCCGGCGGTGGGTGGGGAGCGCCCCCTGCTGCCACGCGGGCACCGGCCACGCGGCGTGGGGACGGGCCACGCACGGGGGGGTTTCAGCAGCTACCGGGGGTGGGGGGAAACGCGTGACTCTGGGTTTTACACCCGGCTGTCCTCCGCCAGTGGGTGTCTGGGATGGGGGACAATGGGGGACCCCACGGTCCTTCCTGAGTGGAATCGGCGCACGGCTGCACCGTGGGGCTGCGTTTGCCGTTGCTGCACTTTGTGGGGGGGGCGATGGTGGGGGGTCCTGTTAGCGGCTCGTGCCTCGAGGCAAGAAGGCGGCTTGGGTATAAGGAAGAAGTTATTGGGTCTCAGGAAGAAGTTTTTCAGGGTGAGGGTGCTGAGGCACCAGCACAGGGTGCCCAGAGAGGCGGTGGACGCCCCATCCCTGGAAACATCCACGGTCGGGTTGGACGGGGCTCTGAGCACCCCGATCTAGTTGAAGATGTCACCGCTCGTTGCAGGGGGTTGGACTAGGTGACCTTCAAAGGTCCCTTCCAACCCAACCCCGTCTATAATTCTCTGTTCCTGTGACATGTGTCCTGTGGCCGGCATCCCCGTGCAACTCTCGGCGATAGCCGATGTTCTGGAAGTTGTGGCTGGTTTGTGTCTCCGGGTCTCCATCTTCTCCGGTGCTCAGGGCTGGAGTAGTTCTGACATTGAAACGACTGAAGGGCTCCTTCCTTTCCAGATTATCAGCTGACGAGCGCTGAGTTGTCTTCGCTGCCAGCATTCAGCTCACCTGGTGGGCTGTCCCTTGGCAACATCTCTGCCTGGCAGCAGCAGCAGCAGCAGCAGCAGCAACAGCAGCAGCAGCAACAACAGCAGCAACAGCAGCAGCAGCAGCAACAGCAGCAGCAGCAGCAGCAGCAGCAGCAGCAGCAGCAGCACCTGGTTCCTGTATCGCTAGGAAATTTAATGTAAGTGAAATGGGTACCAGGGGCCGCTCTCATGATGTTGTGCAAGGAAAGAGGGAAACGGGGAATCCCTCCCAGGTGCCAAACCTGCAGAACCCGAGCTGTGACTCCTCTGCGGGGTTATCGTCAGCCTCCCGCTGCAGGGCCCCGGCAATTACAGTGGGTTTACACTGTGCTTCTAGGAGGCAGGAGCCAGACCAGCCAGCTTGTGAAATTTGGGGAATCTTGTCCCTGCCACTGTCGTAGGAGTCACCCTGGAGCCCCCAGATGAGATCGGGGTGGCGCGTGCTAGGCGATGCTCTCAGAGAGCGTCTTCTTACTGTCTGTCCGCAGGGTCGTTCCCTTCACCTCACGTGGGGGGGAGCTGAGATCCGGCAAGAGCCGGAGTTAAACGGGATGGTCGTTGCAGAGTAAGATGCCTGGAAATAGCGGTCCTGCTAGTGTAGAGCATGGGTAGCTTTTAAAATTGAAAATGAATTGCTTTACTCCAGGGAAAAAAAAAAAAAAACCATATGCACTTGCATATTGGAGCAAGTTTTCTGAAGCGGACCCGCTTTTAGTCTGGAATAAAGCCTCCACACGCAGAGCTTTTCCAGAGTATATTAGTCAAAATGAAGTTAAGCAACTTGCCCGCAATTGCTTTTAAGACCGTGGGACAAAAAGAGGCAGGAATTGAAGGGGAGGATTCGGTGACTTTGCCCCAAAGCCGGCTTAGGAGCGAGACTCTCGCATCCCCAGCTTTTGAAGTGCTGGGATTTTGCGCACCAGGATTTTGCGCAGTGAGTTCAGTGCTTTTCTCCGCTGCCTGGAGCACGTTTTCCAGGCAGAGCAGGCAGCAGCTTCCCCAGCCTGGACCTCCTGCACCAGCGGGGCTGCAGGACGTGCAGAAAGCCCGGATAGAATTTCGAGGCTAAAGAGGTTCCCGGCTTGGAGCAAAACTGCCCGTCCGGGTCCTCCACCGGATTTACGGAGCCCACGGGGGATGCTGGGGCAGAGCCGTGGGGGTGCCCACGGGACGGGGGTGTCACAGCCTGTCCCTCTCCGCGTCTTTGGGTCGCTGCTGTGGGGACATCGGGTGGGATCGGGGCTGGATCGCAGGGTGCTGGTGGAGGAGGGATGCTTCCCGCAGGGCTGTGCGGGGTCTAATCCCGGCTCGGCAGTGATGCGTCATGGTGAGTGTGCAGGTTATGAGTTCTGGACTCCTAATAATTCCTAATTCTAATTATGAATCTAGATTCGTAACCTAATCCAGATTCGTAACCTAATCCAGATTCGTAATCTAATCCAGATTTGTAATCTAACCCAGATTTATCATTCTGGATTCCTTCAGCCGCGGGGTGTGCAGGTTATGAATTCTGTGCATTGGAGGGTAAAAGGCCACCAAAAAGATGAATAACGAGAGACTTCCCGTTATCTCCTCCTCCATCTGTTTCTCCCCCTTCCTCCCCTCCTGCTCTCCTCCTCCTCTCCCAACCTCATCCCGTCCCCCGTCCCCCCACTTTCTGGACGCCCAGACAAGGGAGTCACTTGTCCCACACCACCACTTTGACTGTCAACACCAACCCCAACATCAGCATCAAGTCGGAGCCCGTCTCGCCCAACCGGGAAAGAAACACTGCCACCCCGCTCAGCACCTTCCCCCACCAGCCCCGGCACGAGCCCACCGGCCGCTCGCCCGTCGACAGCCTCAGCAGCAACACCAGCTCCTACGAAGGCAGCAGCGAGCGGGACGATCCCGCCCGCCCCGATTTCGGCTCATCCTTGGGCCTCCTGCGACCCACCAGCGAGCCCGAGGGGGAGAGCCCCTCCGTAAAGCGGATGCGGTTGGATACCTGGGTCACATAACGGGTCCCCGCCGTCCCTGGGAGCGCCGCCGGCTCACAGCGGGGCCGCGGGGAGGGAGCGGGAGGGGTGGGAGGGGGGGGTCGAAACGGGTTATGGGGCTGGGGTGGGGGGGGGAAATTATCATAAACTGCCTGAGAAATAGCTTTAGGATTTTGTAGGCATTCATTCTAGCGCAGCAGGTGACGCACGCAGTACATACGGCGCTCCTCGCCCGGGGGCTGCAGGCTCGGGACTGGCCGGGCGCGTGGGGAAAAGGTTGGGGGGGGGACGGAAATCAAATAGGTGCGTCCTCGCCGAAAAAAAAGCAGTCCCTGGCAACGCTCAGCCCCGCGAGCCGGCAACCGGGCGGCAGTCGGTGCCCGCTGACCGGCGAGACCCCGAGGACGTTGGTGTGTGTGTGTCCCCCCCCTCCGCCGGGAGGTGGGACCGTATCCCTAGGGAAAAGCGCCTGCGGCAGGATGGGCTCCCGGGGGAAACGGGGCACGGAGCATCCCCAAAAGTGCCTGGGCTCTCTGAGGTCCACGCGCAGGGAGGGGCTGTTCGGCCACGATCCAGCTCTCGGAAAGGTTGAAGGGATTTGGCAAGTGCCGGTTTTCCTTAAAAAAAAAAAAAAAAGAGTTTTCTTAAACCTGGGTTGGGAAGGCAGGCTGGCATCGGCCGAGGGTGGCGCAGAGAACCCGGCTTCAATTTTAAACGGGATGCAGCCGCAGCCGCAGCCCGCTCGTGCTGCCCGGATCCCGTACAGGTGTGTCGGGGGAATAAGAGGCAGATTTTTAAGGCTTAATCCTGTTTTCAGAAAAAATAGACGCAGACAGCATCCTTTCCGGCAGGTAAGGGAACTCCACTATTTCTGGCCACGGTCATTTTAAAATTGACCTTTAAAATTAACCTTTCCCAAACGCAGAGGGGAAAGTCGTTGCCTGCGCCTGGGCGCGGCGCGTTTGACGAGGAAGGATGCGTTACTGCTGCTTTTAAAGAAAACGGCGGGTTTTACCAACCAAAATTTGTAAATGCGTTTTAAAAATGCATTCCCGTTCCACGTGGGCCAAAGCTTTAAATTCGAAAAATAGGAATAAAATGATTTTTATTGAAGGATGCAACTGAAATCATTATCCTTCGGGATTTTGCCTGAAGGTTTCTAGGCCTCAAAGGGCGAGGGCGAGTTGGGCGGAAAATCTGCCGAAGTCTCGATGGAACGATTTAGCGGAAGGAAAAAGGAGGAAAACCCAAGGAATTTCCTGGTGTTGCCGCTTGCTCCGGCGGTTTCCCAGGGACGGGCATCAGCGCCCTGACCCCAAAATGCAGCAGCCAGCTCAGGGCACGAGGATTTGGAGGAGAAAGGACCGTTCCTGGCGTAGGTTTTAGGGATGGGCTTTCGTCCCTGCAGGCGCTCTTCTCCGGGATGCCGGTCCCTCGTCCCCGTCCCATCCTGCCGCCTTGTCACCGGGGACGGCCCCGGCCCCGCTCACCCCTGGGGTTTCGGTCACAAACCGGCACAAAACCTGCCCGGATGCCGGCTCCTTTGGTGGCCGGAGCCTGGATGGGCTCCGGGGGCTGCGGTGGAGCCAGGAGCTGCTTTGGGGACAGCGTCGTGTCCGTCCCCACCCCCCCGAACCGGTGCCAAGAGAGAGGAGCAAAAAGTCACGGTAGGATTTACACCCCTCCTAGAGCCCTCCGCCAAGCATCCAGCACCCAGCTCAGCCCGTTGTGTAAAGATGTACTGGGGTGATGGCAAAACAGAAGCAAATTTATGGGGTTTTTTTGTTATTTTTTAAGAAACTTGCCCCAACCGAGCATTTTTCCCAAAGTTTTTCATTGGAAAAACAGTACAAAAAAGTCGATTATTGTTGGTATGAAATGAACAGGGGCAACTTCAAGCGAGCGGTTGGAGGAGGAGAAGAAATCCTCCAAAAAATTGGGTGAAAATTAATAGCTGTGAGAAACGATGGCCAAAGAGGCAAAACGTGGGCCGCATCCTGCCCGGTCTGGCACCGCGGCGCACGAGCCACTGGCTAAAGATAACGTTGCAGTAGAGTCGCCCGGCACGTCCCTTCCGAGCTGACGTCTACCCTGACTCTTCCTCCTCTCCACGGCGATGAAATCGGTTCGGGGGCGGCGACCCGGCAGAGGGACCGGGGCGGCCGATGCTCAGCCCCGGGGATGACCTGCCGGAACCGGCGGTGAGCCGACGCGCCGTCAGTGCCGACTCACGCCGAGCCTTGTCTGGGTACCGGCATCTCACCTTGCCCTAAAATCCCTGCTCCAAAAGATGGGCTGGCTACAATTTCCCCGTGCAAAAATCTTTGAAATATCAAATTGCTGCCGCAGGATGTTTTTCCAAACAGTGATTTGGGGGTTTTTTGGGTTTTTTTTTTTTTACTGATAAATTTTTAATTACCTCTCCTGTTCACATGCTCCGGAGGGCCTCGGGCGGGCGATGGCAGCCCGGCGGTGCCGGGGAGGGCTCCCGGCAGGTTTTGTGCGGTTAAATCCCCCCCCCCACCACCACCCCCCCATCTCCCCCTCCCCGGGCCGTACCCTGCGGGTACCGCGGTGTGCTGTGGAGATGCTCGGATCTCGCCTCCCAAAACGCCGGCGCAGAATCAGCGGCAAAAGCGGATCTTCCTCCCTCCGCCTCCGTCTGTCCATCCGGGAAAGCGGGAGAGAAGCTGCGGACCATGATCCTCCTCGCCCACGCCGACCTCCCCGATCCGGCAAAGCTGGGCGTACCGGACACGCACCTGAGCTCTTTGCACGGCCTTGCTTTGGAAATTAGGTGGGATTAACGACGTCTCATTGGTCTCATTTTATATATATATATATATATTTTATTTTTTTTTTTTTTCTTCACGAAAAGAAAATAAACCCAACCAAACGGTTTCTCCCCTGATGGGGAGCGGCGCAGCAGGAGGTGCCGGCAGAGCGGCTTGCTCCGGAGACCCCGGCGGGGAGGAGGCGGCGAAGACCCCCCCACACCCCCCCCAGTACTCGACGCCATCCGCGCCGCCGGAGCATCGGTGCAGAACAACCCCGAGGCGGGGGGGGACAAAAAAACAAACCGAAAGCCAACCAAAAAAACATTTTTGCTCATTAACTTCATGCCCTGACTCCCAAGTTCACACTTCTACCTTGAGAGCCTGGAAAAATAACAAAAAAAAAAAAACCCCACAAAAACCAAGACATAGAAACGCTCTGGGTTACGTAGAGATGCGGGTTTAGATCTACCCGGAGGGGAAAGCGCGAGCACGTGCCGTGCCGTGCCGGAGCGGATCTGCAGCAGCGCGGCGGCGGGACTCGACGATCCCCTGGGCTGGTGCCACGGGCAAGTACGGCTCGTGGGAAGAGCGGGGATGCCCCGGGTCGGATCCGGCGTTAGCTTCACCGTCGTGGTGAAACGATTTTGGGGGTCGGTTCGTCGGGGGTCTTTATTTTGTTGAGGGCTTGGGATTATTTTATTATTTCTAATTTTTATTTTTTTTTGGTCCGGGTCATTATTCTTTATTTCCTCCCCCCCCAGACTGTAGTATCCAGTAAACTCCTCCTAATTTTCAAAAGACAACGAGAAGAATGACAATCTAAGAAACCAACACCCTCCTTTGTGCTTCTATAAATATGTTTCTGATCTAATTTTATTTCTCGTGCTCATCTGTACTGTTGACAGTTACAATTGTGTATAATTTTTTTTTTTTATTTGGAATTTTCGCGTTGTATAGGGTTTAGTTTTAAAATATATATTTTCCATTTTTTAAAAAGGGGTGTTGCAAAAAAAATTGCACGATTTAAATGACAATAGTTAAAATGCTGCAGTTTTTAGAGATGTGGAAGCAAAATGGAGCTTATTTATTCTCAAAGGCTATAAAGGTGTAAAATGCATGAAGAAAAAAAAAAAAACATTTACAAAAAAAAAAAAAGACAAAAAAAGTGTAACCTGAACAAAGTGTAGCGTTAAAAATTTTAAAGGATGACAACGACAAGGAAAAAAAAAAAAAACAAACAAAAAAAAAACAGCTAATATATTGTGTTTGGGCTAGTTTGCTTTTGTTTTTAATTGTTCCTTTTTTGGAGAATGAAATACAATTGTGTATATTTTCATATAAGAAGTATGCACTGAGATGTTTCAAAAATGATATATTACTTTCTAAAAGTGTGGTTACTTACCAAAGTCTGTTTCTGATCTTTACCTTCTCGAAATCCCTCTGGATCCCTCGAGCACGCGCACGCCGGGGCTCGACGCCGCGGGCCGGAGCCAGAGGTAAGCCGGGGTGGTTTGCACTCCGGGGCCGGCCGCCGAGCGGTGCAGACCCCCCCAACCTTCCCCAACCCCCCCCACCCACCCACTCCCCCCCACTCCGCCGGCATCGCCCTTCGGCTGCTCCGGGACTCCTCGGATCCCCGCGGAGCGATCGGGATGTGGGAGCCCAGCACGGGGGCGGCTGCTTTTTGGGGGGGGCTGGTGCTGGTGGATCTGCGGTGATGCTGGTGTTGGGGGGGGGGGTGGCTGTGACCCCCCCTCACACCCCGCCCCACCCCCATCCCGGGAAGGCTGGTCTTTCCCAGGGTTTGGCAGAGCCGAGGCCGGCTGGGTTTTGGGGTGTCTGTGCCGTCCCTCGGCGGGACGGTGCCGGGGAGAGCGGCGTCGCGGGGTTTGGGGGGGGGGGGGGGCACAAATGCAGAATAAAGGGTACGTCCGCGTGCCGGGGGACACGGGGAGCGGGTGAGGTTGCCGGGATAACCGGGGGTTTTGCCCCTGGCTGGTGCGGAGAGAGGAGGAGGATGGAAAGGGGGTCGCGGGGGGGGGGGGCGGCTCGGACGGCAGCGGGATGGGGCTGGGAGTCGCCTGCGCGCCCCGGGAGGAGATTGGGGGACGGAGCGAGACCCTAAATGATGCTCTGACCTAAAATAGCGGGGTGGGGTGCAGCAGGCGGCGTTGAGGATGAGGATGGACGGATGGACGGATGGATGGGGACGGTCTCACCTGCTCCGGGGGGGGGGGCTGCGGAGGTGACGAGCCAGCGGCAGGTGGGGTGCGAGGGGGTGGGGTGACCCCAGGCTTAACGGAGCGGTTTTGGGGGGGGGCGGCGAGGAGCCCAGCTGCATCGGAAAGCTTGGATGAAGGCCGAGGGCGTTGGTGCCGGGGGAAAATCCGGCAGCGGGTCGCGGTTGTGCAAGGGGCACCCCCGAGCGCCCCCCCCCCCCCCACCTGTTGGGCGTCACGGTGGTGGCGGGGTGGCTCTCGGGGAAGGGGTTTGTCGCCGTCGCATTGGGGGTCTGAGGGCAGGCGGCGCGTTCAAAGCAGAGCTGGTGGCAAAGGGCCGCGCGTGCTCCCGTGGGGGAAAGCGGGGCGAGGAGAAAGAAAAAGAGTTCATTTTCTTCCCCCCCCCCCGCCTTTTTCACTTTCCTCTTCCCCCCTCCCCAAAATAATCTCAGCAAACCAGGGAAAAAGCAAATTTACAAAAATCCCCCCCGCTTCCCCTGAAAATTCCACCTCCTGCGCTTTTTGCCCCCCCGACATCGCTCACGTAGGAAATCCCCCCCCACACCCCCCCCCCACCCCAACACTTTTGAGGGGAATTGCAAAGTTTTTCACCAGCTCTGGGGAAAATGCTGCAAACTCCCGCTGCCCGCCCGGGGTTCGGAGAAGCGGCTGCAGGCAGGGCCGCGGGGCGAGGGGCTCTCGGTGCTGCCGGGTGGCCGTGTCCCCCCCCCGCCCCCCCCGGCGCTGCCGGATTTCTGGCAGGGGTGAGCGGGGCGAGCATCCCGCTGCGGGGCGGGAGGAAGGGGGTTTTGCGGCATCTTCCCGGCCATGCCTTGTCCGTGCCATCCCCGGTGTCACGTCCTGCCTTCCCCTCCCATCCCTTCGCCTGAGGGCACAATTTGGGGATGTTTTGGGGATTTTGAACACCCCAAGTGGCAAAAATTCAGCCCCATCCGCTTCTCCCGGGGCCGCAGGCGAGTCCGTTACGTGGGCTTCAGCCGAAGGTTTGCTTTTGTTGCGCTTTCCCATTTTCGCATCGTTTTACTCCACCTTTCCTTCTTCCCCTTTCACTTTGCTTTTTTTTTTTAATTTTTTTTAATATATATTTTTTCTTTCCTTTTTTTCTTTTCCAACAACCCCCCCCCCAACCAGACCCATAAACCAAGTATTATGATTTCGCTACCTCCGTCACCCTTCCCTGTCCGAAGCCAGAAGCCATGCTCGGGATGTAAGAGGGCCTTTCCCCCTTTATTTTTCCCTTTTCTCTGGAGATTTTGTCTCCCCTGTCCGGCCTCCCCTTTCCTCCTCTCTCTCTGATCTTTCACTTGTAGTATTTTACCTGGCTACTGTAACTGTAAATAGCGAGTTTCAATATGTCAGCAATGGTAACAGTACAGAAAACTGTTTGGGGTTTGGTTTTTTTGGGGGTTTTTTTTTGGGTTTTTTGGGGTTTTTTTTTTTGTTTTTTTGGGGGTTTTTTTGTTGTATTGATATGAAATGAGATTATATTTTTGTCAGAGTATATTGTAATAATACTGACTTTGGACATGGCCGAACTGTACAGCTATTTCTTGTTTAACCCTCTTGGCTCTTCCCGTGTACCCTTCTCCCCATCCCTCCCTGCTCCCCAATTTTCCGTCTCCCAGATCCGAATCCCGCCAGGCTCCCGGCTGGGAGCGGCCGCTTGGCGATGCCTTCGAGCGCCGGGGATGCTTTGCCACAGAGGGTCCCCAAAGCGCCGGCGTGTCACCCGTGGGTCCAGAAAGGTCGGCAACACCCGGGAATATCTTTGAGCGAGCCTTGGGAATCGGGATGCGCGGGGATGCTCTGACTCTGCTACGCTCCCGGCAGGAATAGGGGACCTCGGAGGAGCGGACGGGATCGTCCCCGCTCCCCTCTCCCCCAGAAACCCCCTTTTTATTTTCCCGTTTATGCCTCTCGAGCTCCGTTCTCTACGAGCGACGCCTTTTTTGAAAGATGCTTGCTTTAAGCCAGAAGAGGGTGGTGTGGCTCAGGCTGCGCCTTCGGAACAGGCTGGGATGGTTTTCCGGGAATCGGGGATTTTATAACATCCCCAGCGCGATGCCGTGGGGAGAGGCTGGGAAGCGCAAGGCTGGGTTGGGGTGGGCTGCTGCTCCGCTGCGTTTTGCCGCAGGGTGCGCGGGGTAACGGCCAGCTCGGTGGGGCCGGGGGCAAATAAGGGAATTCTGCCCTTCGGCTGGCTTTGCAGAGGGGGATTTTCCTACCGGTGCCACTCGAGCCGCAGGGACGTAGAGGCCAGCGCGGTTCCTCGCTCTCTGGGCCTGAGCAGAGCGATACGGAGCATCCTCCCCCCGGGTGGAAACGCGCTGTCGTAGGACGGATGCCGGGACGTCCCCGCGGGCTCCCGGCAAACAGCCCCGGCCCCGTCGCCCAGCTCGGGCCACGACTCCCCTCCTGCCCCCCGGCTCTTTCCGAGCAGTTTGCAGGCAAATAGGATGCTGAAACGGCTGGGGACCATCACGGCTGTGCCGCTGTGCCCCCTTGGCAAACAGGTCCCGTCCCCCCGCCCCGCCGCTGGCCTTTGGGTCGGGTCCTCGTTCTTACCCCATCCCCTTCGCTCCCCCCGGCTCCCCGTAGCTCAAGTAAAGCAGGTAGGTGTTAGCATACTCTGGGGTATCTGCAACAATCTTTGTAAAATAGAATAGACCCTTTAAACGATGCACTAAAAGGAAAGAAAAAAATATATATAAATACCCCCCCTCCCCAACTTCTCTGGATGATGGTTAGTTGGATCTCCTACACAGCTCAGCCCGTCTGTATCGGCACAGGCAGCTCTTCTCCTGTCCCCCCCCCATCCCCAGGATGCTGCACAGGTAGAAACAAAACAGAACGTGCACTTCCCCTGAGTAGTTTTATTTATTGTTTTGAGAAGCAATTTAAAAGGAAAAAAAAAAAAAAAGATAAACTGTGTATCTATAAATATATACATATATATTTTTAACCTCTTTTTTTTTTCCTGATGCTCCTCCACATGTGTGTGTGTGTGCGTGTGTGTGCGCGTGTGCGCGCGAGTCAAGGGATTCTGCGCCCGCGGGTGGCAGATTTGGGACAGCCGTGGGACGGTCACGTTCATCCCGCGGATGGGACGCGGGGACCAGGGTGTCCTCTTCTCCGTATCCGGCTTTTCGGGTGCGACGCGGGCGAAAGCCAAGCAGCAGCGTTGGGAGGGGAGGGAGGATTTACACCAAGAGCTTGTGAATTTTTAAGCGGGATCTTTGACTAATTCCATCTTTCTCTTGAGTATTTGCACCCTCGGGGTCTGGCCTGGCCGAGAACCTCCTGAGCCCTGGGGACGCCGTCGCCCCGTCCCCGTCCCCTCCTGTCCCTACTCCCAGCCTGCACCCTTGACAATCAGTGGCTCCTTCCCAGGGACTGCAGCACGTGGTTGAGACGTCTGTTTTGTTTTTTCAATATTCCTTTTTTTGTGCTGTATGGTGATGCGTTATTGTATATTCCACAATAAGAAAAAAAAAAGATATAAAAAAATGATAATAATAATAATAATTACCATGAAAAATTCTTATGAGTTTTGTTTGGAAACTCTTTCACTATATTTGTTGTAAAGAGGTTTACTATTAAAAAGAAAAAAAATACACGTTTCTGATAATTTTCTGTGCCTCTGGCTCTTTCTTTCCCGCCCTCCTCCGCCCTCCGCATTGCGGGGTGCAGTGGGGTGTCACCCCGGCTCCGGGGTTCAAGCTCCTGCCAGAAGTCCCGATGAGGTGGGGATGCTCCCGGTGTCACCTGTGTCACCTGCGCCAGTGGCTGGGGGTGATGCTGCTGTCCCGGCTCCCGCTGGGTGCATCAGCACGAGCTCGCCCAGCCGCTCGCCCGCGGCCGGGCAGTGGGGCGCATCCAGGGCCGGCAGAGAGGGGGGCTGGAGCAGGGGGTGACCCCGCTTCCCTGCTCAGGTGTCCCCCCATGTCCACGAGGGATCCAACCAGTCTGAGGACCAGGCAGCCCTGATGCGGGGTGATGGCCGCGCTGGGATGCTCTGGGGGGAGACGGTGGTTCCCACCGCAGCTCAGGTGCCTCCCCGCAGACCGCGCACCCTCAGGCTGCTCAGTTACTCGGATGGACACCCCAAGACCCCCCGTGCTGTGACTCCCACGCACCCCCGCAGCCTCCTCACGGGTCAGGCACCGCTTTTCCAACCCAAACCTTTTCCCGGTGGGTATCGGAGCATCTCCGGATCCCCTGATGCCTCATCGGACCCACATGGGCTTGAAATTAGAACAGGGCCTCCCTCCACCTGGAGATGGGATTTCTCTTGGGCTTCCAGCGAGGATGCAGGTAAGTGTGACCACCCGAGGACCGCCTTGATTTGGGGGCCCCATCGCTCCCCCCGGCTGGTATCTTTGGGGTCAGGATATCCCCAGGGATGTTGTGAGGCTGTTCCCACAGGGAGGGTGGCAGCGCCCGGCTCCTCGCAGGGGGGAACTGGTGGGAACTGGTGCGAGAAGCAGATCAGGGCGTGGGGCAGAGCCTGCACCCCATTGCATCCCTCCCCCCACTGCAGCGGGGCTCTGATTTTGGGGCGATGGGGCCAGCCCAGGGCAGGATTTGGCCCCTACAGAGCACCCCCCCCCCCCACTGCAGCCGAGCCGGATTGCTGCTGATTTCAATTAAACCGGGTCAAAATCACCTTTCCACCCCAAAACTAATGGACGGGGGTGGGGGGGTGGGGTAGGAAAACCCCTTTCCACCCCAAAACCCCCCCTCTGCCTGCAGCCCCCCCGGGGGGGCTCAGACCCTGCGCCCAGCCAGAGCCGCCGCTTATTTCTTGTAATGCTGAACCCGCCGATTTATGACGTTATTACGAACGAAATGCCTGTCTGGGAAAGGGGGTGCAGGCGGGGGGGGGGGGGGGGGGCCACGCACGATCGCGTTTCGCCGAGACGGCCGCGAGGTGGCGGTAGAGCGCAGCGCGCCGCGGCGTTGATTGACAGCTGTCACTCAACCGCGGCTGCGCATGCGGCTGGGGCAGCTGGAAATGAGGGGGTTTGAGTGGGTGCGTGACCGTGGGTCAGCCCAGGGCTGTCAGCGTGGGGCGTTTGGGGCCCGAGCGTGGTTATTTCCCACGTTACGCTGTCCCACGCGCTGCATGGCCGGGGAGCTCCCGGGGCTGGCGTGAATTTCTCGAAACGAAGGAAAACCGGAGGAGCGCGCCCTTGCCGACGTAGCCAGCCATAGCAGCAAGATCCGTGGGCAGCCTGCAAGATTTCCAACCCACGCAGGTGAGGCGAGGACCCGGACATCGCCTCTCTTTCAGTCCCTTTGGGCTTGGGAAGCCGCATTCAGAGCTGCCGAGGGGTTCCCAGCGCTCCCGGAGATGCATTTCCCCATCCCGGGAAGATGGTTTGGAGAGCTGGATCGAAGCTGTCCACCTCGGCGAGGTTTCTCCTTGCAGGGCAGGAGGGTCTTGCCGCTGCTTTCGCTTGGCTGACTGCAGGCAGCTGGTCCCAAAATATCCAACAAAAAAACGCCATTTCATCAAATTTGCTTTTTTACAAGACCAGGCTGCGTGCCGCAGGAGCCGGTCCCCGCTGCACAAAGCTCTCGCTCTTCCCGAGCCGACGGGAGCTGGGGATGTAAATACCGAGGGTTTATCAAAAGGCACTTTCAGGAATAGAGCGATAATCGTATTTGTACTGCGGCTCCCTTTTGTGCCGGAGGTGCTTTCTGCACAGGCGTGCACTGGGAAGCGTCTCTGCCCTCTGGGGACGAGGCAGCCGGAGGGAGAGAGAGGAAAGAAAGAGAAAATCCTTCGCCCCGATTCATTCAGCTGGCAGCCTGGGAAGGACGCGGAGTTTTTCTCTGCCGTGTTTCCAAGTTTCAGTGACGGAGGAGGCTCGAAGCTGAAGTTTGGTTCCTCTCTGTGTAGCGGGTGACCCTTGGTTAAAGCATCTTCCAGGTCGCAGTTTCCCCGTGTAAGATAATCGCTCCCGGCAGCCAGAAACTATTCTTTGTATGCTCAAAGAATAGTAAAAGAATAAAGCACAAGTTTATTTGTTATTTCTTGATATTTGAGGTGTGGTCTTAGCTCAGGAGAGGGAACCAGGGGTCAGTGGTGTGAGATAACAGAGGACATTTAAATCCCTGGTTCGGCCGTATCTGATGGGAGAAGGACGCCTAGGGCAGCGCCCTTCCAGCAAACCCCTGCAAAGTTCGTATCCGTGAAATTCCACGCCTTTGAACTCACGCGCGCACCCGGCACACGGACACCCCGAAGACTGTCCGCAAGCTCCTCGCTGCTCCGGATTCTTTATTTTACAGACCGCCCCACTCGAAACTTTGAAGTAGATTTAAACAACAGCAACAAAATTATATGCCCAGTATAAATCTTTAATCAGAACATGGTTTTCCCCCCTAAGAGCCTGCACTGCTGTGTACAATCAGAACGCAAATCAAAAGAAAGCGGAGTAAATTATTCATTGGGAATCTATTTCTGCTTTCCCTACATGGGAGACTTGGAGGCAGAGTTCGGGGGTGAGCGGCTGTCTCGGGGCTATTAATATTCACTCCAATAATTTGAGCCGCGGCCGCAGCGCCGAGGGATGGGTAAATTGCCGGTAACTTTAGTTTCTGCTTTGTGCAGCTCCTGGTTCTGCTCTCCCATCAATGTGTCCGGGGTGGGGGGGGGTGTGTAAGGGGCTGGGATGACCCACGAGTGTGAGCTCCGAGTGTGTCCCCGGTGCGGGACAGCAGCGCCGGCTGCCGGTACACGTCCCACCCCGCCCGTGGGAAGACGCTCGTGTGACTACAGCTCCATCCACGCCAGAAAGCATCTGCCCAGATTTACGCTCGGTGGGAATCGATCCCTTGAGACAACCCGGTGTGTCTCACCAGCTAGTTCCATAACTCCCTCTCGCGAGCGCTTTGCGCCCACCTACACGCGCTATTTATAAAAGAACGTCTCTAATACAGAGCCGCCGCGAAGCCACACCTGCCTGCGAAGCATCGCATTGTGGGGCTTGCCGTGTGTTTTGCCACTAACGTGACACAGAGGCGTCGGAAGGATCTAAACATTTAGGCAGAGTTGCCAAAGCTGTTCGGAGAATAGCTCGGAGTGTGCTTGGGAGGGGTTGTGATATTATTATTATTATTATTATTATTATTATTATTATTATTATTGTCATCATAATCGGTATTATTATCTGAGGAACGCTTGGGCCTATGTATTGATAAATGGCTGACACAGAGCATTGTTCTCCGTTGTCAGTGGAAGCAAAAACCTTTTTCTCGGCAGTTTTTTTTATTTTATTTTATTTCAGAGTCATGCTCCATGGCGCAAACCGTAAAAAAATACATTTTAAACCGGCAAAAACAGACAGGTCGAGACCTTTCTGTTAACAATCCTCCACCCCATCCTTGAAATCTAAAGTAGTGAAGGATTTTGCAGAAAATAATGGATCATTTTCCCATTTACCCATGATTCAAGGATTAATAACTAATCCCATCAAAGGACATCTGCTTAGATTGTTCCTTGTCAGTGAAAGTAAATAGAGCCTTTTAGTCTTTAGACCTAAACTCCTCCGAGGTTATTATGCCGAGGGAACCTCCTACAAGCGGTTGCTTTCTCTTTCGCTCCTGCTGTGACTAACCCCGGAGGGAGAAAGCAAACTTTGCTAGTCCCTGGACAGAAAGGTTATTTGCTAGAATGGAGGAGACTTTTATGAGAGGCCGGGTAAGCTGAGACCCTCACCCTCCCCTAAGGCTTGGTTCTAGCAGGGGGCTGCAGCCCGCCGAGCCCTTTGAGTCGCATTGTCCTGCCTCTATGGAAGATTTCCCCCTTTCAGGTCCGTGTCTTCGCTCCCCGGAAAGCTTCTCCCTTCTTTATGTGGTGCTTTGGATCAGGGTTTGGGTTTTTTTTAGGGGTTTAGATGGGAAAAGGAGAAATTGGTCGGGTTGGGGTCTAAAATCTTGAGGGTCGGCTGAGAAGGTCTGGGTGGGAGGTGGGTGCGGGGAGGGATGGATGGGGCTGGGGGGCCAGCGGCACACGGGACCGGCGGAGGTACGGCGCATCGCCGCAACCTTGGGGGAGGCGGGTAAGGGGGTGATGCGGGTCTGGAGGGCAAAAGGCCTGGGAAATAACGAACTTCTCGTTAAGTGATGGGCTGGCGTCGCGTGACACGGGTTTTCATCAGTAGGGCTCCCAACGCTTCACAAAACCCCTGCTTTTCGGGGGATGGAGACTTTCTGAAAGGAGCTCTAAACCAAAATGTGAGCAAATTGCCCCAAGTAAGAGGAGTCCCGCTTCTTCCTCCGCCCAGGAGCTACACTCTGTAAACATTAACGAACGGGCCTTCCCGGGGCAGAAAGACCCCCCGAAAGGAGATATCCCACGGGGTCACCTGGGGAGAGCCCGGTGAAGGTCGCGGCGGAGCTGAACTCTCCTTTTCTCTCCTTGTACTGGGGTGGAAATAACCACCAGGCGCCCGTGCCAGGCAGTTGGAGGGATGCATGTTGTAAGCATTTCAGAACATCTAAAATTAGCCTTTTTTTTTTTTTTTTTTTTTTCCCCTACCAGAACATGGCTGAGTGTCTCATCCACGAACACCAGCTGTGGAAATTTTTTTTTTTTTTTTTTTTTTGCTTTTGCTTTGGAAAAAGCTTCCTCAGAGATACAGACAAAAAAGAAAACGCTGCTCCACCCTCTCCCTGGCGCACGCAAAAATACAAGAGTAATTACAAATTGGGGCCGTGGGCCCCAAACCCAGACCCTGCTCTTGGGCTATTGAGGGAAATCTTTCAAAATCCGAATGGAAACCAGCCCCGGCGGCCTTTTGCCGTGCGGGGAAGCCGGTCCTGCTGTGCTCGCCCTCCCAGCCCTCCGGACCCGCAGACCCGACGCCTCTGTAATCTAGACTCGGCTTCAAGCTCCGGCTAAGGGAACAATTGCAGGCAAAGCCAGTGGGAGTTCAAAAGGAGCAATACTGAATTAAACGATAGCAATTTCCCTTATTTTCTGCCGCTTAAAGGTGCACGCTGGGAATGTTTAAATATCCTTGTTATCCCCTTCAATACCTAGAGAACATTTTTTTAACGAGCAAGGCTGTAATCAGGCCGCGTTCGTGCCAGGCATCTCTTACTAACAAACGCCATTCTCCAAAAGAGCTGTCCAGATCCCATCCAAAGCCCTTTGAAGCAGAAGAAAAGGCACCTGCTGGACTGAGTGCTTCGGGCAGCTGTGCGAGCCGGGGTAGGTGCCGGGGGGACACTTTACCCAATTTTACCGAGACAAAACAGAGCTCCCCTCTACTATGGGAAGAGGGAATTTTTGTGTTTGGGTTTGGGGTTTTTTTTCTTTTTTGTTTTTTCTTTTTTGTTTTTTGGGGGTTTGGGGATGAGCTGAAAGTGAGGATACCATCACATCTCAGGCCAAGATGATCCGATATAAATGAATTTGCTTGTTTTCAGGGTCCAGCCCCCCCCCCCTTCCCCTCTGAAGCTCCCAGGTTATGCGGGCACCTTTGAAGGCATCTACCTGTGGTTTGGCCTTTTGGGTGAACTATTAAAAATCTCCACCTGAGAGAGGAAATACTCGCTGGGGAGAGGCAGGAGGAAGGCATGAGGTTCTTCCGGCCTGGAGCTGGCTCGGGGGAGAAGGGTTTGTCTCTCTGTGCTGCAGGTGGGTGTCTTGGTTGAGGATGGAACAAAGGGTGCTGGTGCCCAGGACAGAGGTTCCGAGCAGGCAGCGGCTGCCTGTACATGGCTGGCACAGCCCTGCGGGCCTGGAGATGGCTCCGGAGTTTCTCTGCTACTGTCCTTCAGCGCACAACCGCTTGCTTCAAAATGCATCTTTTGTTGCGATTTTTCTTTGTCTGGGGGGATGCTGAAGCGGTGGCACCGCGCGGCCCGGGCGGCAGCAGAAATGCCCAGCGAACGCAGTCGCTTGCAGAAAAGTGCGGTACACGGGGTGGGGGGGGGGGGGGTTAGGACTGAGACAAAGACATTTATTTAGAAATCACCCAGCTCCAAACCTCCCTCCCCCAAATCTCTGAGCCACTAACCTGCTCAGACACCCGTACCCCAAATTTTGACGTGACTGGGGCCACGAGGAGAATTTCGAACAAAACCCGCATCTGAACGTCACACAGTATCAGCAATACACACTTTTAGAGGCAGCGGTCGTTGTGTGGCCATGGTTTGTAGAAAATAAGCACATGCGGTTCGTCTGGAGTCGCACGTGTTTGTGCACATCTCAGTGCAAATACTTAAAAAGCCAAAAATCTTCTTTGAACCATATGTGGCAATTCTTCCAGAGCTCAAACATCTCCCGAACGGAGCCTCTCTGAGCTGGCAGGCAAAAAATAAGGGAATTTCCTTTAAAAATCCCACCAGGGAAGATGCTGGCGGTTCCATGCCAGGGCCCTGCAGCCCCTCTGCACCCTGCAAAGCCGTCACGGCCTCGGAGGTGCTCACCGGTGTCCAGCACCCATTATTGAGCAAAGGGATCTTCCATTTCTTTTCCCCAAGCGGGGACGGGCTGCGGGCAGAGCGTTTTGCGGTGGGTATTTTGCCCTTCCACATGCACAGGGGCACGGAGACCACCTCCTCGCGGGTGTCCTGCGTGGAGGGAGCCTGGAGCTCCTTGGGTGGACGGAACCGGTGTGCGCACGTGTGCAGCTGTATGTAAATCAAACCCTGCACGCACCCCGCATTCATATCGCACGCTCGCAGCCTGCGCGTACCACACGCGTGGCACGCGCGCCCCGCATGCGAGCACGCTTGCAATGAATACACGCACGGGGCACACACATATAGGGCACACGCGGACAGGGTATATGCACACCCCGAGGGTTTCTGAGCAGCTTTGGGGGTGCTGCTGGTGAATCAGCCACCCCCTTTTGCAGCAGGCATCCCCCTCTTTGCAGCTCCCTGATGTGCACGGCGTCTCCCGGCGCTGACCTGGGCCGGGGAAGGGGCTGGGGGGCTGGGGGGGGGCAGAGCCTGGACCCCGCAGGGCTGCGGAACCTGGCAAAGACTCATCGAAATAAAATCCGGGGGGGTGGGGGGGCTGCACACCGGCCTCCGGGTGGGGTGCCCGGGGTGGGGGGACACACATCACACACACCCCCCTCGTGTGCCTTGTGCTCTGCAAACAAGCCCAGCCACGGGCGCGTTTCTGGGGGGAATTAGGGGTTTGCTTTGGGTTTGGGGGGCTGGGGGGTGAGGGGGTGTGGCGTTATCTCAACAAGTATTTTTCAATCAGTGCGGGGGCTGCGCGGCTCCGGGCGGGGGGACGGGGACGGGGGGGGCACCGCCGCCTGCGGCTCTTCCGCGGCCCCTGCTTCGCGCAACTACCGCGGGGCTGGCGGCAGCACCGGGGGGTCCCCGCGGGTCCCCTGCCCGGCTGCACACACACACACACACACACACACACCCGCCCCCGGTACACCGAAAAATCCGGGATTTCCGAGGTGAAAATCCTCCTGGATCATCTGACATTAATCAGCTCCCCCAATCCCGCAGACCGGAATTTGCCTTGCGCCATGAGGTTGCTTAAAAAATAAGTTTAAAACGCCTGTTTTCCTTAAATAACGCCCCTTTAACTGCCCGTACGGCAAATGACTGACGCTGTAAAAAAAAAAAAAAAAAAAAAAAAGATGAGATGAGCCGGCTACAAAACTCCTGGGCTGTAGGCAAAGGCTGCGTGCCTTCAAATGGAGGAGCCAGCATTTCCTCAGGGATTTCAGAGGTAATTCCGAAAAAGCTGGGATGAATTCATCACTCCCTTCCCTCCAACCCCCTCCTCTTTAAAGTTCAAGAGAAGAAAAAATAAAGCAGAGCTTTACGACCCCCCCCCCCAAAAAAATGAAGGTGTGGCACGTCTGGGCAGACATCACCTCCTGCTCCCGGAGCGGACTGAAGGCGAAAGTCGCCACTTTCTTTAATTGCTATTTTGGGATAAGGAAAGGGGGGGAAGAAATCCACTTTTTTAACATAATCTGGTGGGCGAAGGCGCCGTCCTCACTCGCGGGTACTCAAGTGATGCCTCTCGGATCTGGAGGATTTTTTTCAGGGAAAACGCTTCATCTCGTTGGTCGTCGGTAACTGCGCATTTGCCAAGAGAGGGGGAACCGAAAGGGATTTTTTTATATATATATTTTTTTTTCCTTTCCAAACATTTTTCTCTGCGTTTCGAAACTTAACGGGAGATTTGTAGAAACTAGCGGCTTAATTCCCCGAGTGTAAATAATAACCAAATCAAAATATAAAACGCGATGGTACGGAGATGCCCAGGGTAAAGGAAGGTTCCCTCAGCCTGTCGCTGTGCAGGCTATTTTCTATTTCTGGCCATTCACAGTAAATAAATGAATGAAAAAAAAAATTAATAATAAATCCTGGTAGCTCAGGAATTAATGAGGGATGGGGCAGAGGAATGCAGAGAGCAGCGACCCGGACGGGGCTGGGAAAAGCGGCTCAGTTGCCGAGCTGCAAATGCAACCACTGAAAAGGGCTTTTCCCAATTAAAAAAAAAAAAAAAAAAAAAAGGAAGAAGAAAGAAAGAAACCCCTGCAATTACCTCTTTCCCCACGTCTGTTGCGCTTGCCTGCGGCTGGCACGGGTTGAGGACAGGAATAACCCGGGTTCACGGTGCCGGCCGGGCTTGCGGGGATGCCGTGGCGGGGTAAAGCTCTGTGCCCCCCCCCCCGAGGCTGGGCTGGTGCCACCTCCTCGGAGCCCTTGGGGAGGTTTTTTGCTCACTTTGGGTATTTTTATTTATATTTTTCTTATTCAAAGCAATCCCCAAAACATGCTTAGCGGAAGGAATCGATTCCTGATTTTATTTCATGATCGTTATTTGGGGGTTTGGGTAGCTGGCGAAATAGAGAAAATTTTATTTATTGGGGAAAAAAAAATAAATCCGAAGTAGGGAAGAAAACTGCAGTCCAACTTGAAATAGGCATTATTCTTCAATAAGCCGTGATTAGGGTTTGTGGAAGGTGGAAAACAGAGTCATTTTCCAAATAGAGGGAGGGAAGGCACAGAGCCGGGTATAACTTCATAAAATGCCATGGTGGGAGACGCTGCCAGTGACCCCCACCTCCCCTCCGACGGACACCGTGGAGGAAATCCGCTCCCTGCGTTGCTCCTGCGGTGACACCCTCAGCTTTGATCAGCACTCAGTAAATGCCAAGAGGACTTTGCTCCTAATCTGCGCTTATTAAGAAAAAAAAAAAAAAAACAAAAACCAAAACCAAAACCCACCCCAAAACCCCCACCAAACCCACAAAAACCCGACGATGCTTATAAAATCGCAGGTAACTTTATTGCACCAAAGGAACCCGCGATCGAGCGTGTGCGCCGGAATATCACCGGTTTATGGTGTTTGGTTTATTATTATTTTTTTTTTTATTAAAATGTAAAAAGTCAGTAGTTCCCTTTAAAACACTCTCTGCACCGTGTGTGCACGGTCGGTCCCAGGACCGGAGCTGGAAGCGGTGCATCTCTCCCGGTGGGGTCCGGTACCCGGCGTTTCCCCTAATTAACGGGTTATTTCCCAGCTCCCGGCCCGCAGCAATGGCTCAGGGCACCGCCTCGGGTTTGGTTTTTTTTTTGGGGGGGGGGGCTATTGGGAGAGCGGAGGAGCCCGGCTGGGCCGTGCTGCTCACCGTGAGTTTATTTCAAAGGGAGGAAATTTTATTTTCATTAAGGAGCACATTCGGAACAACCACGCGGGACCCGGACGCGCGTTTCTGCGTGTCGTTCCCCCCCCCCCCCGCGCTCTTTGTGCACCCGTAGCCCGGCCACCTTCCTTTAAAACCACCCAAATACCCACAAATAACCTTTTTTCCCCCCCTCTCTCCCCGTTCCCCCCCCCCCCCGCCTCACCCCAATTTCCAACCCCAGACCCTGCTGCGGTTTTCTGGCATCGCTCGCCGCATCTCAGCCCTCCTCGCCTCCGTGGCTGCCGAGAGAGGTTGCCATATTTGCATATATGGTAATGAGCTCCTAATTGCCAGGCTCGCTGTGCTTTGCCGATCGATTTCGAGCAATACATAGGTTAAGGAAGCTTGGAAATATCGCGGCTCCCCTCCTTTCCCCCCCCCCCCCTCCTCCTCCCCCCGCCGGACCCCCCTTGCGATGGAGCTGGCCCCGCATTTGCATCGCAACTTTTTTTAAATATAACACGTATACTTTACGTATAGGCTACGTGGAGGCTCCTCGGCCGCTCCTATATATCCTTACGCCGGGCACGGCCCCCTCTCCTCCGGCGGCAGCTCCGGCCTCGGGGCCGCCGCGAACACCCGCGGACTGCAGAGGTGGGGGCGAGCCGGGCTGGGACCGGGGGGAGGCAGGTGAGGGCAGGGCAGGCAGGACAGGCAGGGCAGGCAGCACAGCACAGGGCAGGCAGCGCAGGGCAAGGTAGGCAGGCAGGCAGGCATGCAAGGCGAGCAGGGGAGTGCAGGCAGGATAGGTGGGCAGGGAGGGGAGGGCAAGGCAGGGCAGGTAGGCAGGCAGGGCAATGCAGGCAGGGCAATGCAGGCAGGGAGGGCAGCGCAGGCAGGTGAAGCAGGGCAGATAGGGGTGTAAGGCGGCGGAGGGAGGGCAGGGCGGGCAGCCAGGCAGGGAAAGCAGTGCAGGCAGGTGAGCAGGGGTAGGGAGGGCAGCGCAGGTAGGGAGGGCAGTGCAGGCAGGGAGGGCAGTGCAGGCAGCGCAGGCAGGACCCGCTGGCCTTACAGCCTCATCCTCCACCGACAGCCGCCCCGAGGTGGGGTGAAGAAGTCGGGGATAACCCCGGGGGAAGAATGGGCGGCCGAGCCGGGACCCCCCGCCATCCATCGCTTCCCTCCCCCCCCCCCCACCCCCCGTGCTTGCTGCCGGGCCGGGGCGCGGAGCCCCCGCGGAGCCCCCGCGGAGCCTGTGCGTGCCGCGCTGGGCCGGCCCCGCAGCCGGACAAACAATGTGAGACTTGGCGGAACAAAAGCCGCGGGGCTTGGGTTGCTGAACACGTCTGAGGCCAGACGAGCCGCGCAATTTATTGGACTTGGTGAGAAAATCATAATAAAAAAAAAAAAAAATAAGGGGAGTGGGGGGGGGGGAAGCCGGCGGAGGGGGAATTGGGGGGGTGGGGGGGATCCGTGTCTCAAAGCGTCTTTATTAGGGGCTGGGGGCGGCAGCGCTGCGGGGCCGGGCTGGGGATGTCCCGGGAGCCGGGGGAGGGGGGGGATGTCCAGCTCCTGCCGCCGGCCGTGCCCGGGACTGGGGGCGCGGGTCCCCCCCACCCAGGGTCGGCTGTAGGGTCGGCGTTTCCCCCAAAGCCCTGGGGGCAGGTGAGAGCCTCCCCCCGCCTTCCCTTCCCCAGATCCCCCCCCTCCCCCTCCGGCATCCCTGAATCGGAGCTAAGAAAGTTTGGGGACGGATGGGCACGGCTCCCCCCCCGCCCCCAACACCCGGACTTTCCTCCACGGGATTATTATGGAAATGCAGCCAGCGCCGCCTTTCCACGGTCCCGGGGGTGACCCAGACCCACTCCGGGTGGGGGGTGCACTGCCCCCCCTCCCTCTGGCTCGGGGACTGAATTTTGGGGTGCGGAGGCCTCCCTCGCAATCTCCCCCCCACCCCGCCGCTCTGGGCAGGGGATGGGAGCGGCGGGTGCAAGGAGAGGCCTGGCAGGATACGGCCGTTCCCGGCCCCCACGCGCGTCCGTGGACTCATTGTTGCCCTCCGCGCCGAGAGAAACTCCCGCCCGTGAGCACGGAGCAGACAGCGGCGCTGCCCACGGGGCTTTGTGCTTTCCTCGAGGGGATGCTCGCGGTGCGTGGGCGCGGAGCGCCCGTGGGGCGGGGGGGGAGGGAGGGGCTCCCCGAAATCCCCCTCCTGCGAGCGGCTTTCCCGCGGGAGCGGCCGGGGGTGCTGCCAGGGACCGGGCCCTAGCGCGCAGCGTGTGGCGGTGTTGCGTGGGGACACGGGCACGGGTGACCCTGGAAGTGGTGGGGCCGGGCCAGCACCCCCCATCCCGGCCGGGTTTTGCCGCCGCGGCCGCTCCGCGCTGGGGGGAGGGGGGGGGGGGGAGGATTTGGGGTGTGGGTGGCGATGCGCAGAGCTGGGGGGATCCCCGGACCCGCACCTCGTTATCGAATAAGCAAATCCTGATGGATGGGGCTGAAAGCAAATTAAATCCGCGGTACAATAGACCCAGCGCGGAGGTTACGCGCCTTTTCCTCCTCCCTCCGCGGCTGAGCGCGGCCGGGTGCGGAGCGGAGGAGCAAAGGGAGAATTTCTCCCCCTCCTCGCAAACTTCTCGTTGCGTCGCGTTTCTTTAATTTCTCCCCCCCCCCCCCAAAAAAAAACCACCACCACCCCCCCAACCGGGTCCGAGCTTTTCCGCTCGATTAAAACCTTCCCCCGTGAATTTCTGCCTTCGGGAGGTGCCCCCCCGCAGCAGGCCGGGAAGGTCACCGAAAATAAGTGGGTTTTGGGGTTTTTTTTAGCAGCGATTCTGGGCAAACGTGAGCCTCGGAGGGGCCGCTGGCCATGGCCCGGCCGAAATTCGCCTCCCGGGCTGCTGCGGGCCCGGGCACCCGGTGGTTCTGCCGCTGCTGCAAAATCCTTCACGGTATTTTGAATTTTTCTGCCAAGGAAGCTTTTAAATTTAATTTTTATTTCGCCTGTTTTTCCTTAAAAATACGCATCCCAGCGGGCTGTCCTTAATTCTCCCCATCGGCGCGGGGAAGGAGAGGAGGTTGTGCTCAAACGGAAAAATAAAATTGTGCAGCGGTTGGGCTTTTTTTTTTTTTTTTTTTTAATTTGGTTCATGCGTGGATTCCCGTCTCTGCAGAAAAGCACTTGGTACCCATCAGGGCAGGTCCTGCCCGGCTCAGCTCCGTTTTTAGCCCTGGGCTACCCCCCAAAACGAAGTTTTTCTTTATGCAATGGTGTAACTGCAAATTTTAGGGCTGGAAATCTTAAAATCTGCCGTGAATCGTATGTTCCCGCGATCGCGCCGGCGGCTCCTTGTATTTTTTGACGGTTTTGTTTGGCTTCAGTTTGCCTAAAGCGACTTTATAGAAAAGCAGCAAAGCATGGACCAGGTTTTTATTTGCCAATGAAACTCAAAAGACAGCCGAGCATCTTCTGCAAATCCCTCGTGTCCTTCCCTAAATCCTCCTGGATCGGGACGTGTCTAACACGATGTTAATATTAAAAAAATAATAATAATAATAATAAAAAAATGCACTGTCATCGGGATAATCCCAGGGAGAATATAAGTTTAAAAGCTGAATCCGTGTCTTTGCAACGTGTCTCGGGATAAACAGCAATATTCGTCGTGTTTCTTCTTTTGGCGGGTTAAAAAAATAACTACCATTTCTGGAGGACCCTAAAATATAAATTTAGATTTTTTTTTTTTAACGTCGATTTAATAAAAAGTAGAATAAAAAGAGGGGAAGACGTGCGGCTGCGTCCCCAAAATCCCATCTCAGCGAGGGTGGGGAACGGTTAAAGCCCGGGCCCGTCGCTTCGCGAACGGCCGTGCGTGGGGGCTGCGTGGGCGCCCACCCCGGCTCTGGCGGCTCTTTAACCGTCCCCCTCCGTCTCTTCTCTTCCAGGACAGCCCCACGGCTCCGGGTCCGGTCGCTGCTTCACCCCCAGCTTGCCCCAGCCCCGGCGGCTCCGCCCACGGGGGAGCAGCCGCTCGCGTGGGGAGAGCGGCCCAGGTGGGTCACGGGGAAACGCGGAGGGAGAAATCACGGGGAGCGCCCGCCCCGAGGTGCGAACGGCTCCGGGAAGGGGTCGGGAAGGGCCGTTTGCCTAAAGGAGCCGCGGCAGCTCGGAGGCTGCAATTCGGGGGGTGGTTTGCAGGCGGGGGGGTGCCCCTGGGTGCCCCCGGGGGAAGCCCTCGGTGGGTGCTGCAGCCCCCACCCAGCCTCTGAGCAACCGGCAGGATGTTCCCGAAATCTGCGGGTTTTCCCCCAACCGTAGCTGGAAGCGAACGCGGTGGAGGGAGGCAAAGGCACCCCGCCCCCCCCAAACCCCTTCGTGCAGCCGGGGGCTCGCAGAAAAGCCAGGTAGGAGGCCACGGGGAGGGGCTGCCGGTGGGGAAGCGGTAGTCCTGGGGGGCAGAGCCCAAGCCCTGGGGGAAGCGGGGTCAGCATGGTCGGGGTTGTCCATAACGCCGAGCTGCTGGGACCCCCCTGGGCAAGTTTGGGGACCCCGAGAGCTGAGATGGTCCCTGCTGTCTGGGTGCCCCCCAGAACACCGGCTCGCCCCGTTGGTGTTGATCCCCCAACATCACCCATCCCCTTTCCCCGCTCCCAGCCAGGGCTGTAAGTACTGGGCCTGACGGGAGCCAGACCAGTGGGCTCCCGTTTTCCCACTGGGGGTAACTGGGAGAGAGGACCCCGATGGGGAGGGTGTGCCACTGGCTGCACTGGTGGCGGCAGCGGGAGAATCTGGCTCTGGGAAGGAGGCAAAACTCATGAATAACCTCCAGCCCCAAACCTGGCTGGTTTTACACTAGGAAAATAAAAATGCCAAGGAAAAGAGGAATTTGAAGAGAAAAGAAAAAGAACAAACAAAACCCAAACAACCGTTTGAGGAAAAATCATGTTACTAGTTTTGATGCTATCTATATTATAACAGGGAAAATAAAAGGGTAATTAATAGAGAGCCTGTGGGGTTAAAACTACAGAAATAAAATAGCATTTGATTTCCATCTGGGGTCTGCGCGGCACGGCCAGGCCCCGGCACCGGCACCGAGCGCCGGTCGGACACCGGCAGTGATGGGCTGCAGGCAGGGGCTTCCCGTTCCCCAGGAGGGGCTGAGCCCCTGGGAGGCCAGAGGGCTGGAGGGGTGGGGGGCGGCGATGGTGGCCATGGCTGCTCGGTGGTGGCGATGGGTGACGGCAATGGGTGGCGGCGATGGGTGTTGGCGATGGGTGATGGCCGGTGGTGGTGCTGGAGGTGGTGGTGCTGAGGATGATGGTGGCGGTGATGGTGCTGAGGGCTGTGGTGATGGTGCTGAGGGCTGTGGTGATGGTGCCGAGGGTGGCGGTGATGGTGGCGGTGATGAGGGAGGTGGCAGCGATGGTGATGAGGGTGATGAGGGTGATGGTGCAGATGGGTGGCGGTGACGGGGGGTGGTGGGGCGATGATGGGGAGGATGATGGGGGCGATGGGGGTGACAGGGGTGGGGGTGATGGGTGGCGGCGATGCGCGTGTGCGCGCTGCTCCCGGCCCCTCCCCCGCCCATTGATGAACTGATAGGCGCTGCAGAGGGGTGGGAGTCACGGCAGGTGACGTCAGGCGGGGCCGAGCCAATGAGGGGCGGCGGCGAGGGCCGGGAGTGTGAAAGCATGAATGAAAAGTGCCGCGCGCCGCTCCCCCCGGCGCAGAGGCTGCGGGCAGCGGCGGGCAGCGGCTGCGGGCAGCAGGTAGGAGCCGTGCCGTGCCGTGCCGTGCCGTGCCGTGCCGTGCCGTGCCGTGCCGTGCCGTGCCGTGCCGTGCCGTGCCGTGCCGTGCCGTGCCGTGCCGTGCCGTGCCGTGCCGTGCCGTGCCGTGCCACCGGGCGGGCCCCGGCCCCGCGCTGCCTTCGCGGTGCTCCGCTGAGCGGGAGAGGCGCAGGGAAAGGGCGGCGGGGAGGGAGGGAGAGACGGGGGGGCACGGCGGAGCCGAGGCGTTTCGGAGGAGCGGGGCTCCGAGCCTCCCCGCAGCGTGGACGTGTCGCCCCGGAGGAAGGAGGGATGCAGGTGAAGGAGGGATGGAGCGGTGCAGGTCTCTTGGCGAGGCAGGTGGAGGCAGGAGGGAGGGATGCGGGAGGGATGCGGGGTTCCCGGAGGAAGGAGAGGGATGCGGGTTCCTTCCCTGAAGAATGGAGGGATGCGGGTTGCCCTGAAGGGGAGGAAGGGTGGAGGGATGCGGGTTCCTCCTCGGAGGAAGGAAGGGTGGAGGGCCGCAGGTCACCCCGGGGAAGGAGAGGGATGCAGGTTCCCCGCCCCCCCCCGGAGGAAGGACGGATGGAGGGATGCAGAGCCCCCGAAGGAAGGATGGAGGGATGCGGGTTCCCCGCGAAAGAAGAAAGGATGGAGGGATGCGGGTCCCCTCAAGGAAGGCGAGAGATGCGGGGAGAGAAAGGCGAGGGCTGCGGGTTCCCCCCGAAGGAAAGGAGGGCTGCGGGTCCCTGCCCGAGGTGCGCGGTCCCTGGGCGCAGGGCCGGGGTCCTGAGCTGCGAGCAGGAGTCGCTCCCTTCCTTCTTTCTTCCCTTCCCTCCCTTTCATCATTTCCTCTGTGTTTATTCATTGCTTCTGTTCCCCCAGATCTTGGCTGAATCCAAAGCATCACAAGTTATTATTTATTTTAACCGGCAGGTTTTTTCGCAGTCATTTTGTTTAGAGAGCGTTAAATGCGTTTATGGGTGGGGAAATGTCCTTTTGGTCTTTTATGCATATTTTAAGTTGCGGGCGCAAATTATATTTGCTTTGATTATTACCAGTTTGAATGCATTAATTTGATAGTTATTAAAAATAATGCGGGCTTAATTCTCAGCACCTGCAGAATATCATTTGGTTTGCAAATGAAACAAATTTAAACTCGGCAGAAAATAGGCTTCTCCTGGGTGACTATCCTGTAATTCTGCTCAAAATTGTATTTTCGAGGGGCCTGATCCTGCCTGTCCCATTGATGCTCAGGAAAGCTTTGCCCTGGGCTCACTGGGTTGCAGGAACAGGGCCACCGATGTAGCTGTGTGCTGATATTATGGATCTCGCTGCTAATATTTGCATCTTTTTTTTTATTCGTTTTCCTCCCTCCTTCCTTCCTTAAAAGCCATGTGCCCCCGACCCCCCTGGAGAAGAAGAGGTTTGGCTTTTTCCTGCTAATGCTGTAGACTTCAGGGGTTGGTTGTTATCTTTGGTTATCTAGCTGTATGAGTGGTGTCAATTCTTCATAAAGCTAGATAACCGAAAGTAAAAATAACCCCATTACACGCCTGAGGAGGATGTGGAGAAGAAAGGAAATTCATCAAAAGGAAGAGGAGGAAAAGAAAAAAATGAAATGGAAAAAAAAAAGGAAGAGAAAGGAAATGAGAGGCGGAAAAAAAAAAACCTGGGGAAAAAAAGACAACTTTTTGAGACTGGAATTAAAACCCGAGGTAGGATTTTTTTTTTTTTTTTCCTTAAAAGAGCCTATTTACCTCCTATGATTTTTAGAAAGAGTTTACTCATTCTGTGCATGTGAAGAAAACGTCTGTCTTGAGAAAGACAAGGATGTTGCCGCTCTCTCTTCGGCTGTTAACTGTAATTGAATTAACAAAGTAAAACTTCCAATCAGATTATGAATTAGTTAAGTCCAGGACACAGACTACAGATCGAGGATGAACTTTCATTGCGTAACCAGTCGTATAGCATCAGAGAATCCATAAATCAATACAGATTACTGTGTTGGATTATCTGTTTAATAAAGCAGCAACAGAGCAATGTTTATTAATGGTTGTTTTGCAAATACGAGTGCTGGATTCTTTTTTTTTTTTTTTTCTTCCCCCCCCCACCCCCCCCATTTCCTATCTGTGTTTAATTTTCTTCCCTGGCAGATATAACTTGATATCAGGATTAGAAAGAAGGATATGGTGATTTGGAAAATGGTTTCTTGCAGTTTTCTTTGTTTTTCTTCCCTAGTACCTCTATCCAAGTGCTTGCTTTCTTCTTTTAACCCTTTGTCTATGAACATTTCTTTGAATGGACTCAAGATTCCAAGATCGGGGATTTACAAAAAAAAAAATATATAACTTGTGTATGAAACCGCGTGAGACTAATGGGGGAAGTTGATTTTTGTCTAATTTATCCTCGCTGCAAATTTATGCTGGTCCTTACCCCCTTCTATGGATTATATGTCAACCTCTTCCTTACGGAAACTGAGATTAATTTTTTTTTTTATCCACTCTACTGTAGAAAGGAATTTTGGGTCAAAGAGGTGAACTGGGTGCTTCCCACTCGCTTTTAATGGTCAGACTGGTTGCCTTAGGCGCCACCTGCAAAATACCACAAGCTATTTGGAAAGGTGTCTTGATGTTGCTTAGAAGAACACAAAGAGCTTGTGATGGATTAAGCTAATATATAATCTCAGAATGGTGATTCCAAGGGAAAAAAAATAATTCATAATAATAAAGAACAAATATGGGTGACAGCACCCGAACTAATTTTGGAAAGGAGCAATTATAGCATTGCAACTTTATGAAAACCCTTTTGCGAAAGGTGAGGGGGGGAAAAAAAAAAAAAGCTGACTTTTGACCCGTGCTGGACCCGCTCGTTTCACTTGTGTGTTCATCAGGATCTTTAACAAAAAACAAAACAAAAAAAAAATAGACAGAAGAAACTCTCCCTGGTACCTTGTCCAGGGAAAGGCTGTAGTTCTGGGTGTAACGTGAAAGACTTATCCTGCTCATACGATTACTTTAAATTAATAAACAAGATATTTCCCCCCACCACCACCACCCGTGGGCCTGTAATTCAGAATAATTCAGTTCCTGTGTGAACTCCCTGTAATGATCTGCTTGGGGGAAGCTTAAGGAAAACCTCCTTGCTGTCTTCCCTTCGAGGTTCATCTAGGTGCTGCTATTGTTCCTGCAGCCCACACCGGCGGTGGCACGGGCGTAGGGAAGTTTTTACAAGCTCTTATTTTATTCCCTGTTCTTTGTTGCCTTGCTGCTGCTCCTCCCTTGGGCGAGCGCAAAGTGCCGCTCTCCTGGCCTGGTGGCTCGTCCCCAGCCAGAGAAGGACACTGCAGAGGACAGGGCAACAGAGAACCAGCTCCAGAAAGTGTCTGAGCCTTGGTCCGTGGAAGGGGGGAGAGCATCCTCCATGGAAACGGGGAGAGCATCCTCCATGGATGCTCGCACCCCGAGCATCTTGTGGGATGAAGTTGGACGCCCTTGGCTTTGGTGGCGGCAGGATGTCACTGCATGGAGCTCTCCTCCTTCATCCCTCTGAGGCAGACTAAGCCGGGAAGAGAAGGGTTGCTGGGATCCTTGCAGGCTGGGATGCGTCTGCGGGCGGACACCGGCATTGAGCGGTGGCCCGTAAGTCCTCGTGCGAAGGGGTGCGGTGGCTCGCCCGGGGACGAGTCCACGGGGGACGAGGGACTTTTATTGCTGGGTGAGCACTGGTGAGCTGCCATGTGCCATCCACCATTGGCCGGTGTCTTTGTTCAAGGGCGGGGGGGGAAGAAAAAGCGCCTTTTGTCCAATCAGGGGCTGGAAGCGATGCTGTGTGATCATCTTTTGGTGTTCCTAGGTGACCAATCATGGTCTGTGCGGGGCCAAGGCGGCACCGCCATAGGCTGATGTTTGATGGTGTCACTTGCTTGGGTATAACAAAGGCATGAGCAGGAAAGGGGGGATGCGAATTGGGACGAGGGCGAAACTCAGCAGGGAATTTAGCGACCCGCAGCGTAGGGAGCCCGTGCGTGGTGGGCCAGATCCAGGGGCAGGAGGTGCCCGTGCTGGTTGGTGACGGAGGGGACGGGTTTAAAGCCCGTCGTGCCTGACTTGGCTCTCCAGAGCTCGTGCACCTCATTCCCCGCTGCGAAAAACGCCCTTTAAAATGGTGGTGAACCCCCCCTTCAGCTTGGGGACGTGGTGACACCGCGGGGCTAAAGCATCTCCAGGTCTTCACCCATCCCTTTGTGCTCCTGGCAGGGCGGATGGGACCTGGTTTCACCCCACTCGCTCGCGGGGACAAGACCGTCGGGTGGGTCCCTCGGGGCTCTCGGTCTGGGGGTGCTGTCGGACCCGGTCGTGCTCTGTGCGGGTGGAGATTTCCTTTTAATTCAGATTTTTGATGTGGCGGGTGACCATTCCCAGCGGCGGGACTGGCTGCTTGGTTCTCTCAAAGGCCTTTGGCAACATAAACTGGAATAATCTTGAAAACAGCTGATTTTTTAAAAAAAATTTTTTTTTTCCTTTTTTTCTCCCCAATTTGCTACTGGAGTACACTAGCAATAAGAAAGCCCGGTGTGTTGGCATGACGTTGATCCAAATTGCGGCTTACGTGTGGCCGTTTAAGCTTGCTTGGCCACTACGATTTGACTGGTTAACACTCAGCACTGTCTACTCTGTTCTTCCTTATGGCTACGTAACTGCTGGAGATGGTAATAGGAGATACGCGTGCATGTTCTGTATTGAGAGATTAGCTCTCCACATTCTTTTTCATGCTTAGAAGCGGTGAGTTTGGAGGGGAAAAAAAAAAAAAGCAGCAAATGGTATACTAATTTTTCAATGATTCGGTGTCATTGAGAAGAACGAGGCTATACAATTATTGAAAATTATTCATTTCATTCAATATATCATTTTCAGCTAGGAAAGAGCTTGCGACTGAGTCGCCTTTAGCTCCTGTCTTTAATGCTTATGCCAGGGATGCAGAAATGCAGCAGATCAGTTGGAGTCCAAAGCCCCTTCGCACCGCTCTCATCGTATGAACGACGCGCTGCGGCCGGCACAGCGGGTCGGGCACTGGCAAACGTCCACGGCAGAAATACTCGTGCTGGTCAATGCTGCCAGCGGGTATTAACTTTTTCTTTGCAAAGGATAAAAGATTTTTTTTTTTTTAATAAATAGTATTAGCAAATGCTCAGCCCCGAACTGTGAGAAATAGTTTAAAATTTTTTTAAAAAATTGGGATTTTTTTTTTGTGTGTGTTTGAGGAAAGCAGACATTTCCTGACTGAAGGAATTTTCTGCTGGCTTTTTACAATTTTAAACTGAAAACAAAAGGAGGCCCTGATGGCTCGAGCCCTTCAAGATCTCCACAGAGCACGAATTGCCCCTTTCCCCCCCCAGCATCTCCCTCCCGCCGCAGTCCTGTGGGCCCTGTGCGCTCCCGCACGCCGTGGGCTGGGCAGGTGTGGAACGGCACTGCAGTGCAACCACAAAGAAACCACATAGATATAATGTGTACGTGTGTGTACATCTATATCGTTTGGAAATACACCTATATATTTCCTTCCTCCAAGCGATCGCAGCCAGATTTGCACGGGAGGCGGGATGGCTTTTAAAGGTGCTCTCAAGGCAGGGCTGGCAGGCAGCGGCGGCTCGTTCCCAGCATCGAGCCCGGATTTTGGGGGTGTCGGGTCCGTGCGCCGTGCGGTCCGGGACCCCTTGTCAGGCTGGGTTTGGGGGTGATCTCTGCGCCGAGAGAAAGCATAAAGCTCCGGTACCTCCAAGGGTCACAAATGCTTATTGAAGCCTCCAGCCGCCGGACCGGGGCTGAGAGGGGAGCTCGTCTTTGTGCCGAGAACAGAGTCTTTCCTCTTCAAACAATCAGGGCTTCAAAACCCCCGAGCGTTTTCAAGGGAGCGATTTTTATGTCGGGATTATGATAAACCGGCTGAGTGGGCGCGCTAAGCCGCCATAGGAATCAGATCAGGCCCCGCTTTAATTTCAGCGAGTGGCGGGTGTGTGGGAACGGAGGCCGGGGCGATGCTCTGAATTAACCGTCGGAGCTCTGGGGGCCCCCCCCACTCCCCGCACCCCCATCTCGGTGCATGGCCCGGAGGAGGGGTGCAGGCAGCTGCCTCTTCGTGCTGACCCCCGGCCCCGCCGCGGCTTTGCAGATGTGGGTCCGGCCGCCGACGCGCGGTGCTTCGCAAGGTGCTTTGCAACGCCCTGCGATGGCTTTGGGGTGTCCGGCGCCGGTCTCTGTCTGGCAGGAGCTAAAGGGAGAGGGGATTTCTCAACACCCCCCACCCCCACCACCCCATCCCAGGGTGTAAACGTGGTGCTGGGTGTCCAGCAAATGGAACCGGACGGCTCTCCTGCACCCTGCCCGAGGAAAACGGGTGGCAGTGCCCCGGGGGGGAGGACAGCTGGAAGGAAAATGATGAGCTCTGTGGTCTTCAGGCTGCTCGGAGGAGACGGCCCGCCAGCGGGCAGGTCGCTCAGATGCAGCCGGGGTGATTGGATGTGAAAGTGGAGCCGCAGCGCTCGCCGCCTGCACTGGCAGCTTCGCCTGTCCCCGTCACCCGCCGCTGCCGCCGGAGGTTTTGCTGGCCCATGTGTGACAGCATTGCCAGCGTGGCGGGGCGGGGGGGACACCCCTAAAAATAGTCCTGGGGGCCGCGTTCTGGCTTGCCCTGCAGAATTTTCAGGGACGGAGATCGGAAGGGACGTGTGCGTGTGAGTCCCGACATCTCCCTGCTCGCTGCCTGTCCCCAAACGCAGGGGCAAAGGGTGATGCTGATGGGCTTTGGAGCAGGCAGGATCCGGCCACCTGCAGAGCTGCGACGGCTGTGGTTAGTTTTGCAGAAAAAGAGCTGGGAAGTCTTTGGGGATTTTGGGTTTCAGGAGCCCTGTGCCAACCGCGGCGAGGGACCCCCCCAAATCCCGGTGCCGGGATGGGGCTGGAGGGGGGTGTCCTGATGTACTGAAGTCTGCAGGGCTGGCGGGGAGGTCTTGGATCGGTGCTCCTGGCTGAATCCATCCTCGGTTATCAGTGGCTCGCAGTCTCGTGCTGCCGTATAACTCCAGGATTTCTCCTGCTACGGCTGAGCCCAGACTTGGACCCGGCATCTGTAACCGTAAAGCTAAGCTGTGTAATCCTCGCCCGGCGGTGACGGCCGTGGTCTGAGCTTCAGCTTTGACAGCCCAGGCTAGGTGTAAAAATCATTTTAATTCCACTTTCAGGGCTTTTAGTATTGCCGGAGCAGGGACAAAGGGGGTAGTGCCAGGATGCTGGTGTTGGAGGAGGGAGCATCCCCATCGGGTGCATCTGCTGGGTTTAACTGCTTGGCCTCGTGCGATGGATTTTTGCAGGCAGGTGGAGGGCACGAGGTGGAGCTTGCTTTGGGACAGGCAGAAAATGCAGGCTCTCAGAGGTTAAAAAAAAAAAAAAAAAAAGCTGATTAGTAAGCGTTGGGAATGAAAAAGATTGGATACTCATTGGTGTGGTGGGATGCGCGTGGCTCCGGGGGGCTGTTGGCTCATCCTGTGGCCTCGCATCGCTCGGGTCGATGCAGGTAAACCAGGTTTAATTTGACCTTCAGCAAGTGCCTGCCTGCTGGAAGCTCAAAACTCATCCCTTTAGGGGAAAAATAATAATAATTAAAAAAAAATCTCCTGGATCAGTGTGTGAGCTACGGGGTGGGGGGGGAAGGGGTCCCCCAGATCCTCGTTGCCCTTTCGGAGGCACTGGGTGCCCTTTGGAAAGGAGGAAGAGCTCTCCTTGAGGACCCTGCCTTCTTTCACCCGTTCCTCCCCTCTGCCTTTCAGTAAATACCCGCTATTTTGGGCAAGAGTGAAATATTCAGCTTTTAACGTATTTCCTAGGAGCGGATCGTTCAGGGATTCCCGGGCTGAGCCGGGCAGGAATGCATCTGGGCCAAATAACCTTTCTCTGGCATCAGCAGGCACCAGCTGCTTGGGAGGAAAGTGTCTGAAACCCTACAATTATGGGATAATGTATTCCGAGAGAGTTTCTCGGCTTTCCGTCCCCGAGCTGGAGAGTTTCTATGCTCTCTCTGATCCTTGTAAAACGTCACTAAACTTGGATGTTCTTGTCATCCGCTCCTCAACGGTGCCGGGAGCATCCCGCAGCGGCGATCTGTAGGGGCTCAGGGATGAGCGGGAGGAAAAAAAAAAAAACCAAACCCCAAAAAAACCCCAAACCCTAAATTTTCTAGCGTTTGCTTTGAATTTGCCTCTGTGCCCCTTGTTTCGGGAGAGGAATAGTGTCTTTGAAAAGAGCTGGAAACGTGCCGGCCTCCGCAGCGGCGTATGGAGTCAATGGAAAAGCCATGAGGAATTAGGAATATAACTTCGATTGTTCAAGGGAATTAGGCACCTAATTCACTCGGGAATTTTGATTAATCCCACGAGGCACTGTTGGGATCCAGAGGACTTTTCTACCTGCTCGGGCTCGGCCGGGAGGTGCAGGGTTTAACCCCTCTGCCTGCGGGGAGCTTGGGGGGCTCGGGATGCTTCGCTGGGCTGGATGGGTACCGCAGGGGACGGGTGGCCCCGGGCCACCGACCCTCCTTGGGATTTTGCGGACAAACCCCATTCTCTGGAGAATTTTCTCCCTTCTTCCCCTTTGTTTTGGCTTTCAACAACAAAACTCACCAATCCCCCTCCTTTTTTTTTTTTTTAAATGGAAAAAAAAAGTTCTTTTTAATCTTAAACCCACCCATCTCTAGGAGCATCAGCAGGGCTGGGTGGGTTTCTGGAGGGAGAGCTTTGCCACGGAGCTGTGCACCTTCTCGCCACTCTTTGCTCAAGATAACCATTGATTTTTTTTTTTTTTTTTTTTTTTTTTTGGAGAAGCAGGGAGCGAGAGGAGACCTGCCTGTGCTGCCCGTCCCCGCTGCCCATTTCGGCCGAGGCTTTTGCCAACACCAGGACAAGCCGGCGGCAAGGTCGGGGCGAAGGCAAGCTGCCTCCCTCCTCCGGTGCGAGGGATGGCCACGGGAGCAGGTTGCCATGGAGAACCGGGATTATTCTGCGCGTGTGTGTACCGGGGCAGGGCCGGGGGGGGGGGAATATCGTAATTTTTATTTTATTTTTTTTTAAAAAAACCACTCGCGATGGAGCGCGATGCCATCGGCGGCCGCTCTCACCCCACCTTGGGAACCGCATCCTCCAAACCCCATCCCCTCCTCCTTTACTTCTCCAACCCCAGCTTCTTCCCCAGCTCCTCCGTCGGGCTCTTATCTCCAATAATCCCCCCGTAAGAGGGCTTTCTGCTTGTTATGACACCCGGTGAAAGCGTGGGAGAAAGATCCTTTCTTCGCCCTTGTCCTCCACAGCCAGCCACTAGCCTGAATGGGAGGCTTTTTTGTGTCTCTGTGTGCCTGACTAATTGAGCTGAAGGACTTGCGTCTGGAAGGGCTTGAAAGGGACTTTTGTTGCCGCTGCGGAGTTTGTGGAAGGCGAATGAGCCGTGCTTTCTTAAGGGACGCGGGTCCTGGGCAAATTTGACTCTCGAGTGCTCACGCCTCCTGGTTCTTTGGGAAAATTAAGGGGGAAAGAAGGGAAAAAAAAAAAAAGGGGGAAAAAAAAAAGGGTGGTGGGCTTGGGGTTTGTTTCTTTGTGGGTTTTTCGGAGGGCTAGCAGCAGCAGTCTCTGGAAAATTGAGTATGGTGAAGAAAAAAAAAAAAAATCCGGCCCTGGAAAGGTTGGTGAGCTGGCTTTAAAAAAGGGCATGGTGAGATGAGTTAAAATCGGTTAAAACCAACAATTTCCGGAGCCTTTTGGCTCCAAAAATAACAGTATTGAGAGCCTTTGCCTCCTGCTTTTTTAAGGCCCGAGAATCAACCCCCAAATCCCCTCTGCGATCCCAGGGGAAATTGTTTGGTGGTCTAAGGGCGCTTCCACGTCCCGTTGCATCCCATGAGGAGATGAGCATCCGCTCTCACGTGGTGGTTTGAGTCGCCGCTGCAAAATTCCTCTTTTCCTCTTGCCTTTGACCGGAGTCGTGAAAAGTCAGGATTCTCCCTTAAAGAAGTGCTTTAATTCCTGCTTGGGACTCCTGGTCACCGGTGACCCTGCGAGCGTGCAGGAGGGAAGCGTTCTGCTACCTCTAATAGTCCTAAATCTTCCTTAAAAAAAAAAAAACCCACAAAGATCCTACTTGGGAGGAAAACCAAGAGGTTTGCTGCAGCGTTTTGGGACTTTTAAACCTCTTCTCCGTTTGGGAAGGTTGGTTTGGGGCATCCGACTGGAGCCTTCGGGGAGTTTCACCCTCCTGCTGCTCCGTGTCCCATCCCGAGGACTTGGTGTTTCCACATGTCTCTGTCCAGGAGATTTTTTTTCCATCCTTTGCTAATTTTTCATGATCCGATGCTGGATTCGTTCAAAGACCAGCCCATGGGTTTTTTTTTTTTTCTCCATGGCGGGGCTTAGGAAAAGCCCCGTGCAAAACCCAGTGCTCAGCATCCCGTCTGGAAATCACCCCCCCTGGCAAGGACGGAAAAAATGAGGGGTTTTGGGGGGAAAAACAGGGCTTTTTGATAGAAAATGGCCCAGCACGTGGCAAAGGCTGGCCAGTTGTTCGTGGATTTTCAATGGCTGGTGGTAGAGATGGGGAAGGAAGCGGCTGTCCGGGGGATGCTCGGCTGTCGAGCGCCCCGGCTGCTTTGGTCCCGGTGCACGCTTCTCTTGGGACGAGCAGCCCCTGGGCCTCGTCGAGAGACCGCTTGAAATTATTGTCAAGAAATAGGTTTCCTTTGTCATTTTTTTTTTCTAATTTTTTTTTTTCCCCACCTCTTATTTTTCCTTCTTTCTAGCACAAGGAATCGCTGTCAAAGCTGCCAGGCTCCATTCCACCCCCTGTGTGGATAAACACTCCCAGCGTGTGTTATTTGGCAGTCGGTTTCTAATGCAAAGTGATTAAAACATTTTGAAAGTTGAATTTTTTTTTTTTTTTTTTTTGCTTTTGATAGGGTGATGTAAAGGCTGCAAATGTCCACAGCATCCCTTTTCCCACCCTGGCTGCAGTAGTCCAGGGCCAAAGACGTACATCAAGGATGGGGAAAAAAACAGAGTAAATAGGTTTGTCGATGTGAATAGTGAAATTTGATAGAGATGGGAGGTGAGGGAAAAGAGAGGTGAATGAACAGAAGCCCCTTTTTAAAAAAAAATTTAAAAATTTAAAAATCACCTTTGAAAATGGTGCCTAACCCCACTTCACGTGACTCCGCAAGGGAGGTTTTAAGAAATCAAGTCATTTCTGCCAAACGCTCCTTGCCGGCACCGTGCTAAAACCACAAACTTGGGTTTTTTTGGTTTGTTTTTTTTTTCCCAACAGCCCGAAGTCCGTCCCGCCGCAGCTCCCGGGATGCCTTTGCCACCAGGTATTTGCTAAACCGAATCCCAACTAGTTACCGGCGTGGGTAAATGACAATTTACATGCTATTTGCGTGCTCGTAAGAAAGCATTAGAGAAGTTTGCTTTCTCAGCACTGTGATATGATAATGACGGTGCGTATTAGTCATTAGCGATAAGTAGCTGTCGGCGCGAGCGTCGCCGGTTGGAGCACCCACCAGCATCCCTCCAGCCCTTTTTTTCCACCCAGGACTTGGCTTTCTCTGCCTCCATTTATTTATTTTATTTTTTTAAAATAGAATTTTCAATAATTATTCTCTCCCCCCCCCCCCCCAAAAAAAAAAAAATTAAAAAAATCGCCCAATTCCAGGTTTGGAATTATGTGTGAACTTGGAAATTGGGGTTCGGGGTCAAAGGCAGATGAAGGGAGCGGAGCAAGGCTCGCAGATGTCGAGCTGCTTGCGCGCTGGAGGCCAGAAGACAAATAAAACCGCCCAAATTGCTGGTTTTTTTTTTTTTTTAAATTATTATTTTATTTATTAATTTATTCCCCCCTCATCTTTGTTTAGTAGGGAAGGGGCTGGCTCACTTTTTTGGGTGGGTTTTGTTTTTTTTGTTTGGACACTTGAGGTTTGCCGAAGTGCTGAATATTTTACACTCTGCAGAGGCCTCACCAGGATGGGACCAGATTAATGAAATAAAAGGGGTTATTTTTTTAATAACTGGCCAGTAGTTCTGGGTTCCTGCATTTCAGAGCGCACCAGACCGCCCATAAAAACCATCATTTTTATGGTGTCTCTAACCAAACCCCTAAAATTTGGGAAATTCTTGCCCTAGCACAGATTATTGCTCCTGCCCCCAACAGCTTCCAGCTCAAATAACAAGAGTTTTTGAGCAGATGGGGAAAAAAAAATTAATGAAATGTGGGTATTGGAAGGAGCTATAGAAAATAACAGAAAATTCGAGCGATTTTAGTGCAGATGAGGCATAATTCTTAGGCAAAACAGAGCAATAATATTAAAATGCATTATTATTGCTAATCAATAACAGCATCGCTATAAAATATTCAGAATTATGCAACGCATCTACTTCTCAGCTTTACAGCTCATTGTAATATTCTTAATTCCTGCAATCTCTACGTTTGAGCACGAGGTTATGCACTCGGGATTTCTCTGTTTCGGTTCCCAGCACCGAGGCCTTTGCGTTTTCGGGGCTGGGATGGAGAATTGGGATTTTTTTTCCAGAGGTTTTTGGAGGAGCGAGGCGGTGGTCACACGCTGCTGATGCCGTGCGCGTTTCCCATCCCCTCGGAGCATCCCGGGGCAGGTCACAGGGATGCGGATCAGGGCCCTGAAGGAAACTCTGTCATTTAATCTTTTTATTTTTTTTTGTTCTCAACGCAAAAGTCAAAACAACCCGAAGCACGGGATTTCGGTGTGTTTTGTGACTATTTTTTTTTCCCATCAGACGAAGAGACGGTGGCTCTGTGCCCGTCCCGGCGAGCGGGTTGGATGTAAACAGCCGAACCCTCGTGGCTGCCATCACCCTTTGCCGATGCATCACGGGGAGGGTTTCACCTTCTGCCGAGAGCGGCCTGCTTTTCCCTCCCTTTTCTTTATAATTTTTTCTTTTTTTTTTAAATAGTATTTTCCTTTTTTCCCCCTTTTTCTTTTTTTTGTTTTCCTTTTTTCTTATTTTTCTTTTTTGTTTTTCCTTTCTTTTTCCTTTTTCTTTTTTCTTTTTCTTTTTCATATTCTCTTTTTATTTTTCTTTTTCTCTTTTTCTCCTTCCCCCCCCCCCCCCAATTCTACATTTAAGCCTGCTTTGTCTCGTCTCCTGCCAGCGTGTTTAACGAAGGGGCAGCCGCTCCCACGCCAATGTGTTGGGGTTTTTTTTATTATTATTCTTGGATTTTTTTTTTTTCCCCCAATGCTTTGTTCCACCCAACGCCCTCCTTGGGGACCACGGGGCACCCGCCGAGGGGTGCGGGTCGGAGTGCCCAGGGATGGACGAGGAAGCACAAAGCCCCGAGGAAGACACGGGGCTCTTGTTATCCTGGGTTGTGCGCGAAAGAGTTAACCCATTAGAAATTCCGAGCCCTTCTTCCGATAGTTAAACCTGATTTGCATGCATTTGCATAATGAATGTCATTTGCATTCTTGGAGGTTGGCTACTTCTGTGGGAAAAGTCAAAGCGGGATTGCGGGGAGGGCGAAGGGGGGTCGGCGAAGAAAGAAGGGAAGATTTTTTTTCCCCCGCACCCCACGCGCATCCCTGCCCCTCGCCATCCTCATCCAAACGCTCTTGATTTTTTTTTATTTATTTTTGGGTTTTTTCCCTTCTTTCCCCCCATTTTTTTCCCCCCCTCGATGCCTTCCTGCATCTCCCTTCCGCGAGGCGCACAAAAGCCAACGGCGGATAGGCCGTGTCGAGGCGAAGCGCATCCTTTTCCCTCTCCCCCCCTTCCCCTCCTTTAATTTCTCCCTCTTAATTCCATCTTGGCTCCCGTTCCCAGCGCCCTCGCACGCGGGGGGCCGCGGCCCCTCTCCCTCCCCTCCCCGCGGGTGCATGCGTGTTGAAACGGTAGCAGAAAGGGGGGGAAAAAAATGGGAAAAAAAAAAAAAAAGAAGGAAAAAAAAAAAAAAGGTGGGAGCCACCATTTTAGGCAGCCGATGTGTAAAATGGCCGATTCTCTTTCCCTCTGGTCCTCGCCACGCGGTCGGCTGCATCCCCCGCAGCATCCCGGGGATGGGGATGGATCCTGACCGCAGCCTCCCCCGGGTACCGCGGCCTCGCCGTGGGGCGTTGGGCTCCGTGGGTCGCTCGTCCGGGCCTTGGCCGCGGGGATTTTCCTTTTCCCGCCGGCGATGGTCTTGGCACGGGGCGTCGTGGCCACGAAACATCCCCCCCCGCCCCCAGCCACGTGAAAAAAACACCGATCCACACCCAAAAAATCAACCTCCTTTTGTTTCACCTTCAGTTTTTGCAGTGGGGATGGCACTGAAGGCGAGAGTACAGTCTTTTTTTTACCAAATTTTTTTTGTTTTGTTTTAATTATCGTTTAAAATGACCTCCACGCCACATGGGGATATTGTGGGTTTTGAGGCTTGGCTGCAGAATTTTTTTCCTGGTCGCAATAGATGTCATTTAATTGTTTGTGTATTGCAATAGTATTAGGGAAACGGCTGCTTAATTTTTAAATTTTTTTCCCCCCTTTTTTTGGACCAGAAAAATTCAATATACTCATTTTTCTGTCGCTGAGACCATTTCGTGGCTGTTTAGGAAGGGGAAAAAAAAAAAATGTGAAAAATGAGAGAATTCAGCCCCTTCTTGTGTGTGATGAGCAGAGGTGTGAGAGGCTTCACCCGGTCCAGAAGATTTGTGGGTAGGAAGTTATTGCACTGAGGTTAATATGAGAGGGGGGGAAAAATAAAATTTAAAAAAAAAAAAAAATCACTTTACACACCACACAACCTGGTGGGGTGTGAACTGATTAATTTTACTACAGCACTTGAAATATTTTGGGGTGTTTTTATTCGACGATCCCGTTGTGAGAGGCTTGTGATTTAGGTGAAAATCTTGGTGTTATACGAGGCCTTGTTTGTTGTTCTTTTTAATTTCTCCCCATCCTTCTGTTGCCATGAGACCTAGAAAACTTAAAAGCCTAAATACGCCGAGTGAGTTTAACCCTGGTGCGACGAGAATTTTTGAAAGCAGATTAAAAATAACCAGAAATTTATCCTTAGAAGAAAAATAAATCACTTTTTTTTTCCTCCTTTTTTTTTTTTTTTTTTTCCCCCTGGGCTGATGCCGGAGCCCCAAACATTCCTGGTTGGGGTCGTCCCCATGGGGAACCGCTGCTCGGCTCAATCCCGGTCCCTGGTGGGATGTGGAAGGTGGGACAAGTGGTGACCGTCACTGTCGCGTCCCTTCCAGTGGCCTCCGCCGCCGTTCCCCCGGGGATGGCGATGCTTCGAACCCGAAGCAGCGCTGGGGGAGGGGGTGTCCCTGCGAACTTGTGGGGTCTCCCCGGCCCCGTCGGCAGATCCAGCCCCAGCGGCGAAGGGTTTGCAGCTGCGTGCTCCCCTCCGCCTGCCAAACCTGCTTGTTCAGGAATGGGAAACGCTTCCCTAAAGCTTGCAAAAATGCGCTAAGGCTCTTAGCTATTTGGCTAAGCTGCACCTACTTAGTTGATTTTGATTTCTCACTGCTTTTATTTATAACCTTTGGTCCACACTGGGGGGGGGGGGTTGGGTTGTTTTTTTTTTTTTTTCTTCCTTTTTTCTCATTCTCACCCTGGAACGGGGCACATTGATGGGTCGGAAGCGGGGCTGGAAGGAGAGGATGGATCTGGGCATCCCGGCTCTGCTCCCGCCAGTGCCACTCGCTCGCTCTTCATCACTTAATTTCCACAGAATCGGATTGTCTCTCTGATTTCTGTAGCGTTATCAATGATTTATGGGACTAATGGGCAGGAGAAAAGGCTCTTTCTCTGGCCCAAGCGCCTTCCTCTATTAAACGAGCCAAGTAAATTCTGCACTGGGTGCTTAAATCGATGTGCAGCCTGTGAATAGCTGTGGATGAAAGCAGAGTTTATACAGATGAAAAATATATAAAGTGAATATTAATATACTATTAAAATAAAAAATAATTCTGTAAGGATGCTCCAAAGCAATATGGAGCAGCGGCTGGCAGCACGAGGGTTGCGGCTGCTCGATTTTTGCTATTTTTAGGTGGGGATGCTGCTGGTTCCCGCTGCGTCGGCAAGGGGAAAACCCCGCAGTGCTGGGGTTGAGGTCACAGGGATGCAGCATGCTGGGCTCTGCCTTTGAGCCAAGCATCTTCCCTCAACACGGCTCCAACCGGTGATGGGTCCCTCCCGGCTCAGCCGCAGCAAAGCGCCCGGGGCAGCCCGGCTTTCTCGGTGTCTGGATAAATCCCTCTGGTCGCAGGGTGCTGCTGGGTTTGGGTTTGGCTTTGAAGTGCCTCGGTGGAGCAGCCTCTGCGCTGGGCAGGGAGGGAAGCCTGGAGAACGCAGCTCCCCAGAAGGCAAATGAGGAGGGAAACACAAAAAAAAAAAAAAAAAGTCTTTTTTATTTTACTTAGATTTATAATTTTCAGTCCTGCCTCGTAATTCTCGAATGCTTGGCGCTGGCAGGATTGTCACGGCAGGACGCTGGCTGGCACCACGCTCAGCGGGGACAAGGGACGGTGGCGGTGCCACGAGAGCTTTCCCCTGTTTCAAATCCCCCCGGAGCAGACTCCGGCTCCTCTCGCTCCCTACGGGTCTGGAGACTCGCCGGGGCATCTCCGCAGGGCTCAGGTTTGGAAACCAGGACGGTCACAGGGATGCCGAGAATTTTCCAACTGACTTCTCTCTTCCTCCTTCCCTTAGCAGGAACGTGGCCGTAATCTCCCTGTTCTGCTGTAATCCAGCCGGGGGAGGACAGGGCTGACATTTAACGCGTCCCATCCTCTTTTCTTTCTCTCCCTGCTAGGGAGGAGCGCGGGTTCACCCTACGTGATGCTCCGCTCATTTTCTGGCTGGCGAATCGTGGGTCTCTGGCCCCAGTGAAAGTTCACAGGGAATTGCCTGGTAAGTGGATTTATCTTTTTTTTTTTAAAGGCTTTCCATAAGCTCTTATCCAGGACAGTCTCTAGCACCGGCACGCTGCCGGGATGGGCTGACCGTCCCTATAGCAAGCGCTCAGGGACTGCTGCGAGACCACGGTGACCCACATTATGGGGAAAAAGAGGGCCCAAAAGCTCCACGGTTGCCAGCGCCTTCCTCGCCGCCCACTCGGCCCGAGGTCTTGAACAACCCTGGATTTTGTTCTGTGTTTAACTCCTGTTATCGCTGGTTTGTTAACTCATAATCCTCAAACCTCGTGAGAGGTGTCTTTCCCACCCGCAGGAACAAAGGGCTCCTTTGGGCTTCTTTGGGTTTGTTTGGGGTTTTGGGGGTTTTTTGTCTTTTAAATGGAAAGAGGGTAATAAGGGTGTTTCTGTGGCTTTTGTTTTTAACTCAGATCGGCTCACTACAACGCGAACCCAGGAGTGGGGGCTATATGGAACAAAACCCCACCCTCCAAAAGCCGCGCGGGAGCTGTCAGCAGGACCTGTCTAGCAGGACCCTCAGCAGAAGCCCCTCACCACGGCTGATCCCATCTGCACCCTCCTGCTCCTCCTCCTCCCCCAGCCAGCAGACCCTGGCCTGGAGCACGACATAGATCGTGATTTGCACCAGGATCCATACAGGCTGCTTGGGGCTGCCGGCCAGCACAGGGCTTCGGCATGGGGACGCCAGCACCAATTTGGGGATGGATGGGGCAGAGAAGACACCAGGACATCCCCGTCCCACCGCTGCGCATCGCCCTGCAGGCAGCACGCCGGAGCCTCGCCGGTGAGACCAGGGTGGGATGCGGGTACCGCTCCGGTGGGTCGCATCAGGGCGCGGGGATGCTGCATCCATTGAGGGATGGGGACTGCAGGTAGAGCCTGCAGCGGTGGGCAGCTGGCCTGAGGCGGAGGTGATGGGCAGGGGGAGAGGGGCTGGGAAGGGACAGTGCCTTTATTAACCAGGCGCAGCTGAAGCGGGTCCTTTGCCAGTGGTCAAGTCTGAATCACAAACTCCGCATTGTTTCTGAGCGGGTTCAGCACATTTCCCTTCTCCCCCTCCCTTCCCCTTTCCTCTCCTCTCGCCCTCGCACAAAGATGTCATTGTGCCGGGGACTTGGTGATGGTAGCGTTGTTATTTGGTCCAAAAAAAAAAAAAACCAAACCCAAAAAAACCCACCCCAAGAAAAGAAAGAAGTGGGGAGGGGGGGACCCAACAAGGTGAAGAGGTTTAAATCAGCTTAGCCCAAATGCCAATTAAAAACCAAAGAGGATTAGGCTTGTGATCAGCAGAATAGACAGTCATTGTACCCGGACGAGGGGGTTCCCCCCCCAGGCCCAACGCAATCGTGCCGCAGGTCTCGCTGCCGATTGTCACCGCTCTCCTCTCACAGTGGGACGGAGCAGTGCAGGGGCTGCCCTTGACCCCCGTGAGTCGAGCTGCCCGCACCCGCCGGAGCGCTCGCCCATGGCACAGGGCAGCGAAAACCCCATGGGTTTCCAGCACAAAGACCTTTTTCTCACTTTTTTTAAGTGTGTGCAAGGACTCTTGCCTTGGCTTGAGCTCAACCGAGCAAGGAGATGTCTCAATCTCTCTGCCAAGCGGAAGGTCTTCCCTGGAATAGGCTCTTGGGCAGCGCGTCCCTCAGCTGTGAGCTGGTGGAGGGCCCCCGGGGTGAGGTCCTGTCCCGGTGTCCAGGCAGATGTTGTCCCCACCTTGCTAGACCTCCATGTGCAGCCCTGCTCCAGCATGCCCAGGCGCTCTCACCACCCCTGGGACCGAGCCGTGGGGGCCATCGGTCAGACCTCTGCTCCCGAAGCAGCCAGCGCATCGCCTTCGGTCCCGTGGCGTCAGCAGAGAAATGCCAGGAACATCGCAGGGGATGTCCTCCGGCCAGCGGAGATCCAGAAAAGACTTTGTACTCTCTGCACCGTGGCCTGGAGATGACATCTTGGTCTGGTTTAGTCCTCCTATGCCATCCACTAGCTCGCTGCTTGCGTGCTTTGAGGTCTAATGTAGCCAGAAACCGTGGTCCTTGTAGCATCCTCCCCTGCAGGAGAGGAACCTGGGATGGGTGAGGTGGGTCTGGGTGCTTGCTTGGATGTCTGCCCACGCTCAGACTCCCCCGACTCCCCCAGATCTAGGCATCTCTCCCACTACACCGGTAAAGTGGTAAAACCCCAGGAACAGAAAGATGCTCTGTACCGACGTGGCGGCTGTTAACAGGGATGGGAGTCTGCGGCCGTGGCGGTTTCGTTCCTGACTCTACCAACGGAGCGATGAAGGCAACTCGTCCTGCAGCCAAAACGGCTACACGGGTGTGAAAAGTGTGTAGCCAGGCCAGGGGTGTTTTATATCACACTGGCAACTTAAAAAGGGTCTTCACTTAGGTAGAAAGTGTAATTACACGCTAACTGTAAGGCTTTTTTGGAAAGGAAGGGTGCCAAGCGGGGAGACGCTTGAAGGACATCAGCAACAAATTCTGGTGGAGCTTCAGCACCTCCGTGCCTGGGTGCGAAGGGACACCCCTGCACACCTGTCCCACCTCTTCTTGGGGTCTCTGAGGGGCGAATCCTCTCTGCTAAGGGGGACCATCGCCTGGCTGAGGTGGCCCTGGTGCTCGGTGGATCCTGCTGTCCTGCTTTGCACGGGAACCCAGGGACGGCTGCGATGGAGCCTGGTCCGGCCCCGGCCAAAAGCTCCTGGGAGATGCCGAGTTGAGACGTTGCTGCCGTAGATGCAAAATGTTCCCGACCTTGAGCCAGAGAGAGGAAAAAGGGGCAAAAGGGCCTTTTCTCTGAAGAGCGGAAGAAGGAGAAAGCGTCCCATCTCTGGACCAGGAGCCGTTTCTCCCCGATCCTGGGCACGGTTAGCGTTGGCTGAGGGACCACAGTCACGGCGTGATGGACGACTCCGGTGCCCTGGCGGTGGATGCTCAGGCAGCATTTTGGGGCAGAAAGCAGGGATGCTGCGGAGCGAAGGAGATGCGCTTTGGGGGACAGGGAAAGGGTGCAGAAGATGTCATGGGCTAGGAGGGAGATGGTGGCATCTTGGAAACCCCTCGTGCCGCCACTGTGCCCAAGGAAGCCCACCAGCACCCAGCAAGCGCACGGGCTGTGGGAGCGGGGAAGAGGGCAGGATCCGTCCCCTTTTTGTCGCCGCCGTGTAATTTATGATATGAGAGAGGGCCATTGTCTGGACCCATCCTGTATTTTTCCGAGGGCTTTGCCTCTCTTCCCAGACCCCCGCTGTGCTCCGGCTACTGTACCGTTGCTATGGGACGTGCTCCCTGCGCCGCGGCTATGCGGGGCAGTGCCGGGGAGGGCTGCCCGCCGCAGCCGGACCCATCTGGAGCCCCGAGCCCCGCTGCCGGCAACCCAGCCACTCGGCGGCCCCGCTGACGTGCCGAGGGCCTGGGAATGGGGCTTTCGGCCCCTCCAAGTTCACGGCCACCGGAGGCATTCAGCTGCCGGAGGGGGGGGCAGCAGGATCTGGGGCGTTTGGCTCCATTCTCCCTTCCCTTTCAGCGCCGGCAGTGTCCTCGGTGCATACAGATCCCCCGTCCCTTTCTCCTCCTGACAAGTGCGCACATAAATAAATTACCCCACCGGGCGAGTGTGGAACAATCTGTCCCCTAAATTCTATTCATCGCCAGACAGGACCCATTATTCCCCCGATTAAAGCCGCTGGAGTAGCTTGCAAGGGTTACAGTTACTCTGTCAAACTGTAAATAAGACACTAAAAATAAAGGGCGCTGGCGAGAGAAGGGGGAAAGGGAAGCCAGACTAATGCCTGCTGCTAGGGAAACCGAATGAATCCCTAATGACGCCTGTGTACAAACTGCAAATAATGAAGGAAAAGTGACAAACAGACCTCGGCCGGGCTACAGCGAGGTCCTCGCTCGACGGCGGCCACGGGGATCTGCTCGCCCCTTCCTCTGGGGAGAGGCAACAGGGAGCCGGACCCCCTTCCCGCGCCCCTCTGAGCAGAGCGTTTCAGTCTTCGTGCTTAACTTAGGGAAAGGTTTAAGTCTTGCGGGTGTGTTTATTTTCCAGGCACAGAAATTGCCTCTGCTTGAGGCCGCATCCCTTTCTGAGGTTGCACTGGGAAAATGTCCATCGCCCGTGGCCTCAGGGCAGCGCCCAAAACTTTCACTTGTGCTCCTGTCACGGAGCTCCGATGGAGGACAGGGCTAGAACCGGGGCAGGGGGGTAAGTCTGTCTGTCTGCCCAGAGCCCATCCCCGGGGCAGCAGGGCTGCAGCCTGGGCTCCTTCCCACCCGCAGCAGGTCATCGCTCTCCTGGCTGAGACGGAGACCTGGAGCCCAGACCCAGGTTTGCTCCTCGCTGCTGCCTGTGGCCGTGATAGATTGCGGGGAAGAAAGTCTCCAGCCCTAGAAAGCCGCTTTGGATAAAATCCAATTCCTTTCTCGCTGCTCTCTTACCAGCCAGCAAAGATGGGGATGTTCACCTCGCAGCGGATCCTTCTTTTCCTCCTTAGAGCTGAAGAGGCAAGGCAAAAAATCATCAATGATAGGCTCACCTTGGGGTTTTTCTCAGTTCCAGAGGGACTGAGACGTGAAAGTTTTATTTCAGGACCAGCTCGAACTATTCCCATCACCTGCAAGGAGCTAAATGCTGGAATGGTCCCCGTGGTGCTCAGGGAAATATGATTTTGATTCATTTTATGCAAGCATGTAAAAGATGCAGCGCAGAGAGCTCCAGGCTGTGCCTCTCCAGGTGGATGCTCGCTCTCGAAAGGAGAACCCCAAGCAGAGAAAGTCTCGGTGGGGCCGTGCAGGGTTGGGGACACAGAGCAGATGTGTCTCTGGGCTGGAAACCGGGTCCTCCTCCTCCGGGTCTGTGCGGATGCCACACTGCGGATCCATCCTCCCGCACAGCCCAGCAGCTCTGGGGCGTTTCTGGGACCTTATCTGCAAAAACCACCACGGAAGGTGTGAGCACAGGGAACGGCGCGACGCCAACCTCTGTGGCGTGGATGCTGTCGAGCGTGGCGCTTGCCCGTTCTCCCACCGACAGCAAAATCGTGAGGGTCCTTACGCAGGCAGAGGGGTTTTTTTGAGAGATGTGCTCCAGCTTGGTGTTTTCATAAAGCTCAGACATCTTAAAAGGGATTTTTCAGGCCAGCTGAGCTTGTGTGGAGCCCAGTTGCATTTCCCAGTCAGGTCAAACTTGGGTTTAGCAGATTTCTTCCCTTTCCATCTTAGGAAAAAAAAAAAACCAACCCAACCCAAACCCTTTTCACCCCCAATTCCTGGCTGTGAAGCCTCATGACTCCGCAGCAGCATTCCTGGGGCATTCCCGACGCGGGGTGGTATGTGCAGAATTTCAAACAGCGGCGCATAGCTCCACATCTCCGTGTGATCCCCCAGCTGGACTCACTTATTTGGGAGAAACTCCAGGAGGGAGCAGCAAGATTTATTATTGCTACTAGTAGTAGTGTTGTCTGCGTAGTGCCCGTAGACCCTGGTAGGTGTGTGTAGGTGGTGATGAAGAGGTGTGCTCCTGTCTCTCCCCTCCAAAATTTACCAATTTAGTTGGAAAAAGAGGGGAATTTGGGAAAAAGTCTCATAACCAGCCAGGGTTGAGTAAGTCAAACCCAAACCTGGGTTGTCCTGGTGCTCCCCAGCCATGGAAATGGGCAGCTCTTCATAAAACCTGCTCCTTGGAGGTTGCCTTTAGAAGAGCGATGGGCGTAGAGACCCAAATCTCATCCTGGGAGAGGGTTTGCTCCCTGGCAGGGGTGGCTTTGCCTGAGGACACAGGTCCTGGGAGTAGCTCCAGCACCAGCGATGCACGTGGGAGTATTCAGCTCTCCTTGAGACTGCAGTGAGAATGGCAAGGCTTAATAAAAAAGAAAAAGGCACTTACTTGCCTTTTCCCACCTAAATCTCTTGGGTCACATTTTTCAAGGTTTCTCTCAACCTGTAAAAATATGATTATTGCTCTATTTTTTTAATGAAAGCTACGATTCCCCTCCATGTTAATCACCTGGCTCCAGAAACCGGAATCTTAGTGTGGTGTTTTATGAGACTGGCAGCTGTTGACCCTTGAGCAAAGCACGTTCTGACCAGGTTTGCCCTACAGCCACTTAGAAAGATGAGGAAAATCAGACAGCCCTTGATATTAAATATCTTTACACCCATTCTGAGAAGATCCCGTGCCTACCTGTCACTCTTTTCCTCAAAATACCTGAATATTTTGGGGTTTTTTCTTCTATCTATGGATGTAATCTAGACGCGTCCATAAGCCAAAAAAGAGAAAAGCAAGATTTCAGCTACTTGGGATTCAAAGATTACTCAGCAAGGTCCGTAGGGCTGCTCAAGGGCTGTGTTTCAGTAACACCGCTACCGGTCCCCTTCCCCTTCCAAGGATTAAGATGAGGCAAATACCTTCACTTTGATTTAATTCTAAATAAATACCTGATTTTGAAGGTGTTTGCTGGCACGGCGTGCACACAATGCGTGCATGTTTGCAATAATAGCCAGGTAGCTTGCATGGCTAAATCACTCTGGATATATATATTTTATTTTTTTTTCATTGTAACCTCCTTTTAAAGCACATTTAAATGCTTCCCCGCAGGCTCATGCGAGGGCTGTTAAGGGCTTCATTTGAATAAATAAGTGCATAGGTACAGGAGGAACATCACCATAACCCCCTGGAAACCCCAGCGCCAGCGATGGCATCAGAGAACTGGCGAGTGGGAGAAGGGGCTCGATGTTATATATTCCATAAAGTAGAGTAATTAAGTATTACTAGTTTTGATGACTTCAAACAGAGTGACTCCAGGAAATAAGCCCCTTCTTTATAATTAGTGGGATTTCCTCTGCATCAAACGGAGAGATTGATTCTTTAATCTGCTCACATGCTTTTGATTTGGTCTTTCAGCTGCTTGTACCAACCGCTTCCACTCCCTGCTCTTGCCGATAAAACCTTGCAAAGGAGATTTTAGGAAGGCATGACCTGAGTTGAGGTCTAGGATTTTCTTTGTGTGTGGCTGTTTTGTGTATTCTTAATTTGCCAGAGATGATGATGATGATGATGAAGATGATAGCAATAATAAAAAAGAACATAGACACAGATCTTTAACATCTGTGTATGGTTAGGTCAAATAATTGGGGTTTGGAGGTTTTTTTTGTTATTGTTTTCTCTTCCCAGTGTGCTTATTAGCTCTGGTGCATGTTCTTTAAGACCTGCAAAGATCATTTTGGCTACCTGTCTGCAGAGGACAAGCTGCCTTCCTGTGCAGAGGACAAAGGCCCCTTTTCTAGAGTATTTCAAGTGTTTGGTCCTGATTTAGGACTAAACCCAGGAATTTTGGAAGCTCTGTCTGAAATAAAATCCCCCAAATGTTGCTGCTTTCCAAATGAAGAGTTCAGGAGGGAGCAGGAACTTGGTACCCTGCAAGCGTGAGAAGCCGATCGGGAGCAACCAGCTCCTTCCTGGGTATCTCCACGGGGTTGGTGGCACCGTAGCGGTCGTGTGGGAAATCCAGTTTGGGATCTGTGCTGGTTCCAGGCACGGAGTGAACCTACCCTGGGCTACCCCCGCCTCCAAAATAGCTCAGATCTTGAATCATCCCAGCAAACACCCCGCCCCGGGTTGGATTTCTTTCTGGCATGTGAGGTTCTTCTGGGACCGCTGAGGAGGGGAGAAAAAAAAAAAAACCCACAACAAAGGGCACATTTGGGACTACGATGTTTCCCATCCACTTTTTGGTCCTGTTGGAAATGCGCAGTGTGGGCAAGGCGGAGGCGCGTGGTGCTGCGCCTGGACTGCATCCCTTTGGGTGAAAATCGGAGGATGTTGGCTCTGCAGAGGGTCATTTTGGTCCCTCTAGAGCATCCCAACCACAACCCCCTCTTGTTCGGGGCTGGCATCGCTCTGGGTGCATGTCTCACACCCAAATAGGGCGGGGAGGGCAAGGACGGAGTTGTCCCCGCTGTGATTTGGTGGTCACAAACCTTCAGGGAGGAGCTGCGGGAAGGACGGGGACGCACTGGAGCTCACCTGGAGCCAGGATCGGGCCCGGGGGCGCAGGGGGCTAACAGCCGAGCAGCCGGTTTAGTATGCCCCTCGCAAACCTCCCCTCGTCTGGAGCAGTGTCGAACACAGATCGTATAATTAGGGACCCGGTGAATACGTAACTGTACAATTATGCAAATAGTGATCAAAATCACTGTTTTCAGCAGAAATGCCTGAAGATCAAGACAGAAGCTTCATGCAACCTTAATTTAATCTGGTCCTGCAGGAGTGGGGAGGTCTGATGGATGACCCAACCTCGTGCCTGCCTGTGTTTAGCAAGGCTGGGGTGGGAGGCGGGGGAGAGGAGTGCCGGAGCATGCTAAGTGAGGGCTCCGTGCGGCTGGCGAGAGAGAAAAATGGCACTGGGATCATGTTAGTGTGTTGGCAAACCAGGGAAATAATAATAATAATAATAATAATAAATAAATAAAAACCCAGCAGAAATGGAAGTGCTGATGTTTACAGTCATTTTCTTTTGATTTCAGGTGAAGAACACAGGGCTGGAAGGAAAAAAAAAAAAAGAAGAAAAGAAAGAAAAAAAAGTCTCCAAACCCAGGAAATCTGTGTTAATTGCTTATGAATGTCTCTGTCTAAAAAATTATCGAATTGATGTTGTCGTGCTTTTTTTTGACAGCCTGTCTGTTACATTTTTTTTTTAAAATATTCATGCACCGAAATCTAATTACTAGGCAAATTTAATGATAATGAAATGAAGGCACTTTAACAGAAAGCACAGGGCCTTGTTAATGTTTTCTCAGCCTCTGTCTTGTTCATATTTTTAAAATTATTTTTTTTTACTACTGCCTTTCTTGCATATAAAAAAAAAAAAAAGGATTGCTGAAAATAAAACTTGGATTGCTGAAAATGTTTGTGGTGGCTCTGTTTATAATGATGGGGAATTTGCAAGGTGATTAAAGGTGTTTTGCAAAAATCAAATGAGCCTAACCTAATCAGATAAGGCAGATGAAATATTATTATTAGAGAGGTAACATTAAGTGCGTGCCTGGAGGCTTTAACGAAGATGAAGACCCTAGTGTGTGCAGAGGCAACAACACCCTCGCCATCCTCTGGACCTCTCCAGCCCCTCTTTCCAGGGAATAGGTCTTGTCCGTGTCTTCCCTAAGCCAGGCCTGGCTGGCTGGAGCATGCGCGTGATGGCTGGAGCGTGGTTGTGATTAATGGAGAATGCATGTGATGGATGGAGCACGCAGGTGATGGATGGAGCAAGCATGTGATGGTTGGAACATGCATGTGATGGTTGGAGCACGCAGGTGATGGATGGAGCACTCATGATGGTTGGAGCACTCATGATGGTTGGAGCACGCAGGTGATGGTTGGAGCATGCACGTGATGGTCAGGTCATGCACCAAGCTCCCACCAACCCAGCTCCACCTGCTCTAGGCCCCTCCTGCACCCCAGCTGGGCAGGCATCAAGCAGAGTGCTAGCAGCTGGGTAGTGGACACAATCTGTGGTCCCAGCCATGGGCCTGAGAAGATGACATCTGGAACGCATGAGCAATCAGGGCAGGGGCCAGCCTGAGCTCCTGGGGCTGTTGCTCTATTTGAAAGAAGGCATGGAGGGGGGGGCTCTGGTTCCCCCTCTATGTTCATCTGAGCTTCTGGACTTGCTGCAGGCTGTGGTGTGCATCCATGCTGGTCCTCCTGCACCTCAGCTCTCAGGTTGGTCTCTGTTATTTGTATGTGCTTGAGGGTCTGGCTGGTTTCTTGTTGAGGGTGATGTTAAAGGTGTTATGGAGGGTGTTGGTGACCCTGGTTGAGTTTGTAGGGTCTGCTCTTCTGGAAGACCTTCATGAAATTGTTTTTGCAGTGGTTGGAGTGCCTTAGTGAAGGTGGTGTAGGTGGGAAGGGACAGCTGGACTTGCTGGCTGCAAGTGGCTGGAGAATGGCACACCCCAGGTGGGGTGACTGGAGACCAAGCTGGCATGATGGGTCTCATGCCCCTTGGGTATCCCCAGCAGGGCTCAAAGTACAAAGTCTCTGTAGTCCTTGTTCCTGTGTGCCTTGCAGGAGTGAAGTGGGATGGGAATTTGCAGACCTGGCTGTGGATGTGGGTAGGCAGAACTGGCTTTTTCTCCCTAGAAATGCTGTGCTTTACGTCCTGAGAGGGATGACACTAGTGACAGCTCGGTGGGTTTGCACGGCTGTGGCAGGACCATTAAAAGCCAGGACATGTTTTGGACCTCTCTTGACTTGCAAACTCCCTGCTCCCTTGGTGAAGGCAAAGGTCCCTGCCTGGCTCTCTGTGCCTGGTAGAGCAGCTTTCTTGGCTGTGGCAAACCTCTTGGAAGTAGCTCCTGGACCATGTTAATCCCCTTAATCCTTCCCGCAGCCATTCCCTGCTGGAAAGGCTTCCTGACACCATCTCTGAACTGCTGTGGTGGGATCAATCGTCCCCAGAGCTAAAGGGAAGACCATTGACCCTCTCTGTGCCTCTGGTTTCCACACCTCCTGCAGCAAAGGCTTGCATGCTCGTCGGGCTGAGCAGAGGATGGGGGAGAGCTCCCTGCCTGCTCCTAAATCTGATTTAGGGTCTGGATTTCCAGGCGTGCGGTGAGGCACGTTCCCTCTGCGCTCAAGGTCTTTGCAAAAGATCTGGCTCCCTTCTGTCCATCTTGCTGGAGGAACCCATCCCCATCATGAGAGCATTTAGCAATTACCCCATGAGTGCGTTTAGCAAAGGCTTTTGCATCCCTTTTCTGTGCTTCTCCACTCTTGTCTCCTAAAGCGCTTCACGTGGTTGTTCCCTTCAGCTCATCTCTCGGGGTTTCATGGGGGAGCAGAGTGGTCCCGGGGTTCACTACACGCAGGGAGCAGTTTGATGCTCAGCCCTGGGCTAAAAAAAAAAACCCCAAACGACCCCCTTTCCGAACGGACTCGGGAGCGTTCCCAAACTTGCACGTTTGCACACATCTATGTTTGTTTTACAGACCTCTTTGAGCTGCATTTATCCTGCCAAAATGACAGTTTTCTACTAGAGAGCTGCAGCCTGCCATGATGATTATAATTGTCACTAATTTCTTTCTTTTGCAATCAGGTTTGTACCTTGACACAGTGGCATAAGATGAGGCAGGCTCCCCCCCCCCTCACTCCAGGGCAAGGCTAGCTCTCAAAATATTTGTGAAGCCCTGATCTCTTTAGGGGAAGCTGGTGCAGCTCTATGGTGTCTCTGCTGAGTTGCCCAATTTCAGCTGCTGGCGAGGGAAGGGGCAATATCAGAAGATGGAGACCACGAGCTGGGGACCGGGAACGTTTCATGCAAAGACTTTCTGAAGGGTCAGGCACCCTTCAGAGCGAGATAAATCCCAAACCCACCCTAGAGAAGGCTGGGTGAGGGGATGGAAGGCTCTGCCCTGTCTTTGGGCTGGAGAGTCCTGGCTCTGCACAGAGGTCCTCTTGCACCGATGCACCTTCCTCGCACGCCCAGGGCAGAGCATCACGCCGGTGTCCTCGGTGAGGGTAACCGCCTGCTTTGGTGGGGCTTTTCCCACTAAAACCCTGTTAAATGGGTATAAATGGGATGTAGTGGGCAGGAAGGCAACCGGTGGGGGGAGTGAGGAGAGGTTGTGGGGCTTGTGAGGGTTCCGAGAGGGGGTGAGAAGTGTTTCTGAATTGCTCCTGCATTTCTGCTGGGGTCATGAGAGGAGAATTTGGTCCTCTTTATTTATTTATTTTTTTAGCTTAAGCCTCTGAAGAGTGTGCTGCGGAGATTCCCGGGGGTATCGGTTGGCAGAAGTCCCATGATACCCTCGAAAATATTCCCCCAAACAGAAATAACTCGGTAAAACAAAGCGGTGGATTGTTCAGCCAACTAAAATTACCAGCATGTCAAATAAAATATGTACAGCATTAAAATAAAATTTGCATTGCAATAATGCTTTATTAAGCACATTAGGAGATTAAAAGAATCAACCCATTTGTTCCCATTCATGTTGCGTCAGGATTTGCATTTCTTCCCCCCCCCCCCATCCAACTAGCCCCCTCTCCCCTTGCTGGTTTGGCGAGTGATTTTCTCAAGGAACCTTGCAAAGATCTCCCCCAAAAGAAGGTGTGTGTGTGTGTGTATATGTGCCAAGGGTTGTGGTTTTTTTTTTTTAAATCAAAGCACTTGACTCGGTTGTGTGTTTGTCTGCATGAGTGTGCAGCAGAGGAGGGGTGGAACGGAGAAGAAAAGATTTGTCTGCTCCCATTTCGGCTAAAATGGTTAATTAAGACAATAGAGGCTATATAACAATTGGGGCCGGGGCCGTGAATGGTTGTCTAGACTCTATAGTTCAGCTGCAACTTCTCCGTCGGAATTTTAACTTGGCCGGGCTCGTTTCCCCTCCCCTCTTTCCCCGCCTCTCAGCTCATGTCCATAAGTTCCCTTTTCTCTTTTGTTTGTTTTTTTTTGTCCTTAATCAATCTTTTGAGAGATCGGGGCTGGATTGACAGCTCTGCCTGTCTGAGGTCTTGTGTTTGCCACGGCGCTGCCTTCCCAGCGCCCGAACGGGAGCCGTTATTGTTAGCGGAGCCGCTCCGCTCCTGGATGGGCCTGATCCTGGTCCAGGGAGAGGTGCTGAGACCAGGTTTTGGGGCTCGGTGGGGGGGGATCATGGCATAAATGAGAATTGATTTTTTTTTTTTTTAAATGCTGGAAGCCTTGGAAAGGGCTGAGGAGGAAGGGGGTGGGCTGGTGCGCAGTGTTTGGGTGTCCTGGCGTGGAGGGTGCAGCCAGGGTTACCCGAGTTGCATTGCTCTGGCTCTTGCAATCCAGATCTGCTCTGAGCCGGGACTAATCCTGCTCTTGGGATCCGTGTGGGGCAGGTGGACGATGCTGGACAGCGTGAAGCCAAGTGCTGCCGGACGGCTCTAGGCAAGGTGTCCCCTGCCAGCGCAGCCACCTTGCTGCCGCAAACCTTGGCTGGGAATTGGGTTTGTGGACATTGCAAAGATCTGCTCTGGCCCCGGTAACGGGTCAGGCTCCTCCTTGGGCTGTGAAACCAGCCCCGAGAGACCTCCAGGCTTTGAGGAGAAGCAATGTGAGCAGGGAGAGGTGGGGAGAGACCTTAAGCGGCACCCAGATTTTCCACTTCTGATGTTTTTAACCTGCCCTTTGGGAATTGCTTCAAAAGCATCCTCAAAGTGCCTAAGGAAGGGCATCCCGGGGCTTCAGCTTCCAGTTCTGGGCTCTGTAAATCTGAGATCAACCTAAAACCTTGGTCCTCAGAGGAGGATGGGGGCTGTTATTGGATCAGCTCCCCCAAAGCCCAGGGATGCTCCCCATAGCTGAGTTATGGGGCTTCACAGCTTGGAGTGTCCCCCAGTCATGTCACAGTGGGACTTCTTAGTTTTTGTCGCACACGGGGCCTCAAACATCTCTTTCTCTTCCGTGGGGAGAGCCTCCCGTCGGGCTGGAGAAGCCTGGCTGGTGTCTAGGTGGTTTTAAAGGCAGTCTGAAGTGGCTGCACTATTATAATGGCATGCACAGCGGGAGGGAACCTCTCCGGAGGAGGACGCGGGGATGCAGCCACACGCTTGAAATATGGGCGAGATTATTCCAACTGCATACATGCAAATGAGGCCCGTCTGTAGACAGGAGAGACAAAAGGTCATTAGCTTCCCATGTAGAGCCCTTCGTGCAGGGCCTAATTTACTGTCTTCCTAACCCTGCCCTACAGATCTTGCATTTTTAGACTTAAACTGGTGATATTTTGGCAGTTTTGATAGGTATTGAACAACTCGGGCTTTATTAGATATTGTGAGATGTGTAGCGAGCAGGAAGGATGTGCAAGAGTTCAGTTTCTCCTCGAAAGCAGATGTTTGAGCCTCATTACGTACCGCAGGTTGGCTTGGAAATTGAAGCGTACTTCAGGGCCTCCTGAAATACAAGATCCCCCAGGTTTTCCCCCAAAAGCATGAGCTTGTCTGCCTGAAAGCTTGCTATCAGCTTTTTTGATCCCCCAGGTGATGCTTGAATTGCTTAGGTGAAGGTGGGGGGTGGATTGTGTGGCCATCCCTGCTGAGCTGGATGTGGCCCCTGGACCCGAGTGAGCCCGGGGCATCCTTGGGGCGAGGGGCAGCCCTGTTGTCCCCGCAGCACCCACCATCCCTCCCTTGGGCGAGCAGCACCAGCTGCCTGTCATTACAGAAACGCATGGCTGAGCTTTCCGTGCATCCAGAGGCGTCTGTGCGCTCAGAGGATCCTGCCCTGGGCTGGGGAGACAGGTGGCTGCCTTGGGCTGCTCTTTCCTTGTGCAATTTGGGAAGAGTGAGATGTTTCAGGGGCTCCTGCAGCCCTTTGTGAACCCCTTCAGGGGCTGAAGGGACCTGGGCTGGATCCGACCCTGGCTGCTCAAATGGTGCTGACAGAGGGGTTTGGCACGGGGAGCTTCCACGTCGATGCTTTTGGTGCTGCTGCCTGAGTTTGGGGTGCTGAAGTAACGAGGGAGACCAGCAGCATCTCCCTGGGGGTCCTTAAACTTTTAATTTTGGCTGCTCTGCTCACCATCAAGGTCCAAAGAGGTTGGGGTCACCCCCAAGCACCGAGGTGGGGGTCAGTGCCACCAGCTCCTCGCACGTGGGGCAGGGCGGTGGGTTACGTGGTCTGGTTTGGCTGGTGGGGGGGGGACACAAGGATGCTCCAGGTGGTGGGATCCCCGCAGCCATCCCTGGGTGTGGGACCGAGGATGCTGTCCCCGCGGCCGGGGCTGCGAGCCGATGTGGTTCCCGCCAGCCCTGCCTCCCCCAGCCCGGGATTGAGAGTTTATTCACGCACTAATCAAAGTGACATGATGGTCGTGGCAGACTAAAGCCATTCACTCCCTGAGCTGGCGAGGTCGGGAGGTCGCCCAAGTTCGCAAGAATGGGGCTTTTGTGATGCAGATCGGCGGAGAGCGGCCAGACGAGCGTGGCAGGGTCCCCCCACCACCGTGACGTCGAGTGGGACCGATGTGTCGGCATGGGACTGACTCGGGGCGGGGGGGGGGGCTCCTCCACTCCCCGGGGTGGCTGGGGATGTGGTGGGGGATGCAGGTGGGTTTGGAGGCTCCAGGTGTGGGTGCTTCTGCAGCACACAGAGGAGGTTAGCAACCCATATTGGGGTGCGTGCATCCCTGCAGCAAGGCTGCCCAGCGGGGCTGTGGGATGCTCCGTCCTGGTGTGGGGCCACCTTGGAGCAGACACCCAGCTCCCCCCGCCTGCTTTTGGGATGGCTTTTGGGTCCTTCTTCCCAGCACCGCTGCACCCATGCCAGCTTGGTCCGGGCTATGCCTGCAGTCCTGGCCCTGCTGCTGGGATCTGAGAGGGGGCTGCGTGGGGCCAGGTGGACCTCCAACCCCCAGAGTGTCTGTGGGGATCAACCGAAATGTTGGGGGCAAGCAAAGCCCATGCTCCTGAGGAGCTGACCCAGGACCTGCGGCAGGGGAAGAGGAAAATGCTGCTGTGCAGGAGGGATGAGGAAGGAAGAGCTCGCTCCTGAGCTGAGAAACTTTCTCCACTGGCCTTTAAGCATCGCTACGTCCCCTCCATCCGTGCTCCCTCTGCTCAGGCAAAGTCAGACCCTGCCTAGTGCACCGCCTGTGCATGGCTGTTTGGGAGCTTTAAGGCCATGATGACAATTTTACACCTCTAAAGCTTAGCAAACCCCCAACCCAATTTTTATAATTGGCTCTTGACCAAAATGAGAGTTTCTTTGAGGGTGTTTCAAACAAAGCACGCTGATGGCGGGGGCACCCCGAGCCACAAAAGGGCTTGGCTTTGATCCTTTCTGCTTTTATTGTCAGTGGAGGTAAAATAAATGGTTTAAAAATTAAATTGGTAAGAGGTTTTTTGAAAATTTAAGGAATACTTTCACGGCAGATTTGAGATAGCGGCTGTGTTCAGCTGCCTCTGAACTGAACTTACATCAGCACCCGCAGATTTGAGGACCGTTCTGCAGAGGCAACTGGCTAAAAATAATGACCAATAAATTTTCGCAAAACTGAGTCCTTTTTGCTGAAATGGGAAGAATTGAGAGGAAATGTCCAACAAAATTAAATCTTCTTGGGGGGGCGGGGAGGCGGAACTGCAGGAGAACTTGGCACAAACCATGAGCAAATTCTGCAAGAAATAGGGAGGTTTTCCCTTTTGGGAAGTGAAAACACGGATGATAACTCCAAAGTGCCGGGGGTTTTGGACTAACACAGTTGGACTTTTGACTTGCTGGTGTAAATCTGGAGCGTCCTGGGTCTTTGCCGTGGTGGGACAAGGGCTCGGGCTGGCGCCGGATCACGGGCGCTGCGGCGAGACCTCCACCGGCCGCCCTTGATAGAGAGATACGTCCAGTGGCAGGGCATGAAATCTGCTTGAATAGGTGACTCCCAGCTCACGCTGTCCGATGCGCCTGAAATGACTAAATTACATCTTTGCTGCCCCCGAGGTCCCTCCTGGGCTGGCGAGGGCGGGCGAAGCTGCTCTGCTCAGCACGGGGGGGGGGGGGGTTTGGGACCAGGTCCTTGTGTCGAGCTTGCTCAGCGGATGGGGGAAAATGAGATATACCTCTTCAAATGGTGCCTTACGTATCATTTTATCCATATCTGAGATGCATTCCGTAGTGGTTTTTGCTGCTGTTCAAGCTGGAAACTTCCTATTTAACCTGGTTCTGTATGGAAAGGGACGTGCGTGACCAAATATGCCTCTGCCTGCTTCTCCCTGCCTCACAAAACCCCTGGTGGGACGCGTTGACTGGAACGGGAGGAGAGCAGGGTGGGGGGGCAGGGAGGGATTTACCCCACAGTTTTCTCATATCTGCTTTTTTTTATTATTCTAAGGAGCTTTTTGGTGCTTCCTTGGTGTTTGGGAGGACGGAGAGAGAGGAGGCCAGAAGGTGAGGGCTGGTGGGACGCAGAGGTCCTTCCCAGGGCTGCGCCGTGCTTGGGGATGGGGTGGGGAGGGGGGGATGCGATTGCCAGTACAAAATGAAGCGGAGAACGACCATCTCGCTTGGACAGAGAAAGCGAAGGCAGAGGCACAAAGGGGTGGGCTTTCTTCTTCTTTTTTTTCTTTTTTTTTTTTTTTTCTGGGGGAATACAATGTGATGAATTCAGCGCGAGGGCCAGCGCCACCCTTTAATATACTTTCAGCTAAACAGGGGTTTCTATGGCAGCCGGGAGAACCAGGCGAGCCCTGAAAAGATGTTTGTGCAGAGCTTTGCCAATGGCATTTGTGGCGAGGGGCACCGGTGCCAGACGGGTAACGCCGTGCAGCCACTCATCACGCGCTGACAGCCTCCCGGTCCCCCACCACCACCACCACCCCAACGTTTCTGGGGTTTTAATGCCCTCAGACAAAAGGGGCGGCAGCGTTAGCCCGGGATGCGGCTGGCATGGACCCGGCACCGTTGCCCAGCGCCATTGTGGAGGCTACAAATGTGCCGGGGGTGGGGGGGGGGAAGTGGGAGGCAGCACTACCCCCAGGCAGGTGCTGGAGGGTGGGATGGAGAGGAGGAGCAGGGGATGGAGTCTGCCAGGACTTGGCCATCCCTCCAGCTCTATCTTATTTTATTTCCTATGGCTGGAAGCGTTTTCCAAAAAAAAGACAAACCGAAAGGATCGGTGAGGGTTTTTTCCTCCAGTTGCACCACTCGGCTCAGGTGCCAGCTTGCCCAGTACCAATTGCATCTAGAGTGGTGGGTGTGGAGGACCAAGAGCCTCCCTTGTCCCTGTTGCCTTCTCCTGGAAGGAGCTTTGATGTGAGAAGGTGATGATGGTGGCCCTTTGTGTGGAAGGGAGAGCATGAGCCCCAGCTCTGCCCTTGGATTGAGCAGCGTGAGCCATGACCGGCTCCAGGGCTCCGCATCGCCCGTCTTAGCACAGTTTTCCAGTAGATCTCCAACATTTCGTGGCATCCTCCTGCCAGGGAGCGGGCTGGGAGCAGCCCTTGTCCCGTGGCTGCAGGTTGAATTCCTGCTCTGCCTCATCCATGAGCTCTTTCCTGCTGCGTTTCCTCTCGATATTTTTTTTTGCATAAAAAAAAGCTTTGAATTTGCTTTTCCCCAGAGCAAAGCTGCCTGTTTTGGCAACACCAGCTCCTCGGACCGAAGATCTGCAGCCTGTGCTCCCTGATGGAGCCGGGGACAGAAGCGCCGCTATTGGGGTAAATCCTGGGCTGGTTTTGGTGGGGTAAATCAGGACTGCTCCCACCGAAACGGCCGCAGGAGAGGCGGTTCAGTGCAACCTCAACACGCTTCATCTGGTGCTGCTCCCTGTGATGTCGCATCGGCTCCAACAAGTAGTTCCAGATGGTCCCTCCCCCCATCCCACGGGACCTTCTCGTGCTTGTCCTCTCCAAAAGCTCCCTCTCCCCCACCAAAAAAAAAAGTGTTCTCCAACTTGCTCCTTTCCCATGGGCATTTCCATTCCTAATCTTTGTTGTTGTTGTCGAGAAAACATTTCGAATGAGATTTTTTTTTTCCCCCGAGCGGGGTTCCTATAGATTCAAGACTGATCTCATTAAGACAGCCGGAAGGGCAACTGGATGTTTTAAATTCATTGGCAATACTTGAGGTTTTTCTTCCCTTCTCCTTCCCCCTTTCTTCCACTTCTGAGAAAGAACAAGAGCTGAAACTTCAATGTTTTTCTCCGAGTGAAATTGCAAAGTAAATTACTTTAGACTCTATAATGTGAAATATTGAAATGAAAAGTGATTTTTTTTTTTTAAACAAGCTCAGTGTTCCTTCTTGAAAAGCCCAAAGCAAAATGTGTTGATCTCGTTTCAGTGCTTCTCCCCTCCCGATTTCCCTTTCAAAACAAACTCTTTGTAGAAATGGACTGCGTTTATGCGTGACATCTTCCTTTTGATGAATTGTCATTTTCCATCAGAAAAATGTCCAGCCAGCTCCACCCACTAAGCCATGTGTTGGTGATATCCCCAACCGCTTCAGTTTGTGCATGACCAGAGAGATGAGCTCTTCAGCCCCCAGTGAAGGATTCCTTCCCACCCTAGACCAGTCCAGAGTGAAATCCCCCAGTTGACACCAGTAAAAGCCAAGAGAACACTGGGGCAGCTCTTGGCTGCTGAGGTTTGGCCAAGTTTGGGGTGCTTGTGTGCAAACCCAACGATTTTCCACCCTTAAACTCCAGGCTGTCCCTTGCCACCTCTCTCCTCCATCTGACCGGAGCATCCCGGGATGCTCAGCTTGCCCCAGGGGTGCAGGATATGGTGCTTCCCCCCCACCTTTAGTGAGCTTTGGGGAAAAGCTGAGCAGCTCCTGGCTCGGGGAAGGTGATTCCTGAAGGTTTTTGTGCTGTTGCTCATTCCCTGATGGGTAAATGTGGTTTCCAGAGTCCCCCAGTTACTCTGTCCCCACTGTGAGAGCTCCCCTGGGCTGAGCAATGCCTGCGGGGTTTGGGGTGCAAGGGCTGGGATGGGGGTGCACCCATTTTCTGCCTGTTCTGGAAGCTCAGAGCACCCAAGGTGTGCGGAGGAGGCTCCTTTCCCTGCTCCAGCAAGAGATGGCCTGGTGCGGTGTGTCCTCCTCCACCCCCAGAATTAAACCCAAACCAAAACTGGGCACGGAGGAGGTAAAAAAAACCTGCGAATAAATCACACCGGCACCCCCAGAAATCACACAGCGGGTCTCAGGAGGAAGGCCTCGCGATTTTTGAGCTATTCTTGCCAAATGTTTGATGCGGCATGGAGAGAGGGTTATTTTTTAAAAGCATAACTGTTTGGGGGTGTCCCCCCCCAGGAAAATCAGGTGGGGAACAGATGGGGCTGTGCAACAGCCCTGCCTTCCCCTGCCCTAATATTTGAGCCCTTTGATGACACGAGGTTTATGAAAAGAGTGTGCAGAAGAGCAGTGGTGGTGGCTTTGCCCCACCGAGGAAGAGGATGGCGGATGCTCATCCTGTACCAGACATCAGCAAATTACACACATGCACCCCCCGAGCCGAACCCGTGGGTGCAGGGGTTAAGTCACAAGCAGGAAGGTGACCTGATGCTGGAGTCCCCGTGAGCCCCTCGAGGACTTTGGGGACTGGGAAGGTGAAAGCCAGGAGTGCTTTGGGGACCGGGAAAGGCGATGGAGCAACCGGGAGCATCGGGCAGGGCTGAAAGCAGCTCCGGGAGCCTCTACCGGTGCCAGCCCTGGAACTGCAGTGCGGGAAGAGAAGTTGTGGAAAATAAAAGAGGAAAAACCCAAATGCCAGTGCCCACGGGCCCGGCTGGCAGGGACGAGCGGCCCCAGCTCGGATGCGGTGACGTGGGGCAGGACGGGCAGCGATGCTCTTAGAGGAGCAAGGGGCTGGGGGCCGGATCCTGCCCTCGCTGGGCGTGTTCGGCGCTAACCGTGTGCTGGGTTGCAGCAGGGTGCTGCAAGAGAATTAAAAGGGTTAAAATCGTGACTGTTTTAATGGTTAAAATGGTTTAAAGCGGGATTTGCTTTTGGGTTGTGGTGCCTGGGTGGGAAATGCCACGTGGCTCTGCAGTGGCTGAGGGACCCTGTGCCCATCAATAAGGACTCAAATACTTAAAAATACTTTTAAATTTATTTATTTGTCTTGTTCTGGCCACATCAGTCAGGAGGGGAGGGCTGGTCTGTGTTTCTTGGTGGAAGTGCCGAAATCCTGAGCAAATCTGGACATCCCAGCCTTCACCTGCAAAAAATTTTGGCAAAAAAAAAAAAAAGCCATAGATGGGGGAATGTCCATTATTTTTTTTTTTAGTGGAATGTGGGAACTCTTTAAACTTTTGTCAAGCAAAAATCAATAGGTTCTTGTATTTAAACCAGAAAAACACTTTCAGTAAACCAGATTTTTTGGTCATGAAATATCCATATAGTCATAGTTAGTATTTGAGAAAAAATATTGCAAAAACATTGCCAAAAAAATGCAAAAATATGCTAAAATATTTTGACCGGATCTGAATTTAGCCAATTGCTATGCAATTCCCTGTGCTCTATAGGTAGGATAATTAAAAATATTAATTTTTAGATATGATGAAATATTAATAAATCATCAAGCTAAGCATCACAGAGTTCAGCTGGTCTTGAGGCTTAAAATTGTGGCACAGAGCGGCGATGCCTTGTCGCGATAATCCTGACGCCCGTATCCGCAGCGTGTGCTGCTGCTGTCTGCCACGGCTATAATACCAGATGAACCCCTCATAAATATACTATTGCAGCGTAAATGAGGAAAAACATTTATTAAAGCAAAAATTACCCATCTCCCCTAAATGAAAACAAATCCTTTTTCAACTGCGCCGGCATTTTTAAAAGGGAATATTTGTCAGAGCGGCTCAACGTTGTATTAATGTTGGGGGGGGGGGGAATGTGGTGGTTCAGCTGTGAAGAGATTGTTTATTTTCCATTTATTTTCTGGACGTTAATGGCAATAAAACGCAGGGCACCCCCCATTAACGGGCTGGGAGACAAAGGGCTGTTGTGCGGCAGCAGGTACGGCAGGTTGGGATAAGGAAACAGATCTGGGGTCGAGAACCATCCCGGGCAGCGCTCGAGCTGGGTTCGACTTTGGGGTTTTGGGGTTTTTTTTTTTGCTTTTTGGGTTTGCTGGGCATTTTCCAACGCTTTCTGGATGTCGCAGCTTGTGCCAAGGGGTGGGAACGGTCCCCGTGCAAATCCCAAATTAGCCGGGAGGGTGCCGGCGGCTGCGCGCGGTGCAGGTGAATCGGGTTTGGGAAGGGGCTGAAGGCTGGTGCGTAGGGGGGGACCCGCAGACACCCCGACCCTGCTTGGGGCGAGGGGGGCAGATAAAATCTGATTCCTATAAAGGCCCAGCTGGGTACAACCTTAGATAAAATCATAAATAATGCCCCACGGCCTCTGGTCTCGCTCGGATCAGCTTAGACGAAAGACTTACACGTATAAATAGATCTGGATTCCTCTTTTTTTAGTCTTTTTGTGCGTGTGGCTGTCGCGCATCCCGCGCCTGCTTCTTTCCTCTCTGAAACCTGTTCTGGGCGAGTGCTTTGTTAATTGGAACAATCTTATTTAAAGGAAGATGAATTAAAAAAAAAAAAAAAGAAAAAAAATCAGCAGCCAGCTGCCCCCATCGACTCCCCCCAGTAAATGTCATTGCTTCGGCGCTGCCTGGCAGCTGCTGCCCTCTTTTCTCCGCGGTGTGTGCCAGGGCGTGAGCTTTCTGTTGGCACTGGGAAACACCGCTGGGGTTTAGGGGGAAGAAAATGGTTTAGGTGGGGTTTTGGGGTGGTGGCTGCACCCATTTCCCCTCCGTCGGGCTTTTAGGGCTTTCCTGGGGGGGGGTTAGTAAAGGCTGCCCCGTGGTGCGGATGGGACTTTGGGGGGATGCAGGGGTGCGTGTCCTCGAGGGGAAGGAGGGTGCAGGGTCGGGGCACTGGCACCATGAGGCCGGTTTGGCACGGGGTCCTTGGTGACCCCCCCTCCATCCCTGCCTGGTGGTGGCAGAGCCGAGGGAGGACGGATGCGGGATGACCCTGGGGTTTTGGGGGTCACCGTACACCCCTCCATCCCACCCCACGCTCGTGCCCTTCGCTCAGCTGAGTGCAGGGACCTTCCCAGCCCGTGGGGAAGGGGGCTCGGCGAGCCGGATTTGGGGCAGATACCAGGGTGAACATGAAGAGGGCTCCTCCGAGCTTCGCGCACATGGATGTCGTCGTCGTTCCCAAGGATTTGGGGTCACCGCTGTTGTGCGTGTCCCCCTCTCCTCGGCCCTGGGCGGCCAATGGCCATCACCCTGCCCGTTTGCGGAAGTTTAATAGGATTAGTGATCTTAGAAGCCCTTGTGTGCTAAATCCCATAACTACCGCTGGAACTGGAGCGCTGAGGTGTGTGGGGGGAGAAAAACCCCACGTAGAGAATGCTAAACTGATCCCTGTGAAATATCAGGTTAAACACCACCCAGGTCCGAGCTGTGTTTTGGTGTAAATTCTCATAGATTTGGCTTTATCCATCACCCAGCTGAGGTTTTGGTGGTGCCTCGCGCCAGCGAGCTGCTGCAGCCGGAGAAATCGCAGTTGTGTTCATCCCTAAGATGCTGGGATGGGCGCAAGAATCCCATCTGCCTCGTCGCTTAACTGTGCGTGCACCAAAAAGTGCAGATTTTGGCTGGTTTAACTTGCAGCGCTGCAAAGAAGGAAGGATCGGGCTGTGGATGGCGATGCCTTAGATAAAATCTGAATAAAAGTTATCAGGATTCCAAAGGAGTGAAAAGCCAAGACAATGTTATCAGAAATTGTTTATATGTACTTAAAGGATATGTGTGTATGACTTCATCATCTCCCAAGTGAAAATGTTGGTGGGTTTTTTTTATTTTTTTTAGATTTTCTAATGGGGGATTAAGAAGAAATGGGGTACGGCGTACATAAAAGGAGCGACAGCAGAGGCATAGAATCTGTCTGCTTTAAGAGAACAATAACGTGTTGTTGGGCTGGGTTTCTGGTTTCAAAGGTAATAGATGTTCTCCTGAAATTTTCCTCGCCGAACGTGGTGGGCTGAAATACGCCGGTTTGGGGTGGGCTCGCCCCGAGCCCAGCAGCGTGGTCCTGCTGCGAAAGCTGCCCAGGGAGAATCCTTATTTATGAGATCGAAACACTTTCCTTGGGCTGCAGGATTTTAGAGAATGGAGAGAAAAAAAGAAAAAAAGGGTTCAGGTTGAGCCAGGCAGCGTGCACACTGGAGTCTGGGGGTTTTTATGGTTTGGTTGTGGGTTTTGGGGGGTTTTAGGGGAAAATGTGGGGTCTGCTTTGGGGGGAAGCACATGACCCTCATCCCCCCCCCCCTTCCAACCTGACTGAGCTCAGAGCAGTGCTTGGCTTTGAAAGCCAATTTGGGGTTTTATTAGGTTAAAAAAAGTTTCAACCTCCTGAAGAAAATATTAAAATACATGTTTAAATTGTTAGAAACTTTGGAGATATGTCCTTTCTGATGCTCCTCTAAATGACACTGGTTTTTCAGTTCCGGTGCAACCCTCTTACTCTGAAAACAAACATTAAGTGTAATTTATAGCTTATAATTTATATTTTGGGCTCTAATTTATATTCTGGGCTCAAAGACTTTTCCATGGTAAAATTATCCTGCTGGGAGAGTGGTCTCCCCATCCCAGTGCTGGAAAGCCCCTGGTATTGCAGGACCTGGATTATCTAATTTATTAATTATTATTCCCCCCCCCCAAAACCTGCATATTGATGATGATAGAAGCCAATTTAAGATTGCAGCAGGGAGAGAATAAGGGTTAGGCAAGGGCAGAGGGGGCAAAAACCTCTTGCAGGGTTTGTCGGGGGGCTTGGAGGGTCAGGGCACGCCAGCCGGCGGTGCCGGGGGTTTTGGTGGCGGCAATGCCCGTGCCGTAGCGTGCCCGGGCGGCACAAGGGGTGCAAGGAGCAAAGCGAGGTGCTGGGAGGATGCACAAGGAACCGCTGTCTGCACGAGGCCCCTCGTAGCGCTGCTTGGAGCGGAGGTTTCTGGGGATAAAGCCTTTTTTTTTTTTGCTGTTTGCAAGAGAAGAGTGGAAACAAGAGGGTCCTGGTTCGTGCCTGTGGCTCCTGGGGAAGCAGCGGCAACAAGAAGCAGCATTTTATATATTTATAAAGATATTTTTCCATCCTGGAACACCTTGATTTTTGGGTTAAAACTCTGCATTGAAGGTGAAAAGTTGCTCACACTTGGCAAATGGCACGAGCGTGGGAGAAATCTGAAATGCTGGAACGCTCTCTGTGCACGCGTACGAGCGTGCCTGAGCACATGTGTGTGCAGCCATTGCACGTACTTCAGTGACGGTTTTATGTTGCAGAGGAATAACTTTTGATCAAATTAAAAAAATTAGCACATTTTATATTGTATAAATAATTTGTGCCCTCTTTATAATAAATGTAATCAAATAGTGACTGAATATGCCAGCAGGTAAAAAGGAGAAATCTACAGTGGTGTGGTTTTTTTTTTTTTAAAAAAAAGAAATCTAGTTGCAGTGCTTTCTAACAGAACTGTGCTGTAAATTAAAAAAAAAAAAATACAATATTTAATCTCTATGGCTATGAGAGCTGTGTTTAGGTATGCAAAAAAAAATCATTAACCCCAATGCAATTAGTATTAGACAATCAAGTGGAAAACTTAAACTACATAAATCACTTATTATTTTCCAAGATTTCCAGTACTCCTCTGCCTCTACAGCTTGACAAACTGATGGTGCGTTCAAAAGATGAATGCATTTTATTTTATTATTTTATTTCTAGGCCCTTAAGTGGTGGGGGTTTTTTTTTCAAGTGTGGGAATATCTGGGGTTCGCTCAGAGCCTCCGCGGGTGAGGGGAAAGGACCAAGCGCAGCGCTGGCTCCTCAGGACCCCTCTGCGTCCCCGCAGGCTTTGCTGACAGCAACCTCCGCTCCGGGGGCTCGCAGGTTTTGGGGCAATTTAAACCGTTTTTGCTCCTGCGCTGTGGTCCCTTTTGCAGACTTTTCTGCAGTTTGCATTTAAAAAAAAAAAAAAATTACTCATTTTTCACCTCCCAGCTATTCAAACCTCTCTTTTGTTCTGTTGTGGGATTTGTTGTTTGGGGTTTTTTCTGGTTTTGTGGGTTTTTTTTCCCCCCCCTTATCACTTCTCTCCCCAGAAGTGATGGGGAGGAAGACTGGAGGGAGGAAGCCCAGCTCGGGGGCTGTGGGGCGAGCGAGCCCTGGCAGCGGGGGCCCCCATGGCACCCTCCACGCTGGGATTTCTCTGCTCTTCGCAAAGAGATGCCCCAACCCCTTCCCCAGCAAAACACAATGCAAAGCAAACAAACAAAAAAAACCCCAAACCACCCCGCACTCGCTTTGGATATTTGCAATTTATTTACGATTAGCCCCAAATTTAACCAAGATGACAGATTGAAGGGGGGAAAGCAATTCAATTAATTTGTAATCTTACATTTCATTAGAAAATGCAAGAATAATGATCGCATCCGGGAGGGGGGGGGGAGGAATCATAAACGGAGATTTCCCCCTCCCAAATCAGATTATAAAATAAGCTTTTTTTAATTAAAATAGTTGATGCGCAGTTGATCGGAGTAACCCCAGATTATGAGCGAAGTAAACAGAACTAACAAATAGAAATAACAAAGGACACGAAGTTAACTCCTTTCCCCCCCCCCTTTTTTTTTTTCGGTCGGTGCAGCCCCCCGGGGGGTCCCGAAGAGGGGCAGAGCCGGGGGTGGGGGGCAGCCGGCTCTTAACAGACACCTGGGGCAAATAATTCGTTTGCAAACAGGGTTCTGCCGGCAGCTAAAAGATCCGTGTTAAACTCGGAGGCGCTGACTTGGTTTTACCCGGGTTAAAGCCTAAAACCTGCAGAAAAGGGACATTTTGGGGGGGGGGGGGGGGATGCGGGGGGAGGCGAAATGTCTCCCCGGTTTTAGCATCTCGGGCTGGAAGTGCCAAGCGCGGATCCCGCGGTCCCTCGTTTTACAATTTTCATTGGTATTTCTTTTCTTTCCCTCTTTATTTTTTTTTTTCCCCGCGGAGGAACGCTCCCCGTTCCGTCCCGGGTGGGTTTTGTCCCCCTCCAGCCTCCCCCGACGGCCGGGCAGGAGCCAGAGCTGCCGCCCGCGGGTGGGGGCGTGGGAAAATCCCAAATACCCCCGAATTCCCCCCATTCCATCCCCGCCAAACTTCAGCTTCGTTTTTTTGCCATTTCTCCCAGCGGTTTTTTTTTCTTTTTCCATGCCAGTAAATCGGCAAAAACCTCCTTAAATCGACTCAAATGATTTTTTTTTTTTAAATTTTTTTTTTCCTCTTAAAAAAAAAATCGTTGAAGTCGAATTATCTCCTTAAAAGCCAGGAGGGGGAAGTTTGGGGTAATATCGTGTGGTTTTGGGTCTGGTCTCAGCTCTGTGCGGGAGGAAGTGTGAAATCTCGCCTGCCACACGTTCAGACAAAGCCGTCTTGTTACCCGGGATTTGTCGGGTCAAGCAGGATCCTGTTTTAAGCCAGTTACTAAATGTAATTCTCCCACTTTGCCTCTCAATTTAGCAAACGAAAAAAAAAAAAAAAAAGAAAATACTTTTCTGCTGGGGGCATAAATCGCAGTGATCATTTGCCCCCAGAAGTTAAAAAAAAAAAGAGGATTTTTAGCTACGTTGTTGTTATTACTGCCACTAGAAGGAATGTTTGTTCATTTATATAATGAAGAATATTCGAGAAATGTTTAAACACGCTAAAATATCAGCATTTTGTTAGAAATTGTTCTGATAAAATATTTTAAATTACAATTTAAAAAAAAAAATCTTAACAAGGTTTTTTACAGGGTCCTGAGCTGGTGGGAACCAATTTAGCTCCATTGTGTGGCATCATCCCAGGGTATTTCCTATTATTCTTAGGAATTTGGATTGATTCTTTATTGTGAACTAAACATTTCCTTAGTGCTCCCTTTTTTTTTCTTGGGGGAAAAAAAAAATAAAATTAAAACCCCTAAAGGGGGATGTATCAAAATAAGAGAGTGTGTTTTCAGACATATTTGATGCATACAGAGAAATATGAAATCCCAGGTGTGTGGCTGAACAAGAGGTTTTAAACTTGGGTCAATTCTACTCAAAACTAGTTTTAGTTGAAAAACAATCCTTGAGACTATCAGGTACAAAAGCTTAATCAGTTACAAAGCTGGTCAAAATTTTCAGAATACCATTAAAGCAAAAGAATAACAAGTGTGGCCAGTTTTCACTTTTTAAAGATAAATAATGGTTTTTTTTTTTCCACCCTCCCTGCTTGGAGGCATTCAGAACCAGTGCTGCTTGTACAGCAAAGCAATTGCTGCTCCAGGACTTCCCCATCGTGGTGGAACCGTTTAAATCTCAAACAATTTTCTTTCTTTTTTGTTAAGACAAGGGGGGAGAAGGGGAAAAATATTTAAAAAATCAAATGGTTTTTGAGAAACCTTGTTAGAAAAATGTAAGTATTCTTGGGGATTCGGCTGGGTCCTTGCTCGGCTGGAATAAGCTGCCTAGAACAAGAAAAATATGTGGATTTTATTGCACAGCCCAGTGTTAAGGAGGGATTCAGGAAGGGCTGGGGGATTTCGGAAGGGCTGGGTGCCGGTGCCCGCTCCCCTGGGCGGGACAAGGTGCAGGATGGTGTTGGAGGCTGCATTTGAACCAAATTTCAGGCCACTCTCCTGGTGTTTGACAGTTTGTTGGGTTTTGCCATCGCGAAGGGATGTAAAAGCTTCAGCGGGCTTTGGGCAAAGGATTCTGGTTTCCAGTTGCCTCTGGATACGTGTTTCACCTGGCACAAAGAGCCCCCGTGTTGGCTACGGCCATGGGACTGTTCTTGCCACCGCTGAGGATGGTCGTTAAAAATCTCTCCGGCTAGGTGCAAATGCCACTGCTTTGCACAAAAGGAAGGCTGAAGGGTTGTTAATGTATTTTTTTTTTTTTTTAAAGGCAAGAGGTGTCCTTAAAAGCCACCCTGCTCCCCCCGCCTCCCTCAATTTCCCCCACCCTTGCGCGTGGTACCCGCGACCAGCATTGTGCACTGCTCTCCAGCCCCGCTCGGCCTTTTGTCAGCCCCCTTTTCTGTGTCAATCAGATGGCTTTTGTCAGGTCCCAGACATGTTGTGTCCACACGCACACAAATATCCCCGCGCAGAGCGTGGGGAACGCGGCACACATTCAGGTCATGCGCTGCACCCTCCCGTGCACGAGCACACACCCGCGGGGTGCACACGCGTGCTCAAAAGACGCCATGGCCCCCTCCTGGGGCGGAGGGAATTGGGGTTCGGGGTTGGCTGGAGCGGGAAGCAGTGAGGGCGGGCGTTCTCCAGCGATGCGGCAGGTGTCCGTGCGTCCTCGGGGCTGTCTGTCCCGCTGGATGGAGTCGGGGGGCTGCTGGCGCTTCTCTCTCTCACTTGGAGTTTTTTGTCCTCTTGCATTTCTCTGTCCATTGCTTTAAGCCATTTTTCTTCAGCTTTTCCCTATGTTTCAATTGAGTCTTCAAGTTGTTCCTAGAAAATGTATTTTATGTTGCTGTTTTTGAGAGTTCTTGCTTAATCAGGTGACAGAGAAACCAGAGCCTGGGTTTGGGGTGGGGGGCTCCCCTGAACACCCATCCCATGTCTCTTCCCCTGCAGAGCCCCAGTCTCCTCTCCTCCCTGAGCTGCTCCAAGCCCCCAGCCTTGTGGTTGCTGTTGGGACCCCAGCTTGCTGTAGCTTCGAGGGCAGCTTTGGGGTAAAACCCATCCTTTTGGGGACTGACAGCCTCTGCAGCGCAGGGCTGGGAACCCATGCAGACGGGTGGCAGCTCTATTCCCTCGGCTACTGAGATGGGGCCATTTTCCAACCGGCCCCTCATAGCATGGTCCTCGCCAGCTCCCCGGCTGAGAGGAGGCTTTTGCCCCATCCCCATGGTGCTGCCAAACCCCAGGCCGGAGCGGGTCTGGCACGGCCATAACCGCAGGCTGGATTAGGCCTGGCCAGGCTGCTTGGTCTCCTAGCAACCGCTCAGGCCTTGATGGCGGCCTGCAGGCCTTGGTGGCACCTGCAGGCCCTGATGGCCACACGGGCCTGGCAAGGGGAGCGATGGACGGAGCGGAGGCAGGAGGACAGCATGGCTACAGGCTCCACGTGTGGAAGAGCCCACAGCAGCAGCCACCCTCCCCGGGCATCAACAAAATGGCGGCAGGGACTCCCAAATGGCGGCGCCTGTCCTGCGGGGCCCAGCAGGGAAGGCGCCGGCGCGGTGCCAAGGCTGCTCCGGAGGGCACAATGACTGGCACATAACGGCCCCTCGCCGCGGCCGCCCCTCCACCGCGGCAGTGCCAGCTGTAGCCCCCCTCCCTCCGCCTTGGCACGGGCAGGCGGCCCCGCCATGGCTGCCTCTGAGGAGGATTAAGGCCGCAGTTGTGTCTCCCTCTTTCTTTCCCCCTCAGTGGCTGAGAACAGGAAACATGAACCTATCTGAGACTAATTGACTTGCAAATTAATCGTTTGTCCCTGTGCCTGATAATTAGTGCTAACGATTTTTACACCCCCCCCCCTTTTGCTCTCTCCTCCTCCTCTTTATTTTAAAGGGGGCTGTTTTCCCTTTCTTTTTCTTCCCCTCTCTCCTTTCTTCATCCATCCCCCGCCCCAGTTCCTCCCCAGCTGCCCCCTTGCTGTGGGGTGGGGATGGCACTGGGTTTGGGGGTGAAGGGGTCTGGCAGGGCGGCCGCCCCGCTCCAGCACCCACAGCTGCTTGTTTGCTTCCCACGACTCAGTGCCAGCCTCTGCGTCTGCCCACGAAGGACAATAAACGGGGCTGGGAGAAGGGGGTCGAGGTTTTGGGTGGCTGGGAGAAGGGGGTTGGGGGGCTGTGGAGGAGCTGGGAGACGAGGGAGCGGGGCTACCCAGGGCCGTGGCATTGCTTCGGAGGCGGCTGCAGCCGAACCCGCGTTTCCACATTTCCCAAATAGTCAGGAAACGGGTTTAAAAAAAATATATAAAAAAAATCGGTTCAAAAGGAAACGAAGGTTGGGGGTTGTTTTCTTCATCCTTCCCTCTTCCTCGGTCTTTATTCCAGCGATACATCTCATTTTTACAAGTCAGAAGAGGTGTTTCTCCTCAAGGAGGGCAGCTCAACGTGGATATTTGATTGAAATCACCAGCGTTGGCTGCGGCGGCTTTGTCCAAAAGCTTCACATGAAGCTGGGGTGCTGCAGGGGATGGACGATGGTTCATGGGGAGATGGGGGGAAAGTGGGGTTTACGGTTTTGTGGTCTGGGACCTCGTTTGTGCCTGAGCCAGGGAGCAGCTTCAGGCTGGCAGGAGAGGACATATTCCCTTCCTCAGCAATATGTCAATGGGAAAATGCAGTTTTGTTGAAATCGGCACATTTTACAGGAATATTTCCTTGTCGGTGGCAGAACAACCCTGCTAATATGTTATTCCCATGCTTTTATTGAGGGCTGGTAACATAAACCACCATAAAGTACCTTTACTTCGGTTGTTTCATTTCAGTAAACTTTTGCTGTGTATCGTATCTCTAGTGAGACGGTACTATGTCAATAATTGAAAATTCTGCACGTAATTATCATGTTTCAACGCAATTCAAACCAAAACGCTTTGATGCTCCTACACCGCAATTCTTGAGAAATTCCACGTGACAAATTGAATTTTTTTTTTTCCTTCCTTGTTTTTTAGGAGGAAAAGATGTCATTTGGGGAGGTGGGGGGGAGACCCTTTGTGGTGATGAGCTCTCCTGTTCCCCTGGCTGGATGGGGTTTGAATCCTTCCAGTGCCAGGCGGGGGGTACAGTAGCCCCTCTGTGCCCATGCTCGGGACCCCCCCGGTGGGGGTGGGGGGGGAGGTTGTCCCTTCTGGGTTTGTCCTTCCTCCCCGTTCCTGGCCGCAAGAGCCCCGTGTCCAGCCGTCCCACCGCTCCCCTCCAGTCGCAAGACGCTTCTTCCTCTGGTGCCCAACCGTTGATAATTAAAGGGATCCTTTTCTTTGCAGCTCTCCTCCCCAAATGCTCCTGGTGCCTGACACAATTTGTCAGCCATACCCCTGCTGTAATCCTATTTTTGCCCCCCTCCCTGCCCTGCTTTGTGGCCAGGGCTCTCTTCGCCTCTCGTTTTGCAGCTCCCGCTGCTCAGGCGTTGCCGGTTCCCCTTCCCTCAGAGCCGGGAGTCTATAAACCCCGACGACTCCACGCTCATGAACTCGGTCTGTTTGGTTTGACCAGAGTTAATTGCACACAAACTCCGGCCCCGTCGGCACACAGGAGCTCTTTGTTCCTGCAAGAATTGCTTGCCCTTCAGGGTCGCTGCGGCCACGACCTGCTGTCCCCGAGGGTCGCCTCGCCGACGTGCACTCTCAATGTGATCCCTGCACCGTGGCGGAGGGTGGGACGGTGCAGGTTGTTGCGGGGAGAAAGCCGAAATGGGGAGCAGGATGGGGAGGAGGCATTGGTGGAGTCTTTTGGGTCAGGCTCATTGGAGTGATGTGCTGATTAGCAAAAATTGTTGAGCTTTTATGGCTGGGGAGGGGGAGAGATGGTGAAAGAGATGTTAGGGGTGGATTAACCCCCGTCAGACCCGTACAAGAGGTTTCCCAGATTAAGTACAAGTTCAGTGGTCTGTAAATGTTCCCCTTTTGCTGGGGTGCTTTGCCAGAGCAACTCCGGAGTTAATGAAAGCTCTGGGGCTTGTGTGCAGGGACCAGGATTCACAGCATCTCAATTCCTGCTCCTGCTCGCTGGCACCGCATCCTTTCAAAGGGAGGTTGGACTTAACTCCCCTGAATTAAGCCTGAGCCCCCAGGTGCCAGATTAACCTGGGTGCTTGGTTTCTGACAGCTTTCCAAGCTGCTTCAGAAGCATTCAGAGAACTTTTATTGGGCTCCTGGTCCCTCCAACAGGCTTTGGGTGATGGTCTTGGCTGTCTGGCGCTGGCCAGAGAGGCTGCACCAGACATGGCTGTAACGTGTCTGGCCCTCCACGGCAGCAGAGCCCCTGGGACCCTGGGTGGAATCAGGGACAAGTGACTTTGCGGAGGGACAGGGGTGTCTGTGACAGTGGGTGCTGCCCGGTACTGGCACAAGGAGCACTGAATCCGGTGGAGGGCTGGAGACAGCACTGAGGGCTCAGCGGCCCCTGGCCAGGACTGAGACCTCCGTGAAGACCCTTCCTGACCTGCTCCCCAAGCCGGCCATGTCCTTCTTGTGCTGCTGCTGGGGTAGGCAATCCCCTTCCTCTTCGGCATCCTTCAGGCTCCATCTGAGTGAGACCAAGAGACGAGTTACAACTCTTTTCAGAGCACGAAGGAGCTGATAGCTGGCAGCAGCAGTGGGAGCGATGCCCTTCAAAGCTCTCCGGGATGGCAGAGGGCCCTGGGTTTGGAGCAGTGTTGGAGGGGATGTTCCCACTGACCATCCCATCCTCTGCTCCAGCCTGTGGCTCGGGTAGGTGGGAAGTATCCTGGAGGTGGCCGGCCCTGTGCAGACCCCTGTGTGCTGAGCGGGACGGACTGGCGAGACGCTGCCTCGAGGCGGTTTCCCAATCCTCGCACCTGGTACTCTGTCAATGCAGCCACTTGGCTAAATGTGGGTCATTGTAGGAGGGTGCAGCCACTCGAGCAAACAAGCCTCAATTGCCCACTGATTGGGGTGGCTGAGAGCACCATCACTGAAATTTCTGAGGGGGGAGGCATTAATAATCCCCATTCTGTCTCTGCAGCCCTTGCCCCCTTGTTATTTCCCTCTTTGTGTCTTAATTTGGCCCATTATTATTATTTTATAAAAGGGCCTTTTCTCCACCCCCTCCCTCTTGAAGACACTCCTTAGACCGATGGGAAAATGGCGAGGAATAATTATGAAAAACATCAGTGGAGAGAGGGCCATCTGAGAGGGATTAAAGGATTACAATTAAAACTCATTTTAGGGAGGTGATGTGACATTAGCGTTTTCATTCTCCCCCCACCCCACCCCCCCTCCCCAAACACCCTCCAGGCTATCTGGGTCTAAGTTGATTAAATGACAAACTCCAGCTCAGAGGGAAACAACAACAAATTAAAAATAGAGTAAAATGAAAAACAACAACCCCAAAATGATTTACAAAATTAAGTGAAAATGAGGTCACTGAGAATTACTGAAAGTCTAGCAGCAGCTGGAAATGGGGTGGACAAAGCACCTGCTGCTAAGAGCAGGTTTCTGCTGGTGGGAGCATCTCCCCGCTGCCTGCTCCAGAAGATGGCTGAGGTCTCTCCTCCAGGATATGACTCGAGTTTTATTGGGCTGTGGTGACGTCTGCATTTTGGCAAATCGCGTCGCAGGGCTGATGCTCTCCATCGTGTTTGTCAGCCCTCTGCTCTGCCCAGGCCGACGCTGGGCTTTGCTTTGGGAGCCCGGTGCAGACCCTGTGCTCGCGACGCTCTTCCTCCATCAACCTCAAGCAGATTTGCAGCAGGAGGGCACAACCTGGGACGTGTGGCCGTGCAAAACCGGTGCAGGAGCTAGCCCTCGTTTCTGCCTTGGCGCATCCCTTTCTGGCATGGCTCTGTGGCCCGTTTTTTCAGCTTTTATTGCTGCTCAAACTCACACTTTTCCAGCTCCTACTAGTGGCTGGAGGCAGCCAGACCCTGCCTTACCGCTCGGACAAGCTTCCTGCTGGCTGCCGCACGATTCCCAGGGCTTGGAGGTGTGCTCCGACTCCCCGTGAATAAAGCAAAGCCAGAGAGTGATGCCTGTGGCGTGGAGCTTCTCTCCTTCTCATCCATCAGGATGCACAAAGGTTTCTGCCCATTCCTACTCCGGTGCGGAGAATCCTGACAGGGCTACCGAGGACGGGAGGTGTTTTATCGCGTCGTTAAAATTCAGTGCCGTCGTAAATCAGGGGCGGTGGGAAAGGCAGCGTGCTTGGAGCGGGCTGCTGTGGGGAGTTGACATTTCCAAATGGAAACGCACACTGAGCCGGGACTTTATTTTGGTAAGAAAAACAAATTTTAGGATGATTGCTGGCCATTTCAGCTAACGGTTATGAAGCCTGGGATGGGGGATTTCCCTTTATAAACCAAAAATGTCTGTAAATCAAATGATTCTGATGACGTGGACACCTAAGCCCATGCTGACAGCCTTGTTCGAAGTGGGGATGACGGGAAGACGTGGAGGCAGAGGTGTGCGGCTCAGACTTTGCGATTCACGGTGCTTCGGAAGTTTTGGCTGCTGGTATCTGATCTATAGGGGCCCCCGATAGCAACGGTGGGGCTGAGTCCACGTCCTGCCCTGAAAGCACAGATCTCACTGCAGAAACCAAACCACAAAAGCCCGCAAAGCGCGTGGCCTGGGAATGCTTTTAGCCCGATGCGTGCGTTTCGGCAGCGCACGGAGCTTTGGGCGTGCGGGTCGGGAGCAGAGAGGAGCTTCTCTCTTCTGCCTCTTCCCGTTTCTCCGGCCAAAGGGGTCGGGCTGCAAACCCAGCCTCTCCCCTTGCGCCTGGCATTGCTGGGCATCGCATCACGTGGGCACGCACGTGGGCGCGAGCGCTCGTCATGTGAGATGCCATATAGTGTCTCATATTGGGAGGCAGGGAGAGCTGCAAAAAGCTTAACGGAAGGGAAACTCCCCCTCCTCCCCCCCCCCCCCAGCTCCAGCCTATTTTCTTTCCTTTCCTTTTGTTTCTGATTTCCGGAACTATGCGGCAAAGCAAAGCGTGGGGAGAAGAAAGAGGCTGAAGAGAGCTGGCATCTGGCAGGGAAAAGAACAAAATAGCGGAGCAGGGCTTTGCTAGGCGGGAGCAGCGAAGGCGGACGGTTTGCAGGGCCCTTCTGCCTCGTCGGCAGCGACAGCCCCCGGAAAATTCAGGGTCTGAACGCGGGGCGGGCTCCCTGGCAGGTATAAACTGGCACAGAGCTTGCTGGTTAACTGCAGCGGAGGAGTCAGCCCATCAGCTTGAATTTTAGCTTGCTCACGGGCATCTTCCTGGCTCCCCCTGTTCAGAGCATCTCTCCCTTGGTCTCCCTCCTGCCATAAGCGTCATCCACCCGAGCATCCCCTGGCACCCCTGTCCCAGCAGTTAATTCCCCTCCGGCTCGGGATCGAGAGGCTGGCGCACAGTAATGCAGCCCCATCCCGTGCCCTGTTTGCAAAAGAGAGGAGGTTGAGGCGGAGGCGATTCTCCCGCGGCCGCTTTCTCCGAGGCTGAAATGATCGGAGCGGCGCACTTCTTTCTGCGATGTCCCTTTTACAGTCAGGGCTGGGAGATGCCTGAATATATTTTATTCCTGTTTTTTTTTTTTTTCTTCTCTGCCCCGGCCAGTACAGAAAGAGGTCTTTACATACAGACCCAATGAAGATAATGTTAATTAGGTAAATTAATTAGGACCAAGATGCAGTGTTTTCCCCCTGAGGAGGAAATACAGTAAACTCCATTTTTCTGAGCTGTTTATTCAGCCAGGGGGGTCGGAGGAGAATAGCGGTGTCAAAGAAGCTGCCATTTTCAAGGTCCTTGTGTCCCTTCTGCGCCGCCCTAGAAAGGGAACAAAACTCTGTTGACAGCAAAATCTCAGCAGGAGCCCCTGGGCTGAGGGGCACGGGGAAGCCAAGTGGAAAGGGTGCCAGGTTTCCGAGCGCCTGGAGGGAACAGGCTTTGGTCTCCGGCGTTTCAATGAACCGGGGGGGGGGGGGGTGTAAAGCAAATCAGCCCTTTTCAAGGCCAATCACGCTGTTCTGGAAGGCACACACTGGAGACAATGTGCTGTTGGCAGTGGGGCAAGGGGAAAGGGACTGGGTGGCCGAGGGGAGGAGAGGAACCCGGCGGCCGCACTCCTGCTCCGTCCATCCCACCTCCTCACTTTGAGCGGTGCTGGGACCTCCTTAGCATGATGCATCACGAATAGCCCGAGGAGGCGGCTGGGGTGGGGGAGATGGGGCACCCATGGGTGTTTCTCTCTGTATTTTGTGTTGTCCTTTGAGGTGCGTACGGGTCTTCCCTCTCTGCCAGCACGGTCGCAGCTTGCATGATGAAGGAGTGCTAATGCACCATGCTTGCTCGCTGACCCTCCTCCCGCTCCGGTCTTTGGTTTCACAGTTTTTAATTCATTCCACTCTGAAAGCCTGTGACCAGAAGAGCTGAATCCCAGCCCACGCTCTTGGTCCGGTGTCTTTTCCGGACACGGTGTGTTTTTGAGTGGGTCGATACCCTCCCTGAGATGTGCTGCGGGACAGACAGGTTCGTGGCTGCTGTTGAGCATCTGTAGGTTGGGGGATTTTCATGCCGGGTGCTGCTGTATCTCCTCGAGAGGAGCAGGGCTGATTTTGCCGGCTCTTTCACAGCCTCTCCCAGCCCAGCGCTCTGCCCACAGCACCATCTCCCGTCGGCATCGCTCTGGCTCGCAGGGGCAGTGCATCCTGGGAATTTCCTTCCCCGGTGCCAGAATACCTTCACCCCAAGCCCGATCATGCAGATGATCTTCCATCGTCATATTTAACCCCCCCTCCCCGTCACTGACCAAAGCCAGGATGAAAGTGGCAGGGTTTTGTGGTTTTTTCCTCTTTTTTTTTTTTTTTAATGGCGTTTCATTAGCCTCCAAATCAGACAGGCTAAACAATGGTGTTCTGTCAGCGATGGGCTTTCGTGCTGATTTCATCTCCTCTCTCATCCGTATGCAAACCAGCCTCCAGCAGGCTTTGGTCATGCCATGGAAACCGAGGTGCAGGCCCGGAATGGGGGTTCTCGGAGTGAGAAATCTCCTGTTCGCTTTTTCCCATTTGCATAATGCAACTTTTCTTCCCCCAGACACTGAGGCGCTTTGTTTATAGAGAGCCGAGAGAAAGGGGGATGCCGGGGACAGAGGAGGACCGTGGGGAGGGGGGAAGCGCCCGGTGGGAGTGGGGAAGAGGAGGGCAGCTCTCGCAAAAGAAGAACGTGCAGAGAAAAGCACGGGGCGACTGGAAGGGAATATATATGAGGATGGGGATTGGGAAATGGGGCCGGGCCAGCTCGCCGTGATCCTGGGACCCGCACGCTCCTTTGGCCTCTCAGTGCCAGCCGAAGGGTGTCGGGGGGACTTGGCGTGGCTGAGGATCCAGCTGAGAGCCTGGATCTGTGCTGAATTAAAGCCGGTTGTCATGATAATGCCCCCCAGAGGAAGCAGGAGCCTTTTCAAGCCCTGCGTGAAAATACCTCAAAGGGTTTTGTGCAAGAAGCCCCTAAGAACCCCAACTGGTGGAAACCGAAGGTTGTTTGGAGGAATGGTGACCCACAGGGTACGTGGGAAGGTGGCCAAGGGATGGCCAGCAGAACGTGAGGACCCCGCTGTCCTGGGACGTGGGGAGAGAACCTGGCGGGGCTGAAATCATCCCGGATTTATTCACAGGGGTGTGCGGGGCTGGGAGGTAAGGCGGTGAAGCAATGCAAAATTGCAATCCGTTTCTCTCCCTTGAAACGTGGGCAAACTCCTCTGAGGAGGCAGGAGGACGAAGGGATCGGACAGTCCAGTCCCCACCAATGTCCCCAGTTTATTGGAGTCACTGGAGGCAAACTACCTCCCACCTTGTACCTCTCCTTCTGCAAACTGGTGATCTGGTTCTCTTTCACTAACCAGTTTGAGGTCTACTAACGGAGGGGCAAGGGGTTGCTCTTACAAGTCCCATCATCTCCAATGGCTGCACCTCCAGAAAACCAACCCTGGTTATTGCCGGCTCCGTCCTAGTCGACAGGGCGTCTGACGGATGAGTTGGATGGGTGCACGTTTAATAGTAATCATAACAATAATAGCAATGGAATGTATTAATCGGTGACAGATGACAGACATGAAACCTGCAGTTAAAAGTATTTTAGGATATGTAAAAATCCCTCTAAATGATTTGCAAATGAGGCACAGACAGTAAAGCAGGCAGCAATGGGGATATTTTTGGGTTTCGCCTCAAAGTGGGGCCACGCCGGTTTTAAGGTGCTTTAGCGCAAGTTGGATGTACAGACATCCGCTACCGGGTGAAAGTCTCCCGTTGGTACTGTAAAAATGTGATTGATGCTCCGAAGCGTGGGATGCTTCACCGGACCCGGCGGAGTCCTGGCAGAACGGGCGGCGATGGAAGAGCCGGCAAAGCTACGGGCAGGAGCCTCGGTGGTTCACCAGCTCTTGCCTGCACGTGGAAATCGCACGGGTTTGGACTGGAATTCGTTCAAGCCCCACTTGTGCCGTTTGCGCTTTGGGGCTCTGGTTGCACGTGGGACCAGACGTTACTCCATCCCCTTTAAAGAGCAGCTGGGATTCATCTTGGATGATCTACAGAATGTAAAATATTAAATATCTACCTGTGGGCAGGAAAACTCTGCGGTGTAATCTCAGCATCTGATGATCACAGTATTCTGGGACAGGGGGAAAAGTGAAGGGAAAATATTAGTGCTTTGGAGGATTAAGCTGTAGCTCCGCAGGGACCCTTCAGCCAGCAGTAACACCCACCTTGCCATCCACCTGAGGTGCAGCGGTACCTTCGTGCAGCGCAGCTCTGCACCACTGACGTGCCACATGGAGCGGCTGGGATGCCGCTAATGCTCTGTAAAAGGGATGGGGATTTTGAGGTGGCCAATTTGGGGCTTTTTCTCTTTGTTTTTAGTCTGGTTTCTGCAGAAAATGAGATTTCTGCGATCACAAGGGTGTGTCTGTCGTTTCTTCACCTCTCTCTCAGGAACTTCTGAATGGGACGACTTCAGCCCCATTTGGCTCGATGTCGATTTTTGATCCCCGGTCTGTGGGAGCTGCTTTGGGGCTTTAGTTACATTTGTTTTTCAGAAGCTTATTTCTACTACCGACTCTAAAAAGCAGATTTTACTTAAACACAAAAGACTGGTGAAGGGCTCCGACCCTTCCCTTCGGACAGGGAGAAGAGGGAGGGTTCTGCGTGCTGCGAGTTTGCCAGGGTGCGAACTGCGAATGCCTCTACCCGGGACTAACGAGCTCTGTGATTAAGGAAGCATCAGAGCATCTCAGGCCCAGGAAACTTCAGCCCAAAGCGGCTTTTCCGAAGGAGCCTCGTGCATGTCCAGGCAATACCTGCCTGCTCCTGCCAGGCAGTTGCCTGTCCAAAGCCCATCGTGGCGGCCTTTGGGCAGCGATGTTGGAGGAGAGGAAGGAGCAGGCTGTGATTAAAAAGCTCAACTTGGGTGTAAACCGCTTTGCAGGTGGCCTGCACCAGGACGGGACGGAGCAGCCTGCCCGCAGCGGGTCGGTGGCTGCCGGAGCAGGGAGAGGGTTTCCCGGCATCGCTTCCACGCTCGCCCTCCCACCCTCCGGTCCGCTGGTCATGCCAATTTGTCACCAAGCTGGGATTTCAATTAAACCCCAAAAGGAGGGGTCAGGGGTTATGCAAACACGGTGGTAAAGGCCACTCGCCTGGAGGGCTTTCCCGGGGCCGCTGGTGCCGGCCCCTCGCTTTACACAGTCCCGATTGACCCGGGCTGAGGGCCGGCATTGTTCCCCGCGCTCCATTCAAGAGGCGGTTTGTCAATAAAATTGACCTCTCGGCTCCCGGGGATGCTACCGCCTCCTCTTCCTCCCTGTCCCGCCGGTTTGGCTGGAGCAGAGCTAACAGTCCCTCCGCGGTCTTCGCGCCCCTGGACGTGCCGAGGGTGAGAGCAGGGACGGGAGCAGAAAGGCCACGTGCTGCAGGGCGCCGCAGCGATCCCGGCAGCTGCTTCTCCCCGTGGCGTTTGTTTTTTTTTTCTTATTACTCGTCGTCTTTTATTTCCAGCCAGACCAGTCGGAAACATCATCGCAAGCGCCGGGTTCATTCATCCTCTCCAGATCTCATTCTCCTTTCGCAGCCGTTAGCTATCGCTCCCGCAGCCGCTCCCACGAGCACCCCGTGATGGTTTGCTGCTCGTCACCGCTCGGTTGGGTTGATGCGGGGACCTGGGGGTCTTCTCCGGCAGAACCGAGCCCCGTTGTCCCTCAACCGACACCGAAGCCCCACGCAGGGCAGCATCTCTCCCTGCCGGCACATCCACCCGTTTCCGGATGTGATCCTGCTTTTTGGGGAGGTATGAGGCTTCCTGATGTGTTTGGGCGGTGGGACTGCATCGGCCGCTGCTCCTGCGTGCTAATTGCGCCGGGCAGCGTTGCAAACAAGCAGTGCTTGAACCTGCAAGGCTGAGGAGGCCGTTTCAGCTGCAAGATAAATGGGTATCGCGGAGCAAGTGGCAATTAGCGTGGGTAAAGAGCCCCTTAGTGACTGTCCCTTACATAACACCTTTGTTCCAGGCCCTTCACTTCATATTCAGTTTGTAAATAAACTTGACTCCCAATTTTACTGGGGCCTTTATTCCCTCTTTATTTTATTTTATTATTCTTTTAACCCGGCGAAGAACGAGCCGATTGTTCGCCCGCGGGGAGATGCCGGCACTTTGAGGCGCTGCCCGGCCTGGCGTTGCCCGCTCGCCCCGAAATGGGCGCCGGCAGCAGTGAACGACCGAGCCACCCACGCGGCCGCCATGCCAGCGATTTTAATTGCTTTGCCCCCACCGACAGTGCCTGGAGGCTCATTACGCTGCCGGTGATGAATGGGGGCCTGAAAACGGGGCTTTGTAATTGCAGTGGGTCAAAGGCGGGGGGAGGCTTTGGGTTGCGGGGGGGTGCCTTGGCAGAGGTGCTGAGCTCTGCCCCCCCAAGTTTGGGGTCAGGGAGGGAGCCTGGGGGACTCTGGATCAGCCCCAGTGCAGGGACCCATCTCTAATTCACGCTGCGTGCTCTCGGTCACCGTATAACCCGTGGGTCCGGGGAGGCTTAGTCTGCACCCATGGGTGGCCCCTGGCAGGCTGGCGGCGAGAGGGTGCTCCAAGGTGCGGTGGGACGTGCCTTGGTGGATTCGGGGTGCCTGGTCCCAGGCTTTGGGCACTGCGGGGAGCATGGTTTGATGGCTCTCCTGCCTTTAACCCGCAGCTCGAGCTGTGCTTTGCTTTTGCCACGTCCTTTTCCCAAGGGCAGGGTCTGCTCGGGGAGTTCCGAGATGTTTAGTACCACGAGCCCTGGCTCTTCCTCCACCGCCAGGCTCTTCCCTTGCCGTGGCACGGTGCTGGTGATGCCGTGCCGCGACGGGAAGCCGTCGGGTGCTGCTCTTTGTTCAGTGCGGGGATGGTCGGGCCCCTGCTCCTCTCCTGAGCTTTCCCTCTCCCATATGGTGCCCATTATTAGACGCGTGCACCAGCCTCGTCTGACGAGGAGCTTTACAGGTGTCGTTCGGATAACGATTCACACTCTAACGAAGGTGGGAAAGATGATTAGCTGGCTTTCTATCAAACAGCACACGGCATCAGCTGTTCCTGGGGGTGGGGAGGTGGCGGGGGCTGCGGATGTGTAAGGACACGTACGCCGGGAGCTCCAGGAGCCCGGGCTTTGTCCTGCCTCTAATTCCAATGGACTCTCAGGCGCCTCTTTGTGTGCCTTAGTTTCCCAGCTGTAACGGATAGATGTTGTTATTGCTTTTCCTTGTAAAACACCCTTTGAGCAGCTGATTGAGCTTCTGCATTAGCAAGAGGTGATTTCGGCAGGTCTCTTGGCAGCTGGGCTGCCGCGGGAGAGGGCGAGGGAGCTGTCAGAGTTGGGGCTCCCGGGGGACAAGGCTGCGGAAAGGGGGGTGGAACATGAATTCAGTGAACCCCCTGGAAGCAGGGATGTGGTGTGGTGTGTCTGGAGAGTGTCCCGCAGGCTGTGAGAGCCCCGCGGCGTGGGGAAGGGGTCCCTGGTGCCAGCGTGCTGCGGGCAGGGCTTGCTCCATGCAGATGTGTCCGTGCCTTCCCCTGCCTGCATCGTGCTGGCGGGGCCTTGAGCTTTTCCTGCTGATGTATTTTAAATAAAGACTTGCTCAGCAGGCAGGTCCCAGCATCCCTGAGCCTGACACACGCACACTGTGCACCCAACCCCTGCGAGCTGGCAGAATTTCTTTTCCAGCTCTTTCCACATCTTGAATATTGTTGGAGAGAGAGGCAAAATAGGAAAATGAGAATAAAATGAGCTTTTCTCAGCTGTCCTTTGCTGCTGTGCAGGGAAAGCAGTGCTGTCTCGCAGTACGTCTCCCTGCGTCAGGCTGCGATCTGAGGGTGAGCCCTGCTTTGAAAAGCGACGGAGCAGAGAGCTCCCTGCAGGGCTGGGGAAACTGAGGCACGAGCGGCGTCTGGCACCCAAACCACCCTCGAAGCAGAAGAGGTGTGAAGGTGGGGTGCTCGCCCAAGCTCCTCGTGCCCTGCCGGGGTGCGATCATCACCCAGCCACCGCCGGGACGGGCCCCCCGAGCTGCGGGCAGAGCCGACGCTGCCTCTCCCCGAGCTAGTGGGGCCGGCGGGATTATCTGCTTAGCTGCACCATCTGTTCGCCAAACTGCCATCATTATGTTCAACTTGGGAAGAAAACGGCCCCTACAGAGAAGCAATTTGTTCGCTGACTAAACCTTTCAGGCTCTCGCCGTCCGAACCTACCCTCGCCGCTGCACGGGCAAGCTCTCTGCTCGCTCCCGGCTCGCTTAAACAATCTGCGGGGAGAGTGGCGGCACGCAAGCTGGTTGCGCTGGTAAATGGGAACGGGGAGGGCACAGGGCTCCCCTAATCCGATTACAAAACATAACAGCCTTTCAGAGGGGCCGGGGGCCAGGCGAGGGGAGGAGGAGGGAGGTCCATTTCACACCCGACCCCTACGTCTGGGGGTCTCGCAATGATCTCACTGGAGGGGCTTTTCTTCCCGTCGCAGTGGGTTGCTTTTGAAACGTGCTGCGAGGAGATCAAAAAGGGGAAAGGGGCTGCCTGGGAACGAGGAGGAGAGGGCTGGGAAGGAGGTGAGGTGGGAGGGGGTGGCGTGGGGCTGGGGGTGCTGGCTCGAGCCTGGCACCCCCTTGCTGGGGCTTCTCCCTCTTGCATCCCTCCTCTGCAACGTGGCACCGGCGAGCGGTGCGTGCCAAGGGGACGTGGGCACGTGGGACGGGTCCTCCCCCGTGACCCAAGCGTGGAGTGGGACCGGGGTCTTTGCACGGAGCGGGGACAGCAGGGACGGAGCCGCGTGGCCCACTTCCCAGTGTTTTGGTGTGGAAATTCCGTTGGCACCGAAGCATTTAGCAAATGTATTGATTTCCCCAGGTTTTCTGTAACAAACAACTGAAACTGGAAAAGTTAAAGTGATGGTTTGACTTACATCAAAGTGAGAAGTTTTGATTTCTGTTGTGGAGCGATCCTTCAGACTCCAATTTTTCTCTAATTTGATTTAATTCTTTTTAGAAAGGATGAAGAGTTCTGTTAAAAAGTGATGTTTTATGGTCAGCCTGCAATCAAAGGATTGTTTTTGGGGTTTTTTTTGCACCTTTGATAGAATCATTTAAAAAACCTCTATGTGTCTCAACAGCAGCAAGTATTAAAACAAGATGGTCCCAAACGTGGCCACTTCGGCTGGGTAGCAAACCGCTTACCCTAAACCTCACTGCGCTGGCCCTGAACCCCCTGTTCCCTCTGCGTGGGATGGGGCTGTGTCCCCCTCGCCGGGGGGACGGTGCTGGCAGCTGGGGACACCTGCGCCCACGGGAATCCCACATGGCGAGCGCCGGAGTCTGGCACTGGAGGTGTGAAAGCGTCTGGCAGCCGCCCCCGGGCTCGCAGGACGTGGGTCCCCCCCAGGCCTCCTTCCACCAGGGACCCCCCGACACGGCCACCATCGCCCCCCCCCGGGTGCCCTTTGGGGCTGTACCCCGGCTCCAAGCACTCCAGGACCCCCCCCTTGGCTTCCCCTGAGCTGCCACATTTTCGGGGTGCTCGAACCTGCTCCCGGGCAGGAGGTTTAGGGGCTGCTGCCTGTACCTGGGGGGGGGGGGGGCATGTGGAGATGGGGTGCTGGGTGCTGCTGGGGTCCTGGAAAGCAGGACCTGGGGGCTGTGATGGCTGGGGGAGCATCCCTCTCCCACTGGGGCTGAGTGTGGGGGGCACTTTCCTGTTTTGAGGGGGGGAAGGGTGGGCTTTTTCTTGACCCCAGTGCAAGGTGATGAGCGGTAAGGGGAAGGCAGGGGTCACCCCTGTGCTGGGGACCCCGCTGTCACCCTGGTCTCACCCCTGGGTGCTGGCTGCTCTGGGCTGTCGCACCCTCTGGTGGCCAAGGCTCCAGGGGGTACCCCCTCGGGGGAGCGGGGGGGGCACGGGACGAGGATGGAGCAACCCCTGAAACCCACTGCATGGGCATCAGACTTTGGGGTGAAGGGGGATCCTGGGGCATCCTGGGGGCTTTGCTTTCCCCCCTGGAAAGAAACCTGAAGGAAACTCAGCCGGCAAAGCTGGGCAGGTGCCGTGTGAGTTCACTGGCTACAAAAGATCTACGTGTTTTAATAGTTGTGTGCAAAAGTGTCTGTAGAAAGTCTCTGCTGCTTTCTGTGGAGCCTGGTATGCCCCGTCCCCGACACAGCCTCCCCCCATCGCCTTCCTGTCTTCCGAGAGCAGTAGATGGGGAAACTGAGGCACAGAGCAGAGAGGGAAAGTGGCCGAGCCAAGTCTGGACACGCTGAGGTGTCCCTGGAGCAAGTGGGCTCGCTCCAACAGCAAGCGCCCGTATCACTGCAGCATCTCTTCACCCTGCGAAGGCCCGTGGGCACCCGACTACTCCCAAAACCTTTGGGACCAGGACCTGGCTCCACACGGGGACAAGCCTGGCTGCTGGGAAGGTCAGGCTGCCAGCAGCTGCCCGGCACCGGCGATGCTGGCAGAAGGTCGAGCCTGGTGGTGCAGGACCTCACCGGGGGGGTCGGGGTCGTTAGACCAAGGTGCTGGTACCCGGCTCCTTTCTGCTCGCCCCGCGGTCGCATCCTTCCTCGGCCACCTGCGCCAACGCAGAGACACGGAGAGGGGCAGAAATGGGCCCTGCGCGGGGCAGATCAGGACTGGATGGGGGGCACCCGGGGGGCTTTAATGAAGCTGGCTCCCACCCCAAACGCTGCTGCAGGAGGAGGGAGCGTATCGGCAGCCGGGGAACCATCCGAGCCCTGCTGCTGCCTGAGCCCCGTAAACCCTTTTTTTACCCCAGCTTTACCTCCCAGAGGACCGTGTTTTCCAGGTACCGCGGGTCCGGGGCAGACCTCAGCCCCTTCGTTTTCAGGACGGCTCCTGAGGATGCCGAGAGCCGGGCGAGGGCGTCTGAGAGCGGGGCGGCCGGCCCGGCCCGGCTCCTCTCGCCGGGCTTCCCCTGACATCTAGCGGCAGCACCGGGCTGGGCAGCCCCGGCCTCGGCCCCTGGGCTGTGCGGGGCCCCGGGGGGCGGCCCCGGCCCCAGTCCCAGCCCCGGCCCCGGGGGTCTGCGCAGCACCGAGCACCGCTGGTCTCTGCCCACCCCGGCTGATGGGGAGGATCCACTTTGGGGCTTTTCCCCCAAATCCATCAATTCCTTTACCCCTTGCACCCTCCGTCCCGTCCCACCGGAGGCAAAACTCACCGGTGAGGAAGCCACCGAGCGTGGCCAGCAGCAGGGTGATGGGCAGGGCGCAGAGCTGGCAGAGGGCCTGGTCGGTGGCCGTCCGGCTGCCCTGGGCCACCAGTGGGAACACAAGCTCCAGCCTGCAAGCCGGAGCGCGAACAGGTTTTTGGGGAGCTTGTTCTCCCAGGCAGGGAAACGGGGGGCTCCGCTCGTGGCTCTGGGTGATGTAACAGAGGGTGCGTGGAGCATCCCCGATTTCAGGTGTCGTGGTGGCCCCGGTTTGGGTGCATGGAGTCACTGGCACCCCCGATTCTGGCTCTTCTCACCTGCCACCATAAGCATCTGCAGTGGCCAGCGCCGTCAGCAGTGTCCCCAGCAAGGCGCCCAGGATCCCCGGCAGCCCGTGGACGTTGTGAACCCCACACGTGTCCTGGGTTTTCAGCCTGGAGCGCAGGACGGGCTGGGGAGAGCATTAAGGAAGAGCCAGGGTTCAGACGGGGGATGCTTGCCCAGGGAGGCTGCGCTGCAACTTGGTGTTTGCAGGTTTGGGGGCTGCAAACCCCAAAGGGCTCCCCTGAGTTGGGACTGGGGTCCTCGGCTGTCCCGAGGTGACTCACCGTGAGGAATCTGAAGCCAAGCGGGGGGATCAGGCCAGCCAGAAACCCCGCAATGAGGGCCCCGAAGGGGGTGACCAGCATCTCCCCAGCCATGCCCATCATGGCCACGCTAGCCAAGGTGGCATCCTGGATCTGAACCTGATGGAGCATGACATGGTCGGGGGAGTTGGCTCCGTGGAGGACATCAGCATGGAGTTGTGGGGATTTGAGCTTCCTCAGGTCTTAACAAACCCGAGAAAGCCTAATGGGCATCCCCTTTTGCCCTGGGTGTATTCATGCTCACCATCCCTGCAGGACAGGACGTGGGCAGTGCGTGAGACTTGGGTTTGTCCCAGGAGAGGACCTACCATCTGCAGGGTGCTCTCCTCGTAGAGGACAGGCAAGAGGACAAAGGTGGCCAGGGTGCTCGCCGCCAGTGAGAAGTAGGTGTTGAGCACTGCCCAGGGCTCGGTGTTGTGACGGACCGTGGTGGCTGAGGTGAAGCTGGGCCAGAAGATCCACAGGTAGATGGTTCCTGCGAGGAAGGGGAACAGGCAGGTTTTGATGTTGGGGTTGATCCCTCATGGGAAAGAAACTACTGCCAAGAGATGCAAGTGGCCACAGCTTGCAGCGTGGGAGATTCAGGGTGGACACAAGGAAAAGCCTTTTCCTGGAGAGGGTGGTGCAGCCCCAGGACAAGTCCCCAGGCAGGTGGAGGATGTCTGTCCTTGATGGTTTGCAGAATTCTGCTGGTCAAAGCCACAGCCACACTGTCCTAATGTTGGTGATGGTCTTTCCACCACCATGTCTATGACTCCAGTGTTGTAGGATTTGAGCTCCGTACCAACCACAGCAAAGACATCTGGCTGGTGCCCCGTGTCCTGCTGCTCTTTCCTCTTGTCCGTATGGGGCTGGTGCAAAATCCGTGAAACCATCAAGCCGAAATAAGCACCGAAGGTGTGGACGGTCAAGGAGCCCCCGCTGTCGCTTACCTGGTGAGTACAAAAAAACACCGTGCAGGAAGGGGGGGATATGGGATTTGTCTCTACAGACAAGGTGGGTCTTGACATGAGGAGGCTGAACCCATGGTCACCTCCTTTCTGGTGCCCGCCCCCAAATCAGTGACTTACCCCCATGAGACTGAGCAGGATGTATTCATTGAGAGTGAAGAGGGTGACTCCCAGCAGGGTCAGCAGCAGCATCTGGACGGGGTTTCCCCTGCCCAGAACAGCTCCGGTGGAGATGAGAATGGCTGCGGTGCAGAAGTCGGCACTGACCATGCTGGGAAGGAGAGGGAAAGCGTGGGGCTGGACCCGGCGCTGCCGGGGAGGGGCGAGCACGGGAGCTGGGGAGAGTGGGGCTGGGTGGGGGGAGACAGTTGCTGAGCCTGCAGCCCGGACCCTGCGTCCCACCGCTCCCACAAGCTGAACAGGCAGCTCGATCCTTGCGATGTCGGTGACAAAGGGACAGCCAGGCTTGAGGCGGGCGGGGGCCAGTGTGCCCCCCTAAATGCCCGGCTGTAACCTTGGCAGTACTTACATGGCCCGTACTAGCGTGGCACTCAAATAACCCAGAAACCTGGTCCTACTTGTCCTCATAATCCTCCTCCAAAGCAGAGCTGTGAGTTTTACAGAGGAGGGAGCCAGTGTGCCAGGGCTGGACCTGGGAGGAGCGTGGCCGGGCAGCGGCAGCCCCCTCCTGCCTTACCTCTGAGCTCCCACGTAAATTTTGCCGTTCAGGAAGAAGTATAAAAATCCCTGGATGAGTACAGCCCACTGGATGGCGAAGGCCACGATGAGGATGCTGATGGCCGTGCTGCCCAGCCCGTAACGGCTGAGGAAGGCCACCAGGAGCCCGAAGCCAAGGAGAGCTTGGAGGTGGACATCCCGGAAACCTGGCAGAGCAGAGGCAGAAGGATGGGTCTGGAGGCGTCGAGGGCAGGCAGCCACCCTCCTGCCTGCCGCTCCCCGCCCTGAGGGGGCTCAGCCAGCCTGGTTTTGGGGAGCTGAAGGCTTCAGCCGATATAAATCAGCCTTGCTCCATCTACGTGTCTCTGGAACCGAGGTGGATCTGGTCTTGGATCTCCCTTGGAGATCTCCAGTGGAGAGCACGAGCGGTTGTTGCTTCTACTAGTGACAGGTAAAGCCGTCCCCGCCTGATGCGGCCCCTGCCATCCCGTTTGCAGCCGCCCTGTGCGGATGCCTCAGGACACGCACGTGGTTCACCCTGCAGCCCAGGAACCTCTCGAGGCGGCCGAGAGGTGGGTGTTATGGGTGGGTGCACCCATAACAGCAGCGCAAAGGTGGGTCTGAGATGTCAGCCACCCCCTGGGACCTCTCTGCTGCCCCTGAAAACATCCCGTCCCGCTTCATGGGGACAAGGGTGAACAGCAAACTGGGACCAGGCAGAGGAGAGGGGACCTGATTCTCGCTTAGGCTTAAACGCCCTTTGCACCCCTCGGCTGTGCCGATAGCTGCGCCCCGTGTGCCGGAGCCGTGAGTCACCGCCTGCGCTGGGTGGGGATACATGGGCAGGCGAAACCGGGAGAACATGCCTGCTGCCTGCTGCCTGCTGCCTGCTTCCTGCCCAGCGACTCAGCTCTGCTCAGCTCCCCTCCCTCAGCCAGGGCACTCCGGAGGTTCCTTTCCAATCGCCTGCCTTGCCCCTGCCTCGGGGTCTGTCCCTCACGTTCCAGCCCAGGATGAGGTTCACAGAGATGCCGGGCGTGCAAGAGGATGCTCCCGGCAGGACGGACCCCCCCTGCCCCACGTTGGACGCTGCGGCAGCACGGAGGGAGCCGAATCCTCCGTGAAAGGGGCTCGGTGCAAATCCCTTGGCACTGCAAAACCCAGCAGGTCGGTGGGAAGTTTTGCAGACCCCAAATTACCAGGAGCAGCTGCCGTGTTCCCCCCCGCTCCCCGGGATGAGAGCACAATCCCGGGTTTATCACTGCACCGAGTGATCCCCTCTGCACTCCAGCTGCTGAAACGTGTGTCCTAGACCCAAATATCCCTGGTTTGGACCCGACTTTGTCCAAGCATGTGGGAAATCCTTGCAGCACGGCTGCTTTCCACCCACCGACCCCTCCTCGGTGGGATGCACCGGTACCCCAACCCTGCGGCTTGATGTTCCCCCTCCTCTGTTTCACGGCGTGACAGGTCTGCCGCCCGGACCGAGCATGGTGACGTCCCGTGCCACCCCCTCAGCGGCGCCTGGGGACCAGGCAGAGCCGCTCTCTGCACCCACCCGGGGTGGGGGTACTCACGGGGGTGCTGAAAACCCGAGTCCTGGTTTTTCCAGCTGCAGTTCAGCTGCTGGGAGCAGAGGCTGGGGCTGCCTTCGGGGCTGTACCGGACAAAGACGGCGAAGAGGATGATGGTGAGGATTTGGAGGAGGAAGCACAGCCCGGAGAGCCGGAGCCTTGAGGCGGTGGTGTGCTCAGGCATGCCGTGGGGTGGCCGGGGCAGGTGAACCCCCTGAAATCAGGGAGACACGAGGAGAAACTCGCTGGGGCTGCAAACTCCGCCTGCCAGGGCAGCTGCCAGGTCCTGCCCTCGCCTCGGTGCTTCCTACGGGCGGAAGAGCCGGCCGGGAGCAGGACGGTGCTGCCAACACGGAAACCCCAGGCTGGCCGCCCCCGGCACGCCTCGGCACCTAGTTTTTTACCACATCAAGTGACTCAGGCCGCTGTGCCGGGGGGGACCATGCGGGGCTGTCGTTGTCAGCATCCAGCTCAGCTGGGCATGAAAGGGTCAGGGTGGGATTTGGGGTGCAGGGGGGAGGAAGGCATGGCTGGGGGATACCCGAGGTTTCAGCCTTTCTGGAGGTTTGGCAGGGGAGAAACGTGATGGTTTTGGGGGATCAGGTCAGACAGAGGAGATGGAGGGTGATGCAGCACGCGCAGAGGGACCAACCCGCTGCAGAGGTGCCGGGCTTTGGCAAGCTCGGCAAAGCCGGGTTTAAATTCCCTGGTGAGAAGGAAGAAATGACAGTTCGGGGGGGGGGGGGGGTGGTGACAAGGTTACCTGTGGGGCTGCGTGGGGAGGAGGAGAAGCTGAGCCTTGAAAAACAAGGGCAAGAAGCGGAGTCAGAGGCTGCTGTTAGGCAGGAGAGGTGGGGGGGAGCTGGGACACGAGGGTTCCCTTTGCTTTTCTTTGGCTGCTTCTGCATTCGCAGAGAGGTGTTTGTAATGCACCAAGAGCGGGTACAAATTCCAAAATGGGAGAGGAAGAGAAAAGGAGCCGAGAAGTCAAACACAGCGTGCGTTTGGGAAGTGACTCGGGTAACTCCTTTCCACGGCGCCGTGCCAAAGTATGATCTCAGATAAGCAGCGTCGGGCCGGGGTCGTGCCCTGACGCCGACGGGCTGGGGAAGGGGAATGAGTCACTTTTGGAGGCCGCGGCGAGTGTCCTGCTCGGGGCTGTGGTTTTGTGGGAGCCAAGGGGTGTAGCTATTGCCTTCACTTGGGAAAAATGCAAGAAACGACTCGGCCGGTTCGTGGTATCACGGAGCTGGGAAACGGCATCCTCCGGCCGAGGAGCCCTGAGCCGCTGCCCCGGGGCCAGGCGCTGCTGGGGGGCGGTGAGGGGGGGTGCTCAGGAGCTGCTTTTGCAGCCCTGGGCATGGGAAGTGCAATGGAGGGAGATCAGGGGTGCTCTCTGAGCAGCCACCGACCCACACGATAACCGTGGGGAGATGCGGGAGAGGAACGTGCGGTGCTGCTGTGGGTTTGCCTTTCTCTGCGGGGCTCTGGCCACCTTTTGCTCATTAAAAGGAGCCAAAGCACTGATCGTTGTGAGCTGGGAGAGCCTCGGAGGCTTCCAGTCCAACCTGCCGGCATCGAAGTTAGGGCAGGTTATTGCATTAACCCCTCGGTCCAAATCTGCACAGGGGCTGCGCCGCGGGGAGCGGGCTGGGGGCGAGGGGCTGGGGAGCCAGCGCACGCACTGGTGCCGCTTCCCCCGGGGGAGGTTTGTTTTCTGTGCCGTGCGTGCCACGGCGAAGCCGGGATCACTGTGTCCTTTGGTGCCGGGGGACAGACGCTGCTTGTCTTGTGTCTCCTTTGAGAAGAGCTTCCTCCACCCCTGGAGATGGACCCTGGGGGAGGGAGAAGATAAGGCAGCGCAGAACACAGCCCCATTGTGCGCCCGTGTTTTGCTCCCGGCAGCGTCCCGGCCCCAAGGTGACGATGGGGAAGCCTCTCCGATGCCTTTTCGCACGGCAGGAGAAGGCTGATGGGATGCAGGGACCTCCGCCCCTTGCACAACCCATGGGAGCCCCAAAGGATGGGAGCAGCATCCCCCCCATCAGAGACTTGGCGGGGGGGGGGGGGCATAAAATTAACCATTGCCCTGGTGTCTGTGGGAGCAGAGCGTGCCATCCCGGCACCGGGGGCCGATGCGGAGGGGAGGCTTTGCTGGCCCGGGGGGCTGCCGGAGCCCTGTGCGGTGCTGGCATTTTCCCTGAATTCCCCGACGCTGCGGCCTGCAAATAAAGGGATGTTTGTTAGCCGGGCGCACTGTGTTTTGCCGAGCAGAACAATAAAGAGAAAGACGCTCACAATGGGAAATTGTGCTTCCTCCTCCCCGTGCGTTCCTCGGGGAGGTGTTGGGGGAAGAAAAAAAAAAAAAAAAGAAAGCGGGAAGAGACGACGACAGGGCAGGGAGCGAGGGCACGGCCAGCGCTCGCCGCTCCCGCACGCCATGGGAGCAGACGCCAAGGGACCGCGGGGCCGCGGGGCTGCCGGGACATTGCCCGCCCCGGGACGGTGACAGGGCAGGGGCTGGCTGGGAGCACCCGCTCGCTGCACCCCCTCTTCCCGGCACGCCACGACGCAGGTTTGAGTTTTCCGGAGCCCTCGACCCCGCGATGGGGTGGCTGTGACGGAGACGGGACGGGGCAGGACGTGTGCTGGAGGCGTTGGATGGGAACGGTGGCTCCCCAGAGGACGCGGCTGGGGACGGTAAGAGGTGCGGGGGCACCGGGGAGGAGGGTTGACACGTTCTCTTGGCCCCATGTCCTGCGAGGGGATGTCCCCTGTGCACAGTAAATGCGGGTGAGCTCCCAACGGAGCACGGCCATCCATCCGCCCCACGGCATCCCCGGCAGATGCCCCCCCCCCCCACGTCCCCCGGTCCCCACCGAAGCAAGCGTACGTCCTGCCACGTGTCCCTGACCCCTGTGCTCCCCCCCAGGCGCCGTCCTGCCCCCAGCTCTAAGGATGCACCGGCTTCTCCTGCTCGGCTCCCTCTGGCTCTTGGCGGCACCCCCAGCATCGAGCATCTTCCAGCGGCCGACGGGGAGCCCGGGTAGGGAGCAGGGCCTGGGGGTAGGACAGGGCGCTGCCGTTTGGGGTGGGTGCTGGGGGAGGGAGATGATGTTGGGGGGGGGTCCCTGAGCTGTGCATCCCAGGGGTTGCAGGAGGGGAAAAAAGGAGCCGGGATGGGTGATGGAAACCAGGCTGGAGATGCCGATGAGGGTCGAGGGGTGTCAGGGGAGGCATCGGAGGGGCAGTGGGGCCACAGCGATGCTCCGTGGTGAGCCGACGCTGAGGCAGCCCGGGCGTGCTGCAGCCCCCCCACGCCTGCAGTACCTGCTGGAGCCCCTCCACGCCGTGGTGCACACGCAGCGGGGTGCCACGGCCACCCTGCCCTGCGTCCTGCGCGCCCTGCCCCGCAACTACCGGGTGAAGTGGAGCAAAGTGGAGCCGGCCAACTACCGGGAGAGCATCATCATCATCACCAACGGGCTGTACCACAAGAACTACGGGCCGCTGAGCCCCCGGGTGCGCCTGCGGCACAGTCACCGCTACGACGCCTCGCTCACCATCACCGACGTGGCTCTGGAGGACGAGGGACGCTACCGCTGCCAGCTCGTCAACGGGCTGGAGGATGAGAGCGTCTCGCTGACGCTGCACCTCGAAGGTGAGGCTGGGCTCCCTCCTGCCACATCCCCCGGGGACGTGGGGGAGAGGGGACCCTGGGCTGGGGGGGGTCCACGGCTGGGTGCCTCCACCCCTCGCATCCCCTGTTGCAATGCCCCATGCCCCAGCCTTATCTTCAGCACCAAATCCCTGGGGGTAACAACCCAAAGCCTCCTCGGCGAGAGAGTCTCCTTCACCCTCCGTCCCTGTCCCCACAGGCATCGTCTTCCCCTACCAGCCCAGCAACGGCCGCTACAAGTTCAACTACCACGAAGCCAAGCGAGCCTGCGAGCAGCAGGACTCCCGCCTCGCCACCTACCAGCAGCTCTACAAAGGTGAAGCATTAAAAAAAAAAATAATATAACAACCCCCCTTCTGCTCCAAAACGTGCCTCGCTGGGGCACAGGGGAGGAGGAAAGCACCGGTGCTGAGCCGCCTCTTGCCCTGCAGCCTGGACGGAGGGTCTGGACTGGTGCAACGCCGGCTGGATCCTCGACGGGACCGTCCACTACCCCATCATCAATTCACGGGAGCCGTGCGGTGGCCGCCTCCTCCTGCCAGGCGTTCGGACCTATGGGGCCAGGGACAAGCAGAAGGACCGATTCGATGCTTTCTGCTTCACCTCCGCTCTTCAAGGTAGCGCTGGGGTCCCCCGTCCCTCCCATAGCTGCACCGAACCCCGCTGCCCGCCTGGCTTTGCGTCGGGGCTGGGGTTGTTCCCGGGTGGCCGTCCGCGGTGGCTGCTCACGCGCCGTGTCCCCGTTCATCCCCAGGCCAGGTCTACTTCATCCGGGGCCACCTGAATTTCAAGGAAGCCGGGCAAGCGTGCCACAACCACGGGGCTACCATCGCCAAAGTGGGGCAGCTCTATTCCGCCTGGAAGTTTTCCCAGCTGGATCGCTGCGACGGGGGGTGGCTGGCGGACGGCAGTGTGCGGTACCCCATCACCACCCCCCGCGAACGCTGCGGGGGGCTGCCGGACCCCGGCGTCCGCAGCTTCGGCTTTCCCAGCAAAGAACTGCGGACCTACGGCACCTACTGCTACGTGGGGAAGTAGGAATGCCGCGAGGAGCGGTGGGGCTGAGCAGAGGGGACGGTGGTGGGACGCCAGCCCTCGTCACCCGGGCGGAGAGCTTGAGGCGGGTACGTGGTGGGGGTCTCCCGGTGATTTCGGGTGGTTCTGTCCTCCGATGGAGCAATAGAGCTGGGTTTGGGTGCTCAGTGCAACCTCTGATGGAGCTGCTCCCCGCACCCCAGCCTGCTTCAGGGCTCGTTGGGTGTTCGGGGCTCGCTGGAGAAGCCAGACCCATTGCTGGGCCAGGGAGGGGGTCTAATCCAGCCCCCCCGACAGGCAGCACAGGCTCCCCGTTCCCCAACCCCGGTGCACCCCTCGCCCCATCCTCGCTCCCTGCAGCCACGAGGACTCTGGCTGGTGCAAGCGCGCTGGAGGGCCGGGCATTAACGAGCGTGACTAATGGAGTTTCGCCTTCTCAATTAATAAAGCGGTAAAGCTGCACGGCAAAGCCACGCTCTCGGCTGGCCTCTGCCCCCCCCCCCCCCCCCCCCCGGACCGTCTGGCCTCTCCACGAGGGGAATTTGACAAGGATTTTCCATCTCAAGCAGGGGGGCAGGCGGTGCGGGACACCCCCTCCCCAGCCACCCAGTGCCAGGGGTTGTCGGTGTTCCTGGCACCGCGCACCGGGGGTTTCTGAGTTTTGCTGTTCGACACAGCCAGGGACAGCTATAAAAAGCACCGGAGCTGGCACGGCGCAGGGGGGAAAAACAGCGTGGGGAGATGCCAGCATCCCCCGGCACCTGCGATGTGCCCTGACCGGTCCCCAATGCCACCGGGATGTGGGGGCACTTTGGGCTGTGCCTCCCTGTTTCTGTGCTCCCCAGGGATGTGGCTGTGCCAGGGGCTCTCCGGCTCCGTGGTGCTGGCGGGTGCTGCCACGTTCCCCATTTTCGGGGCTGCGCAGCCCTGCCGTTCCCACCCTGGTGCCGCCCCAAATGACCAGGCCACTGCGCCGTGCCACCCGTTTACTGGTTTTAATACCCACAGAAGCACGGGGAGGGGGGGGGGTTGGGCGATGCGTACCCACTCCGAGCCTGCAGCAGCGGGTTTCTGCCTTTCCTGGGAAGTGCGGAAGCCCCCCCTGCACCCAGGGACGGGCGCTGAGCTGCAGCACAGCTCGAATGTCCCCGCGTCACCCCCCCACCAGGGCGTCACAGGGTGAGGACCCTTGGGCCAGAGGTGGGAGAAAGCGGCCGGAGGTGACGCTGGCACATCAACGCCATCACCTGCCCCCACCCCCCGCCTTGATTTTGACTGTTGTGACTCCAGGAACAAAACACCCCTTGTGCTACGTTTTGGGTCACTGTCGGTTCCTTTCGAGGGGATCTTTAGTTATTAGGATTTCTTTGTACAGATATAAAACATAAAAGAGGCAGACACCCAACAGCGAGGTTTTGTGCCACGCCAGGGGTCTGCGCTGGTGTCCCTCTGCCGTCCCCATCCGTGCCGGCTCCGGGGCCCTCGGGGAGGTGGTGGCTTCTGCCCTGGGGACTCTCACTCAGTCGTCGGGGGGCTGAGCCAAGCCTGGGGAGGGGGGGGACACAAGAAGCCCCAGGTGATGGGAAAGCCCCAAAGGCAGATGGTGGGGGAGAAGATGGGGGAGTCGGGGGGAGCCCCGCGCTCACCGGGGCGGCAGGCCAGCTGGGGCAGCTCCCACGTCCCGTCCTCCCGGCACCGGATGATGGGCGAGCGGCGCTGGATGAAGCCGTGGCGGCACTGGTACCGCGTGATGGAGCCGATCTCGTAGCGCTGCTTTGGTTTGCCGAAGGCATGGGCGTTGCTGATGGCGGGGGGCGGCCCGCACTGCACTGCGGGGTGTGGGGGGGAAGGGGTCATTGCAGCCAGCCGTGGATGGGCACCCCCAAACTGGAGCAAACCGCCCTCCCAATAAACCCCAAACAAGCTGAGGGTCCCGTGCACAGGACCTATGGGGTCGGTGGGGATCCCCCACTTTGAGGTTGCAGCCCCAGCCCCCCCAGCACAGCCAGGGGTGCAGAGGGGGGGTCATGGCTTACCCAGCCCCATTTTGCAGGTGTAGGAGAGGTGGTAGTTGCAGGGCACGTCGCTCCACTGGCCCCCGTCGTGCCACACGATGACCACGCAGTTCTCCCCGGAGAGGAAGTAGCTGTCGGGCTGCCCGGGGTGCCAGTTCTCGTAGAGCTGGGGGGGGGACACAGGCAGGACGGGGTGCACGGGACCCCCGTCGGAATGAGGTCCCATCTCCATGCCTCTTGGCATAGCCTTGGGACCCCAAATCCTGGGCTCTGCCTCACCCACGGCACCCCTGAGGATGCTCAGCACCCCTGAGGATGCTCAGCACCCCTGAGGCAAGTGGCTCTTTGGGGGGGGGGGGGGGGGCACTTCAAAGCCTGGTCCCAGGGTACGTTCCCAAGCGATGGAGAAGGATGACGAGGTGCCTGGGTGGGGGGGTGTCTTCTCCTGGGGGGGGCACACGAGGGCTGGCGGCCCGACTTACCAAGGGGCTCCCGTCGGACCACTGGAAATCCCCCTCGATGGTCCGGTCGTTCAAGCCGATCCACTGGTACTCCCTGTACTGGTCTGGGGGGGTAGGGGGGTGTTGGGGGAGGGACACACACACAGCCAGGCCCCCCAGCACTGCCTGTCAGGAGGGGGCTCAAGGGAGCTGGAGGCTGAATTTGGGGAGATTTGGGGTCTGAGGGTGAGCGGGGGGAGGTGTGGGGGGGGTCCCCAGCCCTGCGGGGGTGGTGGTGCTGGGAGGTTTGAGGTTTGGGGACACAGCGGGGGGACCCCCCCCCCGCACCCCCGGGGGAGCGGCGGGATGGGGCGGCCGGGAGGGGGCAGCAGAGCCCCGTGTCCCCATGTGCTGCCCGTCCCTGCCTGTACCTGCTTGTCCCTGCCTGTGCCTGCCTGTCCCTGCCCGTCCCTGCAGGTCCCCGCCTGTCCCTGCCTGTACCTGCCTGTCCCTGCGGGTCCCTGCTTGTCCCTGCCTGTACCTGCCTGTACCTGCCCGTCCCTGTTTGTCCCTGCCTGTACCTGCCTGTCCCTGCCCGTCCCTGCAGGTCCCCACCTGTACCTGCCTGTACCTGCCTGCCCCTGCAGCTCCCTCCCTGCCCTTTTCTGGTCTGTCCGGTCCCTGCCTGTCCCTGCAGCTCCCTGCCTACCCTTGCCTGCCCTTGCCTGTCGCTGCAGCTCCCTGCCAGGTCTCTCCCTGCCCCTTCCTGCTTCACCCTCATGTCCCTCCAGGCCTCTTCGCTGTCTGCCCCCTCTGTCCCCACCACCACTGTCCCCGTCCTGCTCTGCTTCCCTCTGCTTCCCCCCTTCCAGCCGTGTGCTCTCAGCCAGGTTATTGCTTTGCCCTCAAATTTACTTGAACGTGTCCAACCCTCTATCGGTCTGTCCACCCGTCGTGCATCTATCTGTCTGCTCCCACGTCTATCTGTGTATCTATCGACCTGTCCATCCATCCATCCATCCATCCATCCACCCACTGATCCTGCTGCCTGTCACACTTCCCCTCCCTCTCACTAGCTAAGTGGTCAGTGAGCATCTAACCACACTCCGGTCAATCCATCATATCAGCTATTTCCTCTACTCCTTATTTTCTTTGGCTTCCCTAGACCGTGTCTGCCTCTCCCTCAGCACAGTGGGGCAGGGCTCTGCCTTGACTCTTGGCCGCTTTTTGGCTTAAGGTTTAAAACTTGAAACCCAGTGCTGAAGGATCATAGAATCATAGAATCATTAGGGTTGGAAAAGACCTCTAAGATCATCACGTCCAACCGTCAACCCAACACCACCATGCCTACTAAACCATGTCCTGAAGTGCCACGTCTACATGTTTTTTGAACGCCTCAAAGTATCGTGACCCCACCACCTCTCTGGGCAGCCTGTTTCAATGCCTGACCACTCTTTTGGTGAAGAATTTTTTCCTAATATCTAATCTAAATCTCCCCTGGTGCAACTTGAGGCCATTTCCTCTTGCCCCTTCGCTAGTTACTTGGGAGGAGACCAACACCCATCTCGCTACACCCTCCTTTGAGGTAGTTGTAGAGACCAACTCTACAGTTGTAGGATGCTGAGGTTCCCGTGGTCCAGGCAGGGATGCAGCGGGGTCCGGGCCAGCGCCACGTACCATTGATGAAGTCCTGCTCTTCGGGGGTCAGGATGGTGGCCAGGTGTCCCCCGTAATGCCTGCACTGGGTCTCCGCATCCTCCCAGCTCCTCCGCGTAGAAAAGTGCTTGTAGCAGGCTCCCTGGAAGCTGTCCCAGCCAGGGCTGCACTTCTCCAGTGCTGAGCCACGGCGGGGAGCAAGGAGGGATAGAGAAGATGGTCAGGGTGATGGAGCCCAGCTCACCAGCAAGAAAAAAACCCCTCAAGACCTGATTTCCCCGCATTTAAGTCTCCTGGGCCACCGGTTCAGCAGCGGGAGCTCGGCGGGGGCCAGCAGGACCTGGGGGACTCACGTCTTTCGCAGCTGCTGCCTCCGTAGCCGGGCAGGCACAGGCAGGCGAGGCGGGCGCCGTCCTCCGTGCAGGTCCCTCCGTTCAGGCAGGGGTTGGGGACGCAGCCACCTGCAAGGCACACGCAGCCGTCCTCACTGCTGGAGCTCAGGGACCTCGTTAGTGCCCGGCATCGTTAAAGCCGCAGCTCTGCAGTGAGCACCCTACAGCAATCAGACGCCTGAGCTGACCGCTGCGGGCACCAAGTCTGGGGCAGGGGAAGGACTTGGGCGCATGGTGACATGCCCGGAGCCATCCCAGCCTGCCCGCGCTGCCCTCGGTTCATGGCAAGCTCCCGGCTCAGCCGCCCCGGCCAAGAGCTGGCTGGGCTTGGGGCTTTGGCCTCCCTGCGGGGCGCGGGGATGTGAGCTGGACCATCTCATCCTCCACATCAGCGGGCTCGCTGTTTGTGCCAGCCCCTGGCCCGCTCCTGCACCCGGGGACGGCTCCTGCTCTGCGCTTTGGGATGGGACATGCGAAGGATAAAGCCTTCGGCACATCCCGGCCGCACGTCCTCAGCCTGGCGCCAAGGTGAACCTCGCTCCTGTCCCCCTGTTGTCACCTTCAGCCTGGCCGGGGCTGATAATTCAGCTGGCGCCGTCCCCGACCCGCACGTCCCCACCAGCCCGTTACGGTCATTAAGGCTCGCGGAGCACATCGTGTGCTCCCAGCCCCGGCTTGAGAGTGTGATTAAGGGCTGCTGCCAGCACCGGCGGAGCGGAGACTGAAAGTCCTTGACACCCTCCAGCCTAATGATGCCCATTCAATGATCCTTGGCTCAGTGGAGCTGTGCCGAGGACGATGCTGCCCGTCCCCAGACACCATCAGCTCCCCATAAGGTGCCGGCGGCACTCGGGACACCCGGCTCATCCCCAGCGGACCGAGGCACAGAGCAGGACGAGCTATTTAGGGCTCTAACGCCACATGGCCGGCTCTTTCTGAGCATCTCTCCTTGCCGGGGCAAAGGCAGCCGTCCTGCGAGGTCTGGCCACACGCCACGGAGCTTCCTCTGTGCCATGGGACCGCGTGGGACACTGCCGGACCAGGGGGCAGGGACACCACTATGGTCCCCTCCGCTGTGGTCCCCTCCGCTGCAGCCGTCCTTGCAGGGAGCCGGGAGGGCAGACGGGGCTGCTCTAAGCAGCATCGGAGCTGGGAGCATCCCGGTGTAGGTGCCGGAGGGTGGGTATGGGTGGGTGACACCCACCCGTGACAGTTCACGCACCCACCGCTCGCCCATCTCAACCCTCACGTGGGGAAGCGGGGCTGGGGCGGGGGGGCTGTGCTCCCCGGGGGGACTGCAGAGACCTCAGGGTGCTCGGCCAGCAAGAGCTGCACGAGGCGGGGTGCTCTTGGTGGGGGTCCGCACCCCATCACCCATCGGTGCCCCCCCCATGGCTCCAGGGGTAGGAAGCCCCCCCCCGCTCACCCCGTGCTGCCCCAGAAGGTGCAAAGCAGCCGTATACGCCACCCCCCCACCTCGCAGGGGGTCCCATCCTCCCCGTTCTCCGGGGACTCGCGGGCGCGGGGGGCCGGGGGATTAGTTCGTCAGTGGGAGAGGCGCGCGGGCAGCGAGCGAGGCAGCAGGCGCAAGGACGAAGGGAAGAGCTAGCCGAGATGCTTGTTCTAGAAAGATTTTAATTCCCTTTATTAGTACCACTGTTAGTCAGAGTAGGGTTTGGGGCCTTCTTTTGATAATTTTTTTTTCTTTTTTCATGGAAACAGTCATTAAAACACTTCACAGAAGTAGAAGAGATTTAAGTGCATGCAGAGCTCGGACCAATTTGTTTGACAAATATGTGCTTCTCCAGACCTGTGACCTTCCCTTACCCAGCTGAGGAGGAGAGAGAGACAGAGAGAGAGAGGAGAGACAGACGGACGGACGGACAGAGGGAAGCACAGCGTG